>NW_022991386.1:72128-481487 GCF_902827175.1 Gymnodraco acuticeps
TCGTCTGGTCTTCAACCTTCCTAAATTCTCCCACACCACTCCGCTCCTCCGCTCCCTTCACTGGCTTCCGGTAACTGCTAGAATCCACTTCAAGACAATGGTGCTTGCGTACCATGTGCGAATGGATCTGGCCCTTCCTACATCCAGGACATGGTTAAACCGTACACCCCAGCACGTGCACTCCGCTCTGCATCAACCAAACGGCTCACTGCACCCTCGCTGCGAGGGGGACCCAAGTTCCCATCAGCAAAAACACGTGGGTTTGCTATACTGGCTCCAGGATGGTGGAATGAGCTCCCCATTGACATCAGGACGGCAGATAGCTTGCACACCTTCCGGCGCAGACTGAAAACTCATCTCTTTCGACTCTACTTCGAGCGATAGAACTATTAACAAAGCACTTATATACTAATAAAGGACTGGCTTATCTAAAGCCAGTTGAGTAGCACTTGAAATTGTTGCTCTATGAAGCCTGATGTACTTATATGATTCTGTTTTCTTCAAGTTTGTATTTTGTTGGTCGAACGCACTTATTGTAAGTCGCTTTGGATAAAAGCGTCAGCTAAATGCAATGTAATGTAATGTGCAAGGGATTGACACAAACTTAAGTTTGTTTGGACGGATAGACCGCCGGTACCTGTTTCAACACTTGTAAATGTGTCTCTAGTTTTGTAAAAGTGTTTCACATCTTGTTAAATAGTTTTTTCACTGGTAAAAGTGTTTTGCTAATGTCAATTTGTTTTATAAAATGTAAATTTGTCTCAAGCTTTGTTAAAGTGTTTCATACTTTGTAATTGTCGATTGCACCTCTCAGCCACCGTACCTGGGAGATATGCAAATCCTGCAGGAGCTGGCGGTGGGTTTCTTCCGTTAGTCTCAAACATTCATGCAGAAGGCAATAAAAGGAGTGACATGGAGCTTTCTTTATGAGGACAAACATGCCGGCTCCTCCCTGCCTCTTTGTGTCGGATCGCAGAGACTTCCTGTTCCACAAACAGGACCAGTTGGAAAAAGCTCCTCAGGGAAGCGGGAAATAACTTGAAGGTATTTTAATTTGTTAGTTTGGATCTTTTCGGGCACTGACCCCGAGATATTAAGGCTTAAGAGTTCATGGTGTTAAGGGTGTCAGACAAATGCATGCATATTGTTTCATCTGATGGTATACAAATAAATGTGTTAAAACAACCAAAAAAGCTTAAAACAGTGGCCCAGCGTCAGCGAGAAGAACATTTGTGGAAAAAAGACAAATAAATAAAATACATGATACACGAAAGTTGCATTAAAAACATTGTCTCAGATGCAAAATTCACAGGAAGTAGTCTGCCCAAAATGACTAATTTATAAATATATCTTCCTGCAGTTCTACAGTTCGTCAGTTCACTTTGCTATTTTTGTTATGCATTAAATATCTTACAACATATCCATAAATATGTCACTTAGCCAGGGTTCATCAGTAGTTGATGCTGGAATTTAAACATGTTGACAAAGCCTCAGGGTCTTTGGAGTGGGTCAGGGTCGGGGGGAAACTCAGCACAATGCGGCCGGACATCCTGCACATGAGCGGCTAAATGTGTGTTGAGTCTAACAGCAACAGCGAGGAAGCTGCAGCAGAAACAGAAGGTGCATCTCACTTCGGTTAAATGGATTCCTTGCGTCCCTCACTTGCGTTGTTTCCCTGCGTTTATTCCCTCCCACCAGGGAAGCATGGATGGACGCAAGGAAACCACGAGAAGCAGGGAAATTAGTTTTAAGAGCAACGGGACGTGGGCTGAAGTCGAATAGTCCATTTAGCTTAGGAACCTTCCTAACGGAGTGAAATGACCCGGAAGTCCCTCAGTGGCAGCCATGATAAGTGCCGTTCCAATTCTCTAGATGATAGGAAAGGAGGTTTCAAACTTCCTTTATAACCTCCTTTAGCTTAGGAACCACTGGACCTCCCTCACCGAAAGGAGAGGAGAACATGCTGCCCCACAATGCCTTGCAGCCGCAGCATTTGTCGTCACTTAACAGTCGGCCGTTCACGGAAACAACCGATTATGACCGAGAAATGATATCATGAAAGTTACGGTGCTTATTAAGCATTTTAAAACGTATGTGGTAAGTTACCAAAGTGCTTTGTTTTGAATGTTCATCAGTATTATAATCAAAAAGATAAATATGAACATTAGTTGTTACTGAAATGATCAAATAAAGTCAACATTTCAGTCTTTACTGAGCTGTGTGGGGTTTGTTCAACTTTTAAAAGATGTTTGAATGGTGATATACACAGTGATAGATGTTAAGGACTAACGTTTATAATAAATACATTTGTATTGATTTTAAGATATTTTCATAGTTCATAAAATCATACGTATTGGGATCATTTGTATTAATGTGGACCGGAGGGAGAGGGTGACGAGCATACGTTTCACTTTCCTTTTTTATTTCAATTCCAACTTTGGTCATGAAGAATATGTTTCTCTGTTGTCCACGTTCATAAAGCATAAAGCAACAGCATCAGAGCACGGTGCAGAGTCTCTAGATGAGTCCCTCGGTCTTATTAAACATCCATGTTTTAGTCCTCTGTATAGAACACTGTAGTTTCCATAGTTTCCCCACAGCAGCAGACGCACATTCATGACGTCCGCTGGCGCATCATAAACACGTCGGATAGTGAAAGTGCAGTCGGATTCTCTAAAGTACCGCGGTCTCTTCTCCTAAATCCTTTTGAATTCTCCTATCCACTATCCCTTAACCCCGTGACGTTTCACTCAGAGGTCAAGGAATAGACGATAGGGTTATAATTTAGGAGCTGATTTTTGGATTATCCGACCGCAACCCTGGTTTCCTCCAGATCGTCTGACAGCAGCCAGATCAGTGCATGCGCTGCATCGTCCAATCAGTGAGCGATACACAGTAAGGGGGCGGGGCGAGTGTCTGAGGATTTCGCCGGAGGATGGTCTGGTAGTTCTTCGATTATCGCTCCTCGATCCTCCGTTATCAAAAATAAGGCCACTGGGACGGTACTCAAGATGGCGCACACAAATCAACTTCCGGTGATACAGAGCACGAGGAGCGAGGAAATGAAAAATAAGAGAAGTGAGACGCACCCAGAGTCGTGCAGAAACACAGAGATCGATACGTAACACAATCCTGACATCTGCAGGAACACACACATCACCACAGCTCAGAGGGTCATATCAGCTTCACACATCTGTTTAGAACTGACTCTTCTGTCTCAAAGTGTGCCCTTATTTATTATTATTCATTGATTTGTCTTTGTGTTGATTACATAACTCTTGGATGGATTCAGATTATATATTTTTGTTATTTGTCCTGCTTGCTTGTTTTGGTCCAATACATTTTTTGGGGTGTTTATTGAAATGTTTTTGTTTGATTTGGTGGCGGTGTGCACAATGAACACTGAGGCAGTTCGAATATGTATGTTTAAAATAAAGATTATTCAAAAATATATATATTAAATGTTCACTTTACCCCTTTTTAAGGCCATTAAATACATAATTATCTTGTTTATTAAGAGTTTCATATATATGTTTTTCCTAATGAATACTTGTTTGTATTATTAAATAAATATATTATATATTATACATAATATATATTTTTTTAGTACATCACAAAACAGCAAAAAATAAGCAAGTTGCCTCCTTATATAGATGAATATTTACTTAGTTTTCAAAATTTAAACCAAAGATCTCATCTGCATACGCTGTTTTCTTTCTTTCTTCTTAAATACTGGGACATCTAAAAAAACATGTACTATTTGCAGGGAATTAAGCAGATTTCGGACCCAGAATCTTCTGTTCTCACATGAAACAAAGTGTAATAGGAACCAATCGTAGATAATAACCCCGGCTTCCATTTTTAAATAAACACACACGTGTTGTTGAGACGGATATCTGCTGTTATTTCACATTATGCAGATTGCCGTTCACAACCTGTGGAGCATCTTCCACCCCCACCTCCTCAGTAACAGTCAATACGTCGTCATGGCAACTACGCTTCCAGTCCTAACAACTGCCTCACCGCCCACAGAGGTCACTAAGCAACGGTCACTAAGCAACCCCCTCCCTCTTCTATTTAAGGAGCAGAGGAGGAGGAATGGTAGATGAGATGCTGCACGGATATATATTTTTAAAAAACAGTGTATAAAGTGGAGAGGAAAGCAGATCTTGTAAGTGCATACAGTAGATCTTGTACTTGAGTAAAAGTAGAAGTACTCACAGCGTGTACTTGAGTAAAAGTAGAAGTACTCAGATCTTGTTCTTGAGTAAAAATAGAAGTACTCAGATCTTGTACTTGAGTAAAAGTAGAAGTACTCAGATCTTGTACTTGAGTAGAAGTAGAAGTACTCAGATCTTGTACTTGAGTAAAAGTAGAAGTACTCAGACCTTGTATTTGAGTAAAAGTAGAAGTACTCAGATCTTGTACTTGAGTAGAAGTAGAAGTACTCAGATCTTGTACTTGAGTAAAAGTAGAAGTACTCAGACCTTGTACTTGAGTAGAAGTAGAAGTACTCAGATCTTGTACTTGAGTAAAAGTAGAAGTACTCAGACCTTGTATTTGAGTAAAAGTAGAAGTACTCAGATCTTGTACTTGAGTAAAAGTAGAAGTACTCAGACCTTGTATTTGAGTAAAAGTAGAAGTACTCAGATCTTGTACTTGAGTAAAAGTAGAAGTACTCAGATCTTGTTCTTGAGTAAAAGTAGAAGTACTCAGATCTTGTACTTGAGTAAAAGTAGAAGTACTCAGATCTTGTTCTTGAATAAAAGTAGAAGTACTCAGATCTTGTTCTTGAGTAAAAGTAGAAGTACTCAGATCTTGTGTTTGAGTAAAAGTAGAAGTACTCAGATCTTGTACTTGAGTAAAAATAGAAGTACTCAGACCTTGTATTTGAGTAAAAGTAGAAGTAATCAGATATTGTAAAAAAAAGTAGAGTGTAGGAATACTCAGTTAAGTAAAAGTCCTGCTTCAAAATGTTAAAGAAGTAAAAGTAAAAAAGTATTAGCATCAGCCCTAACCCATGAAAAACAAACATGTGTTTCCTCTGAGATACAACTCAAAATAAGATGCTTTCAATAGTCGTTGATGCATTGTCAAAAAACAAGACTCCTATATCTCACTGCGTTGTTACTTCTTAAGTTAATATGTCTTATATCAAGTGTATTGGTTTATTCTGACTAGAAATTAAACGAACATACTTGGCAAGATTTCAAGTTTGTACAGTGAACAGGTTGTTACGGAAAGAAGACTAGCCTTATACAGCCAGTCTCTTTAAAGTGCCAACAGTTAGCATCACTGTAGCTTCCTGCCATGCAACAGGACACAAGCCTGATCTCATAAATTGACTTCCATACATTTCCCATCTTGTTGCTCACTCTTAAGGAATAAGGATGTGAGTCCTAGGATGCCTGGATCTGCAGTTAAGCTGAGCAAATGTTACGGCCTTCATCCTATATCAGCCAAACAGAGAACACACTGATTGCTAATGTTAAACTGCTGTATTCAGTGTTTTCACTGGTTTGTATCAGCAGATTGATCTGCCTGGTTTGTATCAGCAGGTTGATCTGCCTGGTTTGTATCAGCAGATTGATCTGCCTGGTTTGTATCAGCAGATTGATCTGCCTGGTTTGTATCAGCAGGTTGATCTGCCTGGTTTGTATCAGCAGGTTTGATCTGCCTGGTTTGTATCAGCAGGTTGATCTGCCTGGTTTGTATCAGCAGATTGATCTGCCTGGTTTGTATCAGCAGGTTGATCTGCCTGGTTTGTATCAGCAGGTTGATCTGCCTGGTTTGTATCAGCAGGTTGATCTGCCTGGTTTGTATCAGCAGATTGATCTGCCTGGTTTGTATCAGCAGGTTGATCTGCCTGGTTTGTATCAGCAGGTTGATCTGCCTGGTTTGTATCAGCAGGTTGATCTGCCTGGTTTGTATCAGCAGGTTGATCTGCCTGGTTTGTATCAGCAGGTTGATCTGCCTGGTTTGTATCAGCAGGTTGATCTGCCTGGTTTGTATCAGCAGGTTGATCTGCCTGGTTTGTATCAGCAGGTTGATCTGCCTGGTTTGTATCAGCAGGTTGATCTGCCTGGTTTGTATCAGCAGGTTGATCTGCCTGGTTTGTATCAGCAGGTTGATCTGCTTCGAGGAGGAGGAGACCTCTGTGGAGGATTTTGAAGCTGACAAAAAAGCAAAGACAAATTACCGTGACCCCACGTTTATTTCACGACACCATAACTTGCTGTCCTCGGTTATCCATCCAGCTCGACTGGTTTTCAACCTCCCAAAGTCTTCCCACAATGCACCGCTCCTCCGCTCCCTTGACTGACTGCCAGTTGTTGCCCTAATCTGCTTTAAGACACTGGTCCAGTCCTAATGTGCTGTGAAGGATCCTTCATACATCCAGGCCTTAGTTAAACCAAACACTTCAGCACGTGCACCTCGCTTTGCATCAGCCAATCGGCTCGCTACTCCCTCACTGACCCAGGTACCCCTCCTCTAAAACCCGCTCTTGGGAAAATACTGAATGTCCTCTTCCAACATGAGAGTAACATGATAACAAAGGTATCCCAACTGTAGCTGTGAACATGACAGGATGTGTGATGACCTAGAAGAGCATCAGGACTGTTTGAGGCATATGATAGCTATGTGATTAACATGATGATTCAGCCTCTATGGAGACATACAGTATGACAAGCATGCTCATTTCTGACGTGGAGCTAATCTGAAGTAAACATTGAATACTGCTTTCTATTCCTCCATCTTGTGACTGTGTAACTCCCTCTCTTGGATATCAGCATGTGAAGGACACTGTTCAGGAACTAGTTGATGCTCTGTATGTGATGACTCCTTCCATTCTGGAGAGGATCACAAATACATGGATCCTGAGATTGAAGCTCAAGCCGGGGACCAGTGATTATTAAAAATGTTAAGTATTCAGAAAGTCATATTTTTGAGAAAGTCATATTTTTGAGAAAGTCATATTTTGTAGATTTTTGAGAAAAATTCAGACTTTTGAGATTTTTGTGAAAAAGTCAGAATTTTGTTAAAAAGTCAGAATTTTGATATTTTGAGAAAAAGTCTGAATTTTGAGATTTTTGAGAAAAAGTCAGACTTTTGAGATTTTTGAGAAAAAGTCTGAATTTTGAGAAAAAGTCAGATTTATTCCTCCATCTTGTGACTGTGTAACTCCCTCTCTTGGACATCAGCATGTGAAGGACACTGTTCAGGAACTAGTTGATGCTCTGTATGTGATGACTCCTTCCATTCTGGAGAGGATCACAAACACATGGATCCTGAGGTTGAAGATCAAGCCGGGGAACAGTGATTATTAAAAATGTTAAGTATTCAGAAAGTCATATTTTTGAGAAAGTCATATTTTTGAGAAAGTCATATTTTGTAGATTTTTGAGAAAAATTCAGACTTTTGAGATTTTTGTGAAAAAGTCAGAATTTTGTTAAAAAGTCAGAATTTTGATATTTTGAGAAAAAGTCTGAATTTTGAGATTTTTGAGAAAAAGTCAGACTTTTGAGATTTTTGAGAAAAAGTCTGAATTTTGAGAAAAAGTCAGATTTATTCCTCCATCTTGTGACTGTGTAACTCCCTCTCTTGGACATCAGCATGTGAAGGACACTGTTCAGGAACTAGTTGATGCTCTGTATGTGATGACTACTTCCATTCTGGAGAGGATCACAAATACATGGATCCTGAGATTGAAGCTCAAGCCGGGGACCAGTGAGATTTTTCTAACACCTGCCTTATTGCTATCCTGGTTCCTAAATGGTGGAACAAGCCCTATTGATACCAAGACTGCAGAAAGTCTACACATCTTCTGTCGCAAACTGAAAACTCTCCTGTTCCTACTGCATCCCTGCTATCATCCCAACAATAATAATGATTAGCACTTGTGTTTACTCCATTTGAAGCTAATGCACCAGCCCTTACAATGATATGGCTTATTCGAGGCGAATGTATCTGCTTTTCCTTGCTGTCCTGAGTTTGTGTCTTTATGCTTTATTGCACTTATTGTACGTCGCTTCAGATAAAACACATCTCCATGAAATGTAATGTACTAGAACAGTAAGCTGGGATCTTGCTGCAGGCTTTTCTGTTCCTTTAATCATCCGCTGTGGCCGAGGGATACTTATATTCGCTGATAACCTTTGGAGAAAACCGACGAAATTGACACAAAAGTTATTTATGAAGAGATCAGACAGGATATGAGTCGACACAGCTCCATGCAATTATTAGCTCCTATACAGCAGGAGAAATGAGGTTAAAACACACACACACACACACACACACACACACATACAAACACACACAAAGTGGAGAGGTGTTTTCACTTGTAATAAATACAACAATTTGCCAGTAGAACAAGTAACAGAGGAGGAAGAAGTACATAGATCTTGTACTTGAGTAAAAGTAGTGTGCACACACACACACACACACACACACGGACGGACGGACGGACAGACAGACAGACAGGCAGACACAGTCAGCACATCAATAATATAAGCATGAGGGACAGGAGTTGACATTGTGCTTCACTTTCTCTCTGGAGTCAGTTTTTATCTTTGTATTCTCTATCACTGTCCTGTTCATCCCTGTCCTCCATCTGTTGGAGCTCCAGTTAATCGTCTGGAGGTTCTCCGTGAGGGATCCTCAGGAGAGAACCTCTCTGCGGTTCTGCAACAGGAACACAGGCTCCCCTACATTAGTAATGAGGTGCCAGCTGCGATATGACCACTTATGTTCTAGAACACTTTTTCACTCGTATATCTTCCTCAGCTCGTCTCACGCCATGTATCATCTCGCTGCGGGCAACATTAAATGACAGCCTTCTTGTTTTAATGCGTGCATGAATGGAGGTGGGTTCACACAGGAGAGGAACATAATCAATGCTGAAGGAGAACTTGTATACTTCACTAAACATGGGGAGTTTTAATAAGCACATCTCAACTTGAATTAATTAAAATGCTGTAAAGACTGTCTGATGTTTCTTCAATTAATGTTTACTGCTGGACACTGGAGTTATTTAGAGATGCTTAGAGTCCGAAACAATCCTACGCAGCCATCACTGGAATACAATACTAGTAATAAATAATGCAGCCTTGTCTTTATCTGCAACGGTGCACTAATACAATTGATTAGGAGGTTTTTACAGGGAAAATAATTATCCAAATTCTCCTCCTCTCCTCTGATATAGAGTCGGAAAAACAATAAATAAAGTTTCAGGTTGACGTAAAAATCTGAGATTCTCCATACACTGCTAATATTTGCTTCTTTCATTGATAACTTCAGACCCAGACATCACATCACTATCTGGTTCAAATGTAGAGGTAATAACCTTCAAGATGTAAAAAAGTGTATGGAGAAAATGTGGCCTGAAACTGGATAAAAAGTAAATGTTTGGAAGCTTCTGGCAGACCAGAGGTAATGTTAACTTCTTTGAAAAGAGGACATGTTGTGTTTTTTTAGGCTTTCCCTTTCCTGTTATGTGTTTTATACGTTTTAGTGCATGCAAATGGATACACCTGAACATCAGCAGGAGAGGACTCTTTAAAGTAGAGACACTACATACTGATATACACCTGAACATCAGCAGGAGAGGACTCTTTAAAGTAGAGACACTAAATACTGATATACACCTGAACATCAGCAGGAGAGGACTCTTTAAAGTAGAGACACTACATACTGATATACACCTGAACATCAGCATGAGAGGACTCTTTAAAGTAGAGACACTACATACTGATATACACCTGAACATCAGCATGAGAGGACTCTTTAAAGTAGAGACACTACATACTGATATACACCTGAACATCAGCAGGAGAGGACTCTTTAAAGTAGAGACACTACATACTGATATACACCTGAACATCAGCATGAGAGGACTCTTTAAAGTAGAGACACTACATACTGATATACACCTGAACATCAGCAGGAGAGGACTCTTTAAAGTAGAGACACTACATACTGATATACACCTGAACATCAGCAGGAAGGACTCTTTAAAGTAGAGACACTACATACTGATATACAGCTAACATCAGCAGGAGAGGACTCTTTAAAGTAGAGACACTACATACTGATATACACCTGAACATCAGCAGGAGAGGACTCTTTAAAGTAGAGACCACTACATACTGATATACACCTGAACATCAGCAGGAGAGGACTCTTTAAAGTAGAGACACTACATACTGATATACACCTGAACATCAGCAGGAAAGGACTCTTTAAAGTAGAGACACTACATACTGATATACAGCTGAACATCAGCAGGAGAGGACTCTTTAAAGTAGAGACACTACATACTGATATACACCTGAACATCAGCAGGAGAGGACTCATTAAAGTAGAGACACTACATACTGATATACACCTGAACATCAGCAGGAAAGGACTCTTTAAAGTAGAGACACTACATACTGATATACACCTGAACATCAGCAGGAGAGGACTCTTAAAGTAGAGACACTACATACTGATATACACCTGAACATCAGCAGGAAAGGACTCTTTAAAGTAGAGACACTACATACTGATATACACCTGCTGAGTTTTTATCAACTTTGGTACTTAAAACAGATAAAGTAATTATCGTAGGTGACTTTAATATTCATGTTGACGATGATAAAAAATAGCCTTACTGTTGCATTTAACTCTATATTAGATTCTGTTGGTTTTTGTCAGAGTGTAAATAAACCAACCCACTGCTATAATCACACTCTCGACCTTGTTCTGACTTATGGTATTGAAATTGAGCAACTATTAGTCGAACCGCATAATCCTGCTTTATCCGACCATTTCTTAGTAACTTTTGAAGTACTGTTACTAGACTACAAAGCATTAGTCAAAAGCTCCTGCAGCAGAAACCTATCTGTTAGTGCTATAGCCAAATTTAAGGAAGAGATTCCACCAATACTTAACTCGATAGCATGTCTGCATGTAAGGGAGGAAACTTATACAAAATGTACACCACCCCAAATTGATCATATTGTTGATAGTGCTACAGATGCGCTGCGAATAAAATTAGACTCTGTTGATCCTTTGAAAAAGAAGAAAATAAAACATAGATTAGCTCCATGGCATAATGCCGAAACCCGCAAAATAAAGCAAAAGTCGAGACAACTTGAAAGGATATGGCGTTCCACTAAACTTGAAGAATCTCGTTTAATTTGGCATATTACTCTCAATGAATATAAGAAAGCACTGCGTAAAGCGAGAGCAGCCTACTACTCTTCATTAATAGATGAGAATAAGAATAATGCAAGATTTCTTTTCAGCACTGTAGCCAGGCTGACAGAAAGCCACAGCTCGATTGAGCCTTCTATTCCCATAGCACTCAGTAGTAATGATTTTATGTGCTTTTTTAACGATAAAATTGTTACTCTTAGAAACAAAATTAATGACCTCTTGCCTTTGACCAGTATAGTGTTATCAACAGCTCCCGGAAACGTAAGTTCTAATATTACACTAGATAGTAAACTAGAATGCTTTTCAGCCATAAACCTTGAACAATTAAATTCAATGATTCTCTCTTCTAAACCATCAACGTGTATGTTAGACCCAATTCCATCTAAGCTGTTGAAGAAAGTTTTTCCATTAATTAGCACTTCTTTATTAAATATTATGAATATGTCTTTATTATCAGGCTATGTTCCACAATCATTCAAAGTAGCAGTGATAAAACCGCTTCTTAAAAAGCACAACCTCGATCCAGAGGTTTTAGCCAATTATAGACCTATTTCCAATCTTCCGTTCCTCTCAAAAATTCTTGAGAAAGCGGTCGCAAAACAGTTGTATGATTTCTTAAAAAACAATGATTTATTTGAAGATTTTCAGTCTGGCTTTAGAACACATCATAGCACAGAGACAGCTCTGGTTAAAGTCACAAATGACATTCTAATAGCCTCAGACAAGGGACGTGTCTCTATTCTTGTTTTGCTCGATCTCAGTGCTGCATTTGATACTATCGACCATGATATCTTATTGCAAAGACTAGAGCACTTAGTTGGCATACAGGGAACTGCTTTAGGCTGGTTTAGGTCCTATCTATCTGAACGCTCTCAGTTTGTACGTGTCAATGATGAATCTTCCACGCAAACCAAAGTTAGCCATGGAGTGCCACAGGGCTCAGTGCTCGGACCTATTTTGTTCACATTATATATGCTTCCGTTAGGCAATATTATAAGGAATCATTCTGTAAACTTTCATTGTTATGCGGATGATACTCAACTATATTTATCAATCAAGCCTAATGAAATTAATCATCTAAATAAAATTCAAGACTGCCTTAAGGACTTAAAAACGTGGATGACCTTAAACTTTTTGATGTTAAACACGACCAAAACTGAAGTTATTGTACTTGGCCCGAAGAATCTACGAAACAAATTATCTAAAGATATACTAACTATGGATGGCATTAATTTGGCCTCCAGTGAGACTGTAAGGAATCTTGGTGTTATATTTGATCAGGATTTATCCTTTAACGCCCACATAAAATCAATTTCAAGGACCGCCTACTTCCATCTACGTAACATTGCAAAAATCAGGCATATCTTGCCTCAAAACGATGCAGAGAAACTAGTCCATGCATTTGTTACTTCAAGGCTGGATTATTGTAACTCTTTATTATCAGGGTGTACAAAGAAGTCAGTCAAGTCGCTTCAGCTGATTCAAAATGCTGCAGCTCGTGTACTAACCAGAGTTAGGAAAAGGGACCACATTACTCCTGTTCTGGCTGCCTTACACTGGCTCCCTATAGAACACAGGATATAATTTAAAATTCTTCTTCTCGCCTACAAAGCCCTTAATGGGCAGGCGCCATCTTACCTTAAAGAACTCATTATACCCTACTGTCCTACTAGGGCATTGCGTTCCAAGAATGCAGGGTTGTTGGTTGTTCCTAGAGTCTCTAAAAGTACAATGGGAGCCAGAGCCTTTTCTTATCAAGCTCCACATTTGTGGAATCAGCTTCCAGTTTGTGTTCGGGCGGCAGACACCCTATCGGTTTTTAAGAGTGCGCTTAAGACCTTCCTTTTTGATAAAGCTTATAGTTAGGGCTGATTAGATTCAGCCCCTAGTTTTGCTGATATAGGCTTAGTTTGTCGGGGGACATCTTACTTCTTCCTTCTCTCTGTCTATACCTGTGTACTCTCATGTTCCGATTAACCCAGCTTCCCCGAATTTCTTTCTTTTTGGTGTCTATATATCCCGGGATCCGGAGTCATGGATGATCCTGCGCTCCTCTGTCCTGGATCGCGAGCCCTGGATCTTGAGTCGTGGCTGTGGTCCTGGATCATAGGTCCTGGATGGATATCCTCGTGGATTCATCTTCCTATTATACACACATGCATTTCCAAACATTTGGACTACCTATGTTGCAAATGTATTATCTTTTCAATTTACACACGGCATCTATTGCACGTCTGTCCGTCCTGGGAGAGGGATCCCTCCTCTGGTGCTCTCCCTGAGGTTTCTCCCATTTTTCCCTTTAAACTGTGGGTTTTCTTCGGAAGTTTTTCCTTGTACGATGTGAGGGTCTAAGGACAGACGGTGTCGTATTGTCATACTGATATTTTGTACAAACTGTAAAGTCCACTGAGACAAATGTAACATTTGTGATATTGGGCTATATAAATAAACATTGATTGATTGATTGATTGAACATCAGCAGGAAAGGACTCTTTAAAGTAGAGACACTACATACCGATATACACCTGAACATCAGCAGGAGAGGACTCTTTAAAGTAGAGACACTACATACTGATATACACCTGAACATCAGCAGGAGAGGACTCTTTAAAGTAGAGACACTACATACTGATATACACCTGAACATCAGCAGGAGAGGACTCTTTAAAGTAGAGACACTACATACTGATATACACCTGAACATCAGCAGGAGAGGACTCTTTAAAGTAGAGACACTACATACTGATATACACCTGAACATCAGCAGGAGAGGACTCTTTAAAGTAGAGACACTAAATACTGATATACACCTGAACATCAGCAAGAGAGGACTCTTTAAAGTAGAGACACTAATACTGATATACACCTGAACATCAGCAGGAGAGGACTCTTTAAAGTAGAGACACTACACTACTGATATACACCTGAACATCAGCAGGAGAGGACTCTTTAAAGTAGAGACACTACATACTGATATACACCTGAACATCAGCAGGAGAGGACTCTTTAAAGTAGAGACACTACATACTGATATACACCTGAACATCAGCAGGAGAGGACTCTTTAAAGTAGAGACACTACATACTGATATACACCTGAACATCAGCAGGAGAGGACTCTTTAAAGTAGAGACACTACATACTGATATACACCTGAACATCAGCAGGAGAGGACTCTTTAAAGTAGAGACACTACATACTGATATACACCTGAACATCAGCAGGAGAGGACTCTTTAAAGTAGAGACACTACATACTGATATACACCCTGAACATCAGCAGGAGAGGACTCTTTAAAGTAGAGACACTACAATACTGATATACACCTGAACATCAGCAGGAGAGGACTCTTTAAAGTAGAGACACTACATACTGATATACACCTGAACATCAGCAGGAGAGGACTCTTTAAAGTAGAGACACTACATACTGATATACACCTGAACATCAGCAGGAGAGGACTCTTTAAAGTAGAGACACTACATACTGATATACACCTGAACATCAGCAGGAGAGGACTCTTTAAATAGAGACACTACATACTGATATACACACTGAACATCAGCAGTGAGAGGACTCTTTAAAGTAGAGACACTACATACTGATATACACCTGAACATCAGCAGGAGAGGATCTTTAAAGTAGAGACACTAAATACTGATATACACCTGAACATCGAGCAGGAGAGGACTCTTTAAAGTAGAGACAAAAATACATACTGATATACACCTGAACATCAGCAGGAGAGGACTCTTGAAAGTAGAGACACTACATACTGATATACACCTGAACATCAGCAGAAGAGGACTCTTTAAAGTAGAGACACTACATACTGATATACACCTGAACATCAGCAGGAGAGGACTCTTTAAAGTAGAGACACTACATACTGATATACACCTGAACATCAGCAGGAGAGGACTCTTTAAAGTAGAGACACTACATACTGATATGTATAGGGCCCCTTTAAAGAGACACGTTGTTAGTAATGTTTTCCCATCATAAACATAAATTCACTTCTGACAACAATCTGTATTCTCTCCGTCACATGATGTGATCTCATTCTTTCAAATCTACAAACTGAAAAACAAAACAATCAAATCATTCATTGGTCAGAACGAAGCATTCCTGCACCGCCAACACTTAACTGCCACACACACACACACACACACACAGTTTTCTCAGCAGAGGACGGCTCTTCATGTTGAATCTGTGTAGTGAATCTGAGATAAGAACCCTCGCAGGACGGAAAATGTCCGTGTTTTGTAAGCACTAATTCATCAGATAGTCTCAGCACATGAAGCGAGACGGAAGGCACAGATAAGTCTTTTAAACACATGCGGGGGAGTTAGCGTTAAACGACTTTTCTTTATCAGCGCAGTTAGCTTGTCTGTATTTGACATTTCTCAGTGGATAGTTTTGACATTTTGACTGATTCACTTCCAGATGTAGTTATTATTCTGACTGTCGTTTTTATAGAAGCTATCATTTAAGTTCTGTAAGAGGTATATTCATTTAAGTGACACCCCTAATAGGCCTGTCACAATGACCGAAGGGCTAATTGCGATTTATAATATTATTCTCATTGTAAGATCATTCTGAACCACTGATATAATGATAATATAAAAGCATAATAATGCAAGTATCCTACAGCTATGGACCTTTCCTTGGTGTTCTTAAGATAATATGTTTATTCATGACATTATTTTGAATTAATAAAAAAACTAATATTATCTTTTCAAATAAATAAAATAATGGCACTGGATTTTAAACTATATGTTGATGAAAAATAAGAGAATATTACAGAATATGCAGACATTAGAGGTGGAAAGTGAAAGAATATTTAAATACCCTAGTCATGGCCATAAACTGTACAATCATTTTTTGACATGACAATCATGACAGCATGACGGTCTGGCAGATAATCCTGCATTTTAAAAGGTATGTGAGCTGTCACCTTAATGGCATGTGAGCTCTGTGACACACACACACACACACACACACACACACACACACACACACACACACACACACACACACACACACACACACACACACACACACACACACACACACACACACACACACACACACACACCTGTCCTTAGCGTTACGTGTCAGACACAAATTACTGGTTGTACTAACTCCCTCTATTAATTATCAGCACTCAAAGGGAGCTATATATATCTTCTGTAATCAGTTCACCTGTCTTCAGCTGTCAATGCAGTTTAATTTCACACAGCCAGAGTTTGGAAGCTCTATGAAAGATACAAATGACTTCACACTGGAAGAAGTTAAAGGGCCCTTATTCTAATTTTCAGGTTTCATATCAGTATGTAGTGTTTCTACTTTAAAGAGTCCTCTCCTGCTGATGTTCAGGTGTATATCAGTATGTAGTGTCTCTGCTTTAAAGAGTCCTCTCCTGCTGATGTTCAGGTGTATATCAGTATGTAGTGTCTCTACTTTAAAGAGTCCTCTCCTGCTGATGTTCAGGTGTATATCAGTATGTAGTGTCTCTACTTTAAAGAGTCCTCTCCTGCTGATGTTCAGGTTCATATCAGTATGTAGTGTCTCTACTTTAAAGAGTCCTCTCCTGCTGATGTTCAGGTTCATATCAGTATGTAGTGTCTCTACTTTAAATAGTCCTCTCCTGTTGATGTTCAGGTGTATATCAGTATGTAGTGTCTCTACTTTAAAGAGTCCTCTCCTGCTGATGTTCAGGTGTATATCAGTATGTAGTGTCTCTACTTTAAAGAGTCCTCTCCTGCTGATGTTCAGGTGTATATCAGTATGTAGTGTCTCTACTTTAAAGAGTCCTCTCCTGCTGATGTTCAGGTGTATATCAGTATGTAGTGTCTCTACTTTAAAGAGTCCTCTCCTGCTGATGTTCAGGTTCATATCAGTATGTAGTGTCTCTACTTTAAATAGTCCTCTCCTGTTGATGTTCAGGTGTATATCAGTATGTAGTGTCTCTACTTTAAAGAGTCCTCTCCTGCTGAGGTTCAGGTGTATATCAGTATGTAGTGTCTCTACTTTAAAGAGTCCTCTCCTGCTGATGTTCAGGTGTATATCAGTATGTAGTGTCTCTACTTTAAAGAGTCCTCTCCTGCTGATGTTCAGGTGTATATCAGTATGTAGTGTCTCTACTTTAAAGAGTCCTCTCCTGCTGATGTTCAGGTGTATATCAGTATGTAGTGTCTCTACTTTAAAGAGTCCTCTCCTGCTGATGTTCAGGTTCATATCAGTATGTAGTGTCTCTACTTTAAAGAGTCCTCTCCTGCTGATGTTCAGGTTCATATCAGTATGTAGTGTCTCTACTTTAAATAGTCCTCTTCTGCTGATGTTCAGGTGTATATCAGTATGTAGTGTCTCTACTTTAAAGAGTCCTCTCCTGCTGATGTTCAGGTGTATATCAGTATGTAGTGTCTCTACTTTAAAGAGTCCTCTCCTGCTGATGTTCAGGTGTATATTCAGTATGTAGTGTCTCTACTTTAAAGAGTCCTCTCCTGCTGATGTTCAGGTTCATATCAGTATGTAGTGTCTCTACTTTAAATAGTCCTCTCCTGTTGATGTCAGGTGTATATCAGTATGTAGTGTCTCTACTTTAAAGAGTCCTCTCCTGCTGATGTTCAGGTGTATATCAGTATGTAGTGTCTCTACTTTAAAGAGTCCTCTCCTGCTGATGTTAGGTGTATATCAGTATGTAGTGTCTCTACTTTAAAGAGTCCTCTCCTGCTGATGTTCAGGTGTATATCAGTATGTAGTGTCTCTACTTTAAAGAGTTCTCTCCTGCTGATGTTTAGGTGTATATCAGTATGCATTGTCTCTATTTTAAAGAGTCCTCTCCTGCTGATGTTCAGGTTCATATCAGTATGTAGTGTCTCTACTTTAAAGAGTCCTCTCCTGCTGATGTTCAGGTTCATATCAGTATGTAGTGTCTCTACTTTAAATAGTCCTCTCCTGCTGATGTTCAGGTGTATATCAGTATGTAGTGTCTCTACTTTAAAGAGTCCCTCCCTCCTGCTGATGTTCAGGTGTATATCAGTATGTAGTGTCTCTACTTTAAAGAGTCCTCTCCTGCTGATGTTCAGGTGTATATCAGTATGTAGTGTCTCTACTTTAAAGAGTCCTCTCCTGCTGATGTTCAGGTGTATATCAGTATGTAGTGTCTTCTACTTTAAAGAGTCCTCTCCTGCTGATGTTCAGGTTCATATCAGTATGTAGTGTCTCTACTTTAAATAGTCCTCTCCTGTTGATGTTCAGGTGTATATCAGTATGTAGTGTCTCTACTTTAAAGAGTCCTCTCCTGCTGATATTCAGGTGTATATCAGTATGTAGTGTCTCTACTTTAAAGAGTCCTCTCCTGCTGATGTTCAGGTGTATATCAGTATGTAGTGTCTCTACTTTAAAGAGATCCTCTCCTGCTGATGTTCAGGTTCATATCAGTATGTAGTGTCTCTACTTTAAAGATTCCTCTCCTGCTGATGTTCAGGTTTCATATCAGTATGTAGTGTCTCTACTTTAAATAGTCCTCTCCTGCTGATGTTCAGGTGTATATCAGTATGTAGTGTCTCTACTTTAAAGAGTCCTCTCCTGCTGATGTTCAGGTGTATATCAGTATGTAGTGTCTCTACTTTAAATAGTCCTCTCCTGTTGATGTTCAGGTGTATATCAGTATGTAGTGTCTCTACTTAAAGAGTCCTCTCCTGCTGATGTTCAGGTGTATATCAGTATGTAGTGTCTCTACTTTAAAGAGTCCTCTCCTGCTGATGTTCAAGTGTATATCAGTATGTAGTGTCTCTACTTTAAAGAGTCCTCTCCTGCTGATGTTCAGGTTCATATCAGTATGTAGTGTCTCTACTTTAAAGAGTCCTCTCCTGCTGATGTTCAGGTTCATATCAGTATGTAGTGTCTCTACTTTAAAGAGTCCTCTCCTGCTGATGTTCAGGTTCATATCAGTATGTAGTGTCTCTACTTTAAATAGTCCTCTCCTGCTGATGTTCAGGTGTATATCAGTATGTAGTGTCTCTACTTTAAAGAGTCCTCTCCTGCTGATGTTCAGGTGTATATCAGTATGTAGTGTCTCTACTTTAAAGAGTCCTCTCCTGCTGAATTTCAGGTGTATATCAGTATGTAGTGTCTCTACTTTAAAGAGTCCTCTCCTGCTGATGTTCAGGTTCATATCAGTATGTAGTGTCTCTACTTTAAAGAGTCCTCTCCTGCTGATGTTCAGGTTCATATCAGTATGTAGTGTCTCTACTTTAAATAGTCCTCTCCTGCTGATGTTCAGGTGTATATCAGTATGTAGTGTCTCTACTTTAAAGAGTCCTCTCCTGCTGATGTTCAGGTGTATATCAGTATGTAGTGTCTCTACTTTAAAGAGTCCTCTCCTGCTGATGTTCAGGTTCATATCAGTATGTAGTGTCTTTACTTTAAATAGTCCTCTCCTGTTGATGTTCAGGTGTATATCAGTATGTAGTGTCTCTACTTTAAAGAGTCCTCTCCTGCTGATGTTCAGGTGTATATCAGTATGTAGTGTCTCTACTTTAAAGAGTCCTCTCCTGCTGATGTTCAGGTGTATATCAGTATGTAGTGTCTCTACTTTAAAGAGTTCCTCTCCTGCTGATGTTCAAGGTTCATATCAGTATGTAGTGTCTCTACTTTAAAGAGTCCTCTCCTGCTGATGTTCAGGTTCATATCAGTATGTAGTGTCTCTACTTTAAATAGTCCTCTCCTGCTGATGTTCAGGTGTATATCAGTATGTAGTGTCTTTACTTTAAAGAGTCCTCTCCTGCTGATGTTCAGGTGTATATCAGTATGTAGTGTCTCTACTTTAAAGAGTCCTCTCCTGCTTGATGTTCAGGTGTATATCAGTATGTAGTGTCTCTACTTTAAAGAGTCCTCTCCTGCTGATGTTCAGGTGTATATCAGTATGTAGTGTCTCTACTTTAAAGAGTCCTCTCCTGCTGATGTTCAGGTGTATATCAGTATGTAGTGTCTCTACTTTAAAGAGTCCTCTCCTGCTGATGTTCAGGTTCATATCAGTATGTAGTGTCTCTACTTTAAAGAGTCCTCTCCTGCTGATGTTCAGGTTCATATCAGTATGTAGTGTCTCTACTTTAAATAGTCCTCTCCTGCTGATGTTCAGATGTATATCAGTATGTAGTGTCTCTACTTTAAAGAGTCCTCTCCTGCTGATGTTCAGGTGTATATCAGTATGTAGTGTCTCTACTTTAAAGAGTCCTCTCCTGCTGATGTTCAGGTGTATATCAGTATGTAGTGTCTCTACTTTAAAGAGTCCTCTCCTGCTGATGTTCAGGTGTATATCAGTATGTAGTGTCTCTACTTTAAAGAGTCCTCTCCTGCTGATGTTCAGGTGTATATCAGTATGTAGTGTCTCTACTTTAAAGAGTCCTCTCCTGCTGATGTTCAGGTTCATATCAGTATGTAGTGTCTCTACTTTAAAGAGTCCTCTCCTGCTGATGTTCAGGTTCATATCAGTATGTAGTGTCTCTACTTTAATAGTCCTCTCCTGCTGATGTTCAGGTGTATATCAGTATGTAGTGTCTCTACTTTAAAGAGTCCTCTCCTGCTGATGTTCAGGTGTATATCAGTATGTAGTGTCTCTACTTTTAAAGAGTCCTCTCCTGCTGATGTTCAGGTTCATATCAGTATGTAGTGTCTTTACTTTAAATAGTCCTCTCCTGTTGATGTTCAGGTGTATATCAGTATGTAGTGTCTCTACTTTAAAGAGTCCTCTCCTGCTGATGTTCAGGTGTATATCAGTATGTAGTGTCTCTACTTTAAAGAGTCCTCTCCTGCTGATGTTCAGGTGTATATCAGTATGTAGTGTCTCTACTTTAAAGAGTCCTCTCCTGCTGATGTTAGGTTCATATCAGTATGTAGTGTCTCTACTTTAAAGAGTCCTCTCCTGCTGATGTTCAGGTTCATATCAGTATGTAGTGTCTCTACTTTAAATAGTCCTCTCCTGCTGATGTTCAGGTGTATATCAGTATGTAGTGTCTTTACTTTAAAGAGTCCTCTCCTGCTGATGTTCAGGTGTATATCAGTATGTAGTGTCTCTACTTTAAATAGTCCTCTCCTGTTGATGTTCAGGTGTATATCAGTATGTAGTGTCTCTACTTTAAAGAGTCCTCTCCTGCTGATGTTCAGGTGTATATCAGTATGTAGTGTCTCTACTTTAAAGAGTCCTCTCCTGCTGATGTTCAGGTGTATATCAGTATGTAGTGTCTCTACTTTAAAGAGTCCTCTCCTGCTGATGTTCAGGTTCATATCAGTATGTAGTGTCTCTACTTTAAAGAGTCCTCTCCTGCTGATGTTCAGGTTCATATCAGTATGTAGTGTCTCTACTTTAAATAGTCCTCTCCTGCTGATGTTCAGATGTATATCAGTATGTAGTGTCTCTACTTTAAAGAGTCCTCTCCAGCTGATGTTCAGGTGTATATCAGTATGTAGTGTCTCTACTTTAAAGAGTCCTCTCCTGCTGATGTTCAGGTGTATATCAGTATGTAGTGTCTCTACTTTAAAGAGTCCTCTCCAGCTGATGTTCAGGTGTATATCAGTATGTAGTGTCTCTACTTTAAAGAGTCCTCTCCTGCTGATGTTCAGGTGTATATCAGTATGTAGTGTCTCTACTTTAAAGAGTCCTCTCCTGCTGATGTTCAGGTGTATATCAGTATGTAGTGTCTCTACTTTAAAGAGTCCTCTCCTGCTGATGTTCAGGTGTATATCAGTATGTAGTGTCTCTACTTTAAAGAGTCCTCTCCTGCTGATGTTCAGGTGTATATCAGTATGTAGTGTCTCTACTTTAAAGAGTCCTCTCCTGCTGATGTTCAGGTGTATATCAGTATGTAGTGTCTCTACTGGGACATGTCTCCATGCTTTAATGTTCAAAAAGCTCTTTATTCTTCTCATACACACTACAGGCCAAGTTCAAACTATTTTGTAAAAAATAGAATCCAATTGACGTGGTATGAATTTAGAACAAAATGTGTAACAAAAAAATAGCCCTCATCTATGAAAGTATTTAGAAAGTATGCCTGTTGTTCGCTAGTCATACATAAACCACACAATTAGCCCACAAATGAATGTAATGACAGTTTGGAAGCAACGGTAAAATAATTTTAAAAAAACAACCTTTCTGTCAAATTAACAGCAAGATACTCCAAAAAGTAGTTTAACTATTAGTTTAAAATATGTCACACACACACACACACACACACACACACACACACACACACACACACACACACACACACACACACACACACACACACACACACACACACACCAGTACCATCATCTGTCCTGCTGCCAGACTAAATGCTTTTTTGTGAAAGCTTTAAAGTGAAATCTAAGTGTAGAAGAAGCTGCGCTCTTACCATGCTGCTGCTGTCACAGAGAGGTCCCACATGAACTGGAGCAGCAACAACACACACACCCTCCCTCGCTCTCACACACACACACACGCACATCCTTTCACACTGGCTCTCGCCCTGTTGAGCTGTACAGTCTTTTGACAGTGATTCCTCCCCCCCTCCCCCTGTGCACAGTCACATCTTTACATAACACCAGGAACACACCAAGAGACACACAGGAAGTGCTTTCATTTATTGAAAAGAAGGAGAAATATTTCTTTTATATCCAGCTTTAGAGAAAAAGTGCGTGCTAAGCTAACCTTGGGGTCTGTGCTGCTCTACAGGTGAAGAAAGGACACACACAAACATGTTGAAGCAGCTGAAGTGAAACACAGGCTTTAGTTGGAAAATGACACATATTCTAAAAACAGGAACTGTGTTTTTCTTTAGAAATTGCAATATATGATGCATTCAAACATTTCGAAATAAGTGTTATCAGAAAATAAGACATTCTAGGAGGAGGAAATGTGTCATTCTTTAACAAATGCAATATATAATAGATTACAAATATTCACATAAGGATTTTCAGAATGTTGTGTGAGTAAATAGAATTTTTTTTAATAAATATTTAATATATAATGCATGAAACATTGTCACATAAGCATTTTATGATTTTGTTTCATTCTAGGGAGAGGAAATGAGTCTTTCTTTAAAACAAAATGCAATATATCATGCATGAAAATATCATCAAATGGATATCCTTTGAATTTACTGAAAACATATTCATATTCCTCAAATTCTAAGAGGAGAACATTTGTACTTTTTGGCTGGGCGAATTGCAAACCACGCCCCGTAAAACTCTGAAAAGTTTTTTGAAGCCGCCATTTTATTTGCTGGCATTAGCATTATTAGCATTAGGCCCGCGCACCAACGCAGAGAGACTAACTTATGGCAACACATGGGAAAACATGGGAGCGGTGGAGATGAGGAGGTGTCGGTGTTCTGGCGATTTACTCGGAAGGCTTCAGTAGAAGCTGCTGGGAGTCCCAGCAGCTTCTACTGAAGCCTTCCCCAACTCCGGGGACTTCCGGCCGGGGACTTCGGGTGGCAGTATACGCCGTGAAGTGGTTTGCGGCCTGCCAGTAAACCTTGTCACTACCCGATGTGCAGCCCTGCCCTATCTGACTTCACTATTATTTAACAACTCTAGACTGCTATCATACTGAATAAATATTTACTGTGAATGTATGCAAAAATGTATGGCATATAGCTGTCTAACAGAAGTTAAATCAATTTCTCACTTATTCTGACAATGTACTTAACCCCAAATAAAAGAACCCAATAAAAAGAGTTGTTAAATAATAGTGAAGTCACGTTGTAATAACAATAACTCATCTCTCTCGGTTTTTTGTGTGTGCTTTGCCAAACGCCACTGTGTCAAGTGTCCTAGTTGGGTTGCCGTCCGGAGTTGTCCAATATGGCGGACCATCTCGCACATGCGCACTGCAGATAGGGCAGGGCTGCACACCGGGTAGTGACAAACCCAAAGCTGGATTTGTGTTTTTATAATTAAAATATGCATTAAATATTGTCAAAAAAGCATTTTCTAAATCTTTTGAAAATGTGACATATTTCAAAAGGAGGAATGTCTCTTTTTTTTAAAGGAATTTCATCAAATAAGTATTTTCTGTAATATTTAATATTAGAACTACATATTTTGAACTTCACATCTTTTTGGTTCAGATCTCTGCAGAATACACTTCGGCCCCCTTTTAGTCGACTATCAGGCTGTTTTAGTATTACTCAACACACATAGTCTATTAGTCATTGTTTCTGCTGTTTTCATGAATCACGTATTACAAAGAAACGTATGAGCACCTCCCTGATGAAGTAGGGCTTTTGCGTAATTCATTGTAAAAAATACAGTTTTACGGATCTCTCAAAGTCTCAATACAGCTGTTGGACAAAAGGAGAGTCCTGATTTACGGATTAAAAATGTCCTGAGAAACAACCACCACAAACGGTTTCATTATTTACCTTAGAATAAAAGGTTAAACACACACTCGTATACGTCCAGAAGAAAATACTACTTTTTTGTGAATCAGGTTACGAACAATAATGTAGAAACATACTGTGTGTTCTGCAGAAAGAGCTATAACAATCAGGGTTTATGGGCACACAACAATCAATAAAAAGTATAATATATATACATTTTGATAATGAATGTGGAGCAGTGCGTTGTGCTGCAGGTGGAGATGAGGGTGTGTATGAACAACATTCCTGAAACAACACAGAGCAATTACAGCAACACACACGTCACCTTCAGACATTTCAAAAGAGAGAAATAAAGGAGAGATCTTTATTTAGTCGAGGGTTAAACCACCAAGATGAATCTCCTCATGAATACACATGCTAATGCTAATTATGAGATGTGAAGGAGTGATTCAATTAACACACAGACTGCATACACTTAATGACTGTACATCACATAGGAGGCTGGCTTCTGTGACATCGTGTAATGAGTGACTTGAATTTACTTGAACATCCGCACTGACGTGACTCAACGAGTGCACGAGTCTGAGAGCGACGGTAACGAGCAGACGACGGTGATGAGGCCTGACAGCTTGTTATGGCTTCAAGAAAAGAAATATTATCGCAAAGAAGACAACATCAAGATTCATCAGCATGGAAATGAATGCACAGAGCATACACACGATGAATAGATGAATGATACAGTAGGTCACAGTTTGTGTCCTGCAGAGAGACATTTGGTACACAGTGAGGTCTCCGTTTTCTGGCACCGTAAAGTCAGGTAAAGTCAGCGAGAGGAGGGGCTGCTGCAGCCTGAGGCCGGGCAGCAGAACTGATGGGACCCCTCGTCCTCACCCCCCTCTCTTGGAAAGCATGAGACAAAACAGAAAGAAAGCACACAGACACGACAGGAAGAGTGAAAAACAGCATGAGACACGTACAGAAAGCAGAAAGCATGCATTTTGAGCTGAAAAGTAAACCTTTAACCCTCCGGACAAAATGTTGATTTTAGATACATTTTCTGTGTCTATTCTTTGTGGATTCACTTCAGTTATTCACGTACACCAGACATTGTTTACAGTTTAAAAGGTTGTTTAACCCTCCTATTGTCTTCGTTCCCCCCCTTACTTTGGTGTTCGCGGTCAAATTTGACCGGTCCTGTTTTAACTGCTATTACATTAACACAAAAACCATTAATCCTCACCAAGTTTCATTTCACACCCTTTCAGACTGTAAATATTGTATCAGACTACTGGTATACATGAACAACTGCAGTAAATATACAAAGAACAGACACTGAACATGTATTGCGTGTGCCAGGTGTGATTCATGTGGGGGAGGGGCACATAAGAGCGGGAAATGTGTCAAATTGTTCTGTGTGTGTGTGTGTGTGTCAGGTGTGATTCACATGGGGGGATGGGCACATAAGGGGGGGACACATCTAGAGTGTGTGTGTGTGTGTGTGTGTGTGTGTGTGTGTGTGTGTGTGTGTGTGTGTGTTTTATCTGATCCGGATGGTTACTAATTCATTTTCTTTATGGCGGTCATGTTTGACCGGGAACACCATGGGTGTACAAAGTTGACTAAATCATCCAAAATCCAATGAAAGTGGTGATCAGCTATTTGATATGTTCAAATGTCTACTGTGAAGGATATCATAAAGCCTGCTGAGGTTTCTCCCATGTTCCCCTTTAAACTGTGGGTTTTCTCCGGAAGTTTTTCCTTGTACGATGTGAGGGTCTAAGGACAGAGGGTGTCGTATTGTCACACTGAGAAGACCACTGAGACAAATGTAACATTTGTGATATTGGGCTATATAAATAAACATTGATTGATTGATTAATGCAATCGAAAACAAAAAAAGTTATGATTGATGAAAGTAGTAAATCGGTCAGATTTGACCCGAAGTCAACAGGAGGGTTAAGGAAATCTGAGTTAAGTAAGGGGGGAGAAACGAACACAACAGGAGGGTGGATAGAAACGTTTGTGCACATCACAGCTGTTCAACACCATTAGATGGCAGTGTTGCAGCAGCGTGCACTGATGTGTGTGAGGAGCAGCATCAGGTGGAGGATGGATGAGGAATCAGCAGACTCAGCCCTCCTCGCTGCCACAGCTTATTGGAGATGAACATCCTCTCAGAGTCTCTGTGAAGGAGCGCTGGGATGTTTCGAGCTGGTAGAAAGGGCTTAACTGCAGCTTTTACTGTATCACACCTGGGAGTGGTGGAGGAGAGTGAAGCTCAGCCTCTTAAAGGCACAGCTCACCTCAACGTTTCCTCTCACCTGTAGTGCTTTCTATCAATCCAGATAAGTCTGGTGTGAGTTGCTAAGTGTAGGAGACATCAGACGTAGAGATGTCCGCCATTTCTCAGATAGAAAACGGCAAATAAATACATTTAAAAAACAAAACAGCAATGTCTCTATGCAGAAATAATGACCCTGTTACTCAAAATGATCTACAGACCTTGTTAAGAGCAGTTTAATGTAGAAACTACTTGCATGCAGAGACATTGTTGTTACATTTTGTATGTTGTCTCTGTGCTTTAAGCCCAACAAGCTAAGCACCATCTCTTATCGTTATATTAGAGCGTAAGCTACACTACAGGTAAAAGGAAACATGTGTGTCTTTGATCTAGGGGCCTCTTTAAGATGGAGATACACTGTAAGATTTGAGAAATTGACGTTAATTGTAATCGTAATGTTTGTTTCAATTGTCACTATACTTTTTGGTGTAAAAAAATGAAATAAAACAGCCGGTTTGTTTGCTAGCTGAGCTCTATACCGTAACATACATACGGTTCACAATAATACTAACACTCATCTGTGCCAAATGCATCCATGTGCTAAAACTTGGACTCTAAGGTGCCTATGTAAAGGCTTAGACAACACGGCTTGTAAATGATGAAGATAAAAGTAAAAGTTCTGCAGGAATGAGTCCTAAAACCCAAACATGAGTCAGCATATTTTCCCTTTCTGTTCTCTCGTCTAGAAGTCAATGGTGTTTTTAATGTGTTTTTGGTTGTTAGCCTGAAATAAGGGCCGAACGTTAGCCGTCTTTAGCTTAGCGGTGGTGACGCAAAGTCATGTGACCGTGCTGTAGTTCCTTTATAGCCTAACGTTAGCCGTCTTTAGCTTAGCTGTGGTGACGCAAAGTCATGTGACCGTGCTGTAGTTCCTTCATAGCCTAACGTTAGCCGTCTTTAGCTTAGCGGTGGTGACGTGAATTCATGTGACCGTACTGTAGTTCCTTTATAGCCTAACGTTAGCCGTCTTTAGCTTAGCGGTGGTGACGCAAAGTCATGTGACCGTGCTGTAGTTCCTTTATAGCCTAACGTTAGCCGTCTTTAGCTTAGCGGTGGTGACGTGAATTCATGTGACCGTGCTGTAGTTCCTTTATAGCCTAACGTTAGCCGCCTTTAGCTTAGCTGTGGTGACGTGAAGTCATGTGACCGTGCTGTAGTTCCTTCATAGCCCAACATTATCCGTCTTTAGCTTAGCGGTGATGACGCAAAGTCATGTGACCGTGCTGTAGTTCCTTTATAGCCTAACGTTAGCCGCCTTTAGCTTAGCTGTGGTGACGCAAAGTCATGTGACCGTGCTGTAGTTCCTTTATAGCCTAACGTTAGCCGTCTTTAGCTTAGCGGTGGTGACGTGAAGTCATGTGACCGTGCTGTAGTTCCTTTATAGCCTAACGTTAGCCTCCTTTAGCTTAGCGGTGGTGACGCAAAGTCATGTGACCGTGCTGTAGTTCCTTTATAGCCTAACGTTAGCCGTCTTTAGCTTAGCGGTGGTGACGCAAAGTCATGTGACCGTGCTGTAGTTCCTTTATAGCCTAACGTTAGCCGTCTTTAGCTTAGCGGTGGTGACGCAAAGTCATGTGACCGTGCTGTAATTCCTTTATAGCCTAACGTTAGCCGTCTTTAGCTTAGCTGTGGTGACGCAAAGTCATGTGACCATGCTGTAGTTCCTTTATAGCCTAATGTTAGCCGTCTTTAGCTTAGCGGTGGTGACGTGAAGTCATGTGACCGTGCTGTAGTTCCTTTATAGCCTAACGTTAGCCTCCTTTAGCTTAGCGGTGGTGACGCAAAGTCATGTGACCGTGCTGTAGTTCCTTTATAGCCTAACGTTAGCCGTCTTTAGCTTAGCGGTGGTGACACAAAGTCATGTGACCGTGCTGTAGTTCCTTTATAGCGTATATCATTAGCTTTGAACTTCAAAACTCATAGAGTGGTGTTAATATGTGGAGATTATCCTGCTGAACAAAACGTGTAAGTATCATAAATGTTTGTTTGCCACAGAGATTATTTCCTGCGATAATCTAAAAGCCAATGGAAGAATCTCATTGGCTTTTTGTAGAGGGAACCACAGAGATGCTAACTTCCATGCTACGTCATCCCTGCAGAACTGTATTTGAGTTTACTTTGGTATATTTTACTGAATAGTTGCACGATTGTAAACAGGTCATATTAGGGAATTGGGATATCTTCAAACAAGAATTTCTGACATCAATTTGATGAAATTCATCTGAACATTTGCTGTCTGTCTTTGCTCCACCTGTAAATTCCACGGCTTATCTCACATAGTAGGAATATGCCATTTGACCATAAAATAAGTTGTGTTTGTTCCAAATATTCAGTCAACACTGGATCAAAATGTACAGTGGATGCTCATCTTATCGTGGGATCAGGAGTGGTTGGGGTAAAAAGGAAAAGCAGGAAAGGATTTGTAAAGGAAGTGATCTGGGGGTTGTTGCAGGGGACTTGCAGGGTGTCTTTTGGAGGCTAAAGGAGGTATTTTTTTATCCTTATGGTGCTGTACTCACTGTCATCAGGCCCTGCTGGCCCTTACCTGTCCTCCTGCTGTAAGCTGTGGTCAGTGGGGGGGCAGCAGTACTGATGCAGACTGACGAAGCTGTGCACCGTCGCACTGCTGGGGAACTTAAAGCTCCAAGGGGCCATGGGAGAGCTGGGAGCAGACGAGGCGGAGAGCGACCGGACACTTGAAGGACCAGAGACCAGGACGACACAAACATCGAGACATGGAGAAAACAGAGACACACACACACACACACACAGTCAGCGGCAAAGCAGAAAGAGAGACGTAACAAGAGGAAGCAAGAGAGAAAGCATTGAGTTGAAGCTGCACATTGAAAGCGTGGCACAATGGATGACAGAAGAAAGAGAGGTAGATGTGTGATAGACTCCGAGGTGACAAACACCGTCAAAAATACCACAGATAGTGTTGAGATAACTCCAGACAGATAGCTTAGAGTTCTAGGTTTGAAAAGCACAATATGTGATTCTTTTATGCCACTATGGGGTCTATCATTTGAAACAAGAAGAAAGAAAGAACAACTAGCGTGGGATCATACGATGCGAGAATAAGAAGCCATATACGAGGATTCTTTGTCTGATCAAGTCTGAAATGTGTCTTGCATCACAGCAGCTCCATTTGCCACATCAACCAGGACAAATATTAAGACAAGAAACAAGCGGACAGACATTTAACAAACTATTACAATGACCTAAGACTATAAAGGACCCCTATTATGGGGTATTACATTACTTGTAGAGTGTTCTTTAGGTTTGTGTGCATGTAAATGGTCTGCAAAGGCTAACATCCCCGTGTTCCCTCCAGAGGAAGTTTCTCTCTCACACACTCCCTGCCTGAAAAGCCTGCATTAGACTCCTTTGTTTACTTCTGTAACATGAGTGACATCACTATGTAACACTCACACTTCTATTGGCTAGCGCTCCAACACATTGTACGTGATTGGCTAAGGGGCGGGACATCTCTAAGCGGTTGACCAATCACAACAGAGCCGGTCAGCTAACCAATCAGAGTAGACTGGGCTCTGGTTTCAGATAGAGGATGAAAAGAGGTGCTGCAGCACAGGCAGTATGAGAACAATAAAGAGCTTTTTGAACATTAAAGCACAGAGACATGGAGAGACACTACATACTGATATACACCTGAACATCAGCAGGAGAGGACTCTTTAAAGTAGAGACACTACATACTGATATACACCTGAACATCAGCAGAAGAGGACTCTTTAAAGTAGAGACGCTACATACTGATATACACCTGAACATCAGCAGGAGAGGACTCTTTAAAGTAGAGACACTACATACTGATATACACCTGAACATCAGCAGGAGAGGACTCTTTAAAGTAGAGACACTACATACTGATATACACCTGAACATCAGCCGGAGAGGACTCTTTAAAGTAGAGACACTACATACTGATATACACCTGAACATCAGCAGGAGAGGACTCTTTAAAGTAGAGACACTACATACTGATATTACACCTGAACATCAGCAGGAGAGGACTCTTTAAAGTAGAGACACTACATACTGATATACACCTGAACATCAGCAGGAGAGGACTCTTTAAAGTAGAGACACTACATACTGATATACACCTGAACATCAGCAGGAGAGGACTCTTTAAAGTAGAGACACTACATACTGATATACACCTGAACATCAGCAGGAGAGGACTCTTTAAAGTAGAGACACTACATACTGATATACACCTGAACATCAGCCGGAGAGGACTCTTTAAAGTAGAGACACTACATACTGATATACACCCTGAACATCAGCAGGAGAGGACCTCTTTAAAGTAGAGACACTACGTACTGATATACACCTGAACATCAGCAGGAGAGGACTCTTTAAAGTAGAGACACTACATACTGATATACACCTGAACATCAGCAGGAGAGGACTCTTTAAAGTAGAGACACTACATACTGATATACACCTGAACATCAGCAGGAGAGGATTATATAAAGCTCTTTGCTGGTTCTTCTGTGGATCATCCTGTATGAAAATGTGAAACCTCTTTCTGTAACGAATGTACAAGTACAGAAAAAGCTCGTGCAAATAACACATTGATTCAGTTTTGCTCTCCACATTGATTTTACATCAATTTGACTTACATGAAGCCTAAAGCGCCTGCGGAGCTGCACCTACGCCTAGTAATAGTAGAGAAAGACCCTGAGGGCTAGTCATTTTAATGAGGAAATGTTACATATTATAACTTTAACAAAGAGAAGTAAAACAATAGCTTTGTGTGAGAAACTCCCCACCCCTGTGATGGATTATATAAAGCTCCATGGTGTGGCTCAGGCTGTATGAAAATATAAAACCACTCTCTTTCTGTAATGCATGCAAAAGTGCACATATAACACACAAAAGCCTCTCTGCCGCTCTCCTCCTCTGGCAGGAGTTAGAGATGTTCCCTGTGCAGACTGTGGGAGAGCAGCTGAAGAGGCAGCAGCGGTGCAGATTAGCATGTAAATGGCTGGTTTTTACTGGAGCCAGCTGCTGTCAAGGACACGCAGTCCCCGTCATTTTAACATGGAAGCACTCAGAGAGGAGACACAGTGACGAGAGCCAGAGAGGAAGTGAGATACAGCGACACTCAAGCTCCTTTTATGGACAGCTGTGTAAGACAAGGCGACTAAATTGAATTTTAAGATGTGTTTTTAAAATACAGCGCTTGCATCAGAGAAACCTAATTCTGTTAGAGAATATGATGGTATTGTCTGTAAAAAGATAAACGAAGGAGGAACAAGTGTTGCCAAAGTCTAGTTTTAGTTTCCGTCAGTGCCATAAAACTACACTTCAGCACTGACTAACATGTTGCTTCGTTACTATGAACACACACTGTTCATTTTAACATAGTGACGTAAATAGTCACTAACATTTGTAGCTGAAAATAGTCCCCGACAAATATCTGCTGAAAACTTCACTTCCAAGAGTGTGTGGGAGAGAAACTTCCTCTGGAGGGATTTTAGCCTCTGCAGACCATTTACATGCACTAAAACGTATAAAACACATATACAGGAAAGGTAAACCCCCAAAAAGCATAATAGGGCATCTTCAAGTTTTAAATAACAATTTGAATGAAATCGTTCTTCGTGATGAATCTTCAGAAAAATATTTAAGTTTTAAAACGGTTGGTTGTCAGTTAAAGGTGGGGTAGGTAGGTTTGAGAAACCGGCTCGAGATACACTTTTTGTTATATTCCATGAAATGCTCTTAACATCCCGATAGCAATGAATATCTGAAGTGCTTTAACAAAACATCCATAAAAAAATGTCATCTGTGGAAGCCGTGGCGCTGTAAAAAGCACGACCAATCATCTGAGCCGGCTAAAGTAACTGGATGGCCTACCTGCCTGTCAGCCTGCCATCTGGGCACAAACTGATCTCGTGCCCTCATTGGTCATGTGCGCGTTCGTGTGTGTTGGAGGAGGGGCTCTGTAAGGAAGTGGCAGATTTCTTCGGGTTGTGTATTTTCAAATTCTAGCGATCTCGAGCTCGTTTCTCCAAAATGACCTACCCCACCTTTAAGGTCATGGGTAGGTAGGGAATTTATTTTATCAAATTGTTTACAAACAAACAAAACACTCCTGGCAGATAAAAAAACCAGCGTTGCCAAATAATGCATCCACCTGTTAAGTTCCTTTACATACACTGTAGGATTAAACTATTCTACCAGCTGATATGTTGTACTGTTTTGAGTGAACAGGCTGAGTTTCATACATGAAACACTCATCTTGGCTGAAATAACCGGGGGATTCAAATCCTGGCAGCTAAAAAACCAGCGTTGCCAAATAATGCATCCACATAGTGTTCCTAGAGTAAGGACACTTCAAATCAAAGTGTGAATCAAATGGTGTTATCAGCACATACTTTATTAGACAGAGTGACCCATTCCACATCTTTCGCACCAAAACATAGCGACTTTTTTTCGCACTTAAATCGGCAGGGTCGGTCGGAAACCGGAAACAAACAATATTTTCTTTTAGGCCTGATTTAGCTTTTTAAATGCTGGATATGTAAATAAGTAATTGTTTTCTACACTATTCTATAACTTTAAATGTGTTGGTATGTCAAAGTTGGGTTTACAACGTGTTTCTGCTGCCCCCAAGTGGCCTAAAAAGTAATTATTTACGATGTTGCCGGTTTAAATCTGTAACAAAGGAGCCTCAGAGTCCCGACAGAAGACAAACGCAATGTTGGATATGACCTTTTCATGGGGAAACTACAGAGCCGCCTCATCCTTTAATCCTTGTGATTACATAAACACAGATACAATTCAGGTTTGACAGGATTTTAAACTGACTCCTGCCTTCTGAAGGTCTGCAGGCTCAAAGAAGTCTAAACAGTTCTGCTAGCAGGAGACGAGGCTTTCTAGCCAGAGGGGAACGATGGTGGTAAAAATGAGAGTATAATCATGTAGGAGGAGGAGCGCTCGTTTGCTCGGTGCAAATGTTAAAAACAGTTCCAATTAAATGAGAATAAGATGTCAAGAGCTCCTTGTTCATCCCTATTTATGAATATAATATTACACTGAGGTGAAGTCAGCGGGTGGAGGAGATTTAGGCGTCTTAATGTTCGAGCACAGTTTCTGTTTTGATGAGTTTCCTGTCGGGATAAAGAGCTGTGTGAGTTTCACCAGCCGTAACCATTGCCTCCAGTCGACAGGATCTCATTTCTGCATCACAAGCAGTTACGGCCCCTACACACGGTGGCGTGCGCTGTCGCTTGCCGGCGGGGGGGGGGAATGAAACTCGACCAATAACCAATCACATGAATCTCCCGCCCCAGACACACAAGCACGCGGTTTGATTGGCTAGAGCTTGTACTGGCATATGATTCGATTGGCAAAAGTAGAACATTGCTCTACTTTTGCAGCGAGCACCGCGAGAGAAGCTACGCTTTGCTCCCACAATGCATTTCGGCGAATCGTGACGTCACCCCATTCAAAGTGAATGGGCAGAAGCGTTGAAGCTGCAACGCACGCCGCCGTGTGTAGGGGCCGTTATGCCTGAATCCCAGAGCAGAAAGAAACCTGACACAATACCCCATAATAATCCTCCTGCTTCTACTCCTGCATGGAAAATACAAAACAACCCACACACACACGGAGCTGCTAATTGTGTGTAGATGTACTACTCATAACCCACACACACACACACACACACACACACACACACACACACACACACACACACACACACACACACACACACACACACACACACACCCACACACACACACACACACCACACACACACACACACACACACACACACACACACACACACACACACCATGTATACATCATTTCAGGGGACATTACATTGACTTACATGCATTTCCTGGAGACTTATCCTAACCTTAACCATAACCAACACATGTCTAACCCTAACCCTTACCCTTAACCTTACTAGGGGTGTAACGGTATACGTACCCGTACTGAAATTATTCGGTTAGTGCCAGCAGATCTGCCCTTTCGGCAAGCAATGTGGACAAGTTAATTTTTTCTTTAAAAAAACATGAAAATACAATGACAAGCAAGTCCTAATGTCAAACTGGCTGCTTAGGTACTAGTACAGTACAGTTCAAATACAGATTATTTCAGTTCATCGAAATGCTGCACCTTAATGTTTATTTTATCATATTTATTTGAGTGAATATTCACAGTTTAATAATAATTTAAAAAAAAAAATATTTAATGTTTTGTGATAACCGAAAACGTACCGAACCGTGACCTAAAAACCGAGGTATGTACCGAACCAAAATGTTTGTGAACCGTTACACCCCTAACCCTTACCCTTACCCTAACCCTAACCCTAACCAAGTCTTCACCCTAAAATCAATGATTCCCCTCATGGGGACCTCCAATATGTCCCCATAAGGGAGGCGAGTCCCCACACGTGACTCTGTAAACAGATTTAGGTCCCCACAAGGATAGTAATACTAGGCCACACACACACACACAGTTTGCCAAAGTAATCAGATTTGTTACTTAAGTAAAAGTAGAAATATCAGAAATACTCAGTAACAAGTAAAAGTCGTGGATCCAAATGTTACTTGAGTAAATGTACAGCAGTATTATCATCAAAATATACATACAATAAAAGTACTAATTGTGGCAGAATGGTCCATTTCAGATTGAGATAATGAAAACATATTGAATTAAGAAAAATTACATATATATAAAATATAAAAAAACATATACAAATAAATAAATAATATTATAAATATATAAATAAAATGTAAAAAATAATACTATTTCATTTTGAATGAATAATAATCCTAAATAATATTTATTTATACTTATTAAATATGTATATCAAATATAAAAAACATAAATAAATATATCAATAAATAAATATATAATAAATAAATAAAAACAATATTTAAAATGTTTTTTATTATTTAAAATAAATGTCAAGGATTTAGACACATCCACATTTTCAATACAATGCATGATCGATCCCAAAAGTATTAAAAAGCCTCCTCTTTTCCTTTAAGAATGAAAATGTGAGACAGGAAGACATCTCATACATTTTTTTCAAAATAAAGCAGGCACATATCAATTAAAACTCTCTTATTTTTTTGGATGGTTTTGATAAGTTTTTCTCACTTTAAACGTTTCTCACTTGTTAGAAGGAGCCATGTTTGCAATGAGCTTTAAGAGGATCATTATATGAATACTTGTGCATGTGTTGCCTCACTCATCACTCTCTAAAGGCAGACTTGAAGTTAACGACAGATGTTTGAGATGTTTCGTGTGCGGAGAGGAGGAAATAAAACAGCTTTCTGGATGAATGTGTGAGGTGTATTTAAAGCGGAAGGGAGGGAGGGAGGGAGGGAGGAATTGGATATGGTTGTTTCCTCGAAACCTATGGGGGGGCGTGGGGGAGTCAGAGCGTAGGTGAGGCTATGTTTAGATGTGTGAGGAGAGCAGGGCTGCACACACACACACACACACACACACACACACACACACACACACACACACACACACACACACACACACAAACTTGTCTAAATATTATTTGTGTGAAAGCCTTGACGATAATCTGAATCAAAGCGAGCTCTTAATGTTTGTGTTGTTTGTTGTGTGCAATGGTTGTTTTTCTGCATGCTGATTATAATTGAATACGATGTTTATTTTGTAAACACTAGACTGCGGTTTATGCATTTTTAGATTTTGCCGAGTTTTCTTGTGTGCTTGGAGGAGGATCTGAGGACTGAGATGACTGCGCTGTAAAGATTGTAAAACCCCCAAAGAACAATTGTGTAATTAATTTGTGATATCGTGGAACAAAAATACAATTTGATTGGATGATTTTGATTACACACGACACAACACATGTTTTGTAAAGCACTTCCATTCACAGGGGTATCATTTAAAAACCAACCCTTCAAATTCAAACCACTTTAAATTGTGCTTTTTGGTTAGGTGAGTTTATTGGGTGATTTGAGCGTATACATGTTGTATGTTTAATACACAATCTTTGTAATTATTGATGTGTTAGTAATATACATATATCAAATACTTTCTGTTTCCTCCAGCTCTGGATCGCTTAATCGAGTTGTCCCAGTTCACATATCTCCACTCTGTCAAATTGAATCCATGTGTTTTTCTTTCTGCAGGGTTATCATTTGTAAATCAACCCCTCAAGTCCAATCTTGGTATGACCCATTTCAAATTGTGCTTTCAATGTTTTTTGGGTTAGATCAAGAGTATTTGCTTGAGCGTAAGGTGTTTTCAGCTCTTAAATGTTTCTGTTTAACACATGAACTCTCTCCAAATCTATAATAAGTTATATTTTAAATAATGTTTAGTGTTTTTATTCTCAAGCTTCGTCGGATATCTGAAATATCTCCACTGTGTTAGGATGTTAATTGGTGAATTACTCATAAATAACAATAAAACAAAATTGAAAGCACATCCATGGGGCTTTTTCTGAGGAGGTATAATTTAAAAACCAACCCTTTGAATCCAATCTTGGTACGACCCACTTCAAATTGTGCTTTTTGTGTGTGTGTGTGTTTTCTGTCTATGAAACAGAGTGTGGGAGTGCACTGCGTCATCACACCTCCATCGCTGACCCGCCTGACTCCTGCAGAGACTTTTGATAACCACACGCTGCGTTATTGTAGCCTTAAGTGGACAAAAATACACACTTAACTTTTTATATACCCCCCCCATCCTCTCTTTCTCCATCCTGTTTCCAGTGTGAGCGGGAGTCTCCTGCTGCTTGGCAACAGCGCGGACTGCCTGTGTGGGCGTTTGGCGATGAGTGCCGGGCGAAAGCACCGACGAAGAGGAGGAGGAGCCCGGTTACAGTAACACACACCTGCTGAGCCATGTGTGTGTTCAGGGGTGTGTTTCATTGTATGGATACGATTCATGCGATTGGTGACGTGGGAGCAGGCGAGTGGGGTTACTGGTGTGTGTGTGTGTGTGTGTGTGTGTGTGTGTGTGTGTGTGTGTGTGTGTGTGTGTGTGTGTGTGTGTGTGTGTGTGTGTGTGTGTGTGTGTGTGTGTGTGTGTGTGTGGCAGTAAAGTGTTGGCGGTGCAGGAATGCTTCATCCTGACCAATGAATGATTTGATTGTTTCGTTTTTCAGTTTGTAGATTTGAAAGAATGAGATCACATCATGTGACGGAGAGAATACAGATTGTTGTGTTCATTTATTTGTATGATGGGAAGGATTACTAACAATGTGTCTCTGAATAAATCATCTTTAAAAGAGTCCTCTCCTGCTGATGTTCAGGTGTATATAAGTATGTAGTGTCTCTACTTTAAAGAGTCCTCTCCTGCTGATGTTCAGGTGTATATAAGTATGTAGTGTCTCTACTTTAAAGAGTGCTCTCCTGCTGATGTTCAGGTGTATATCAGTATGTAGTGTCTCTACTTTAAAGAGTCCTCTCCTGCTGATGTTCAGGTGTATATCAGTATGTAGTGTCTCTACTTTAAAGAGTCCTCTCCTGCTGATGTTCAGGTGTATATCAGTATGTAGTGTCTCTACTTTAAAGAGTCCTCTCCTGCTGATGTTCAGGCGTATATCAGTATGTAGTGTCTCTACTTCAAAGAGTCCTCTCCTGCTGATGTTCAGGTGTATATCAGTATGTAGTGTCTCTACTTTAAAGAGTCCTCTCCTGCTGATGTTCAGGTGTATATCAGTATGTAGTGTCTCTACTTTAAAGAGTCCTCTCCTGCTGATGTTCAGGCGTATATCAGTATGTAGTGTCTCTACTTCAAAGAGTCCTCTCCTGCTGATGTTCAGGTGTATATCAGTATGTAGTGTCTCTACTTTAAAGAGTCCTCTCCTGCTGATGTTCAGGTGTATATCAGTATGTAGTGTCTCTACTTTAAAGAGTCCTCTCCTGCTGATGTTCAGGTGTATATCAGTATGTAGTGTCTCTACTTTAAAGAGTCCTCTCCTGCTGATGTTCAGGGCGTATATCAGTATGTAGTGTCTCTACTTTAAAGAGTCCTCTCCTGCTGATGTTCAGGCGTATATCAGTATGTAGTGTCTCTACTTTAAAGAGTCCTCTCCTGCTGATGTTCAGGTGTATATCAGTATGTAGTGTCTCTACTTTAAAGAGTCCTCTCCTGCTGATGTTCAGGTGTATATCAGTATGTAGTGTCTCTACTTTAAAGAGTCCTCTCCTGCTGATGTTCAGGTGTATATCAGTATGTAGTGTCTCTACTTTAAAGAGTCCTCTCCTGCTGATGTTCAGGTGTATATCAGTATGTAGTGTCTCTACTTTAAAGAGTCCTCTCCTGCTGATGTTCAGGTGTATATCAGTATGTAGTGTCTCTACTTTAAAGAGTCCTCTCCTGCTGATGTTCAGGCCTATATCAGTATGTAGTGTCTCTACTTTAAAAAGTCCTCTCCTGCTGATGTTCAGGCGTATATCAGTATGTAGTGTCTCTACTTTAAAGAGTCCTCTCCTGCTGATGTTCAGGTGTATATCAGTATTTAGTGTCTCTACTTTAAAGAGTCCTCTCCTGCTGATGTTCAGGTGTATATCAGTATGTAGTGTCTCTACTTTAAAGAGTCCTCTCCTGCTGATGTTCAGGTGTATATCAGTATGTAGTGTCTCTACTTTAAAGAGTCCTCTCCTGCTGATGTTCAGGAGTATATCAGTATGTAGTGTCTCTACTTTAAAGAGTCCTCTCCTGCTGATGTTCAGGTGTATATCAGTATGTAGTGTCTCTACTTTAAAGAGTCCTCTCCTGCTGATGTTCAGGCGTATATCAGTATGTAGTGTCTCTACTTTAAAGAGTCCTCTCCTGCTGATGTTCAGGCGTATATCAGTATGTAGTGTCTCTACTTTAAAGAGTCCTCTCCTGCTGATGTTCAGGTGTATATAAGTATGTAGTGTCTCTACTTTAAAGAGTCCTCTCCTGCTGATGTTCAGGTGTATATAAGTATGTAGTGTCTCTACTTTAAAGAGTCCTCTCCTGCTGATGTTCAGGTGTATATCAGTATGTAGTGTCTCTACTTTAAAGAGTCCTCTCCTGCTGATGTTCAGGTGTATATCAGTATGTAGTGTCTCTACTTTAAAGAGTCCTCTCCTGCTGATGTTCAGGTGTAATATCAGTATGTAGTGTCTCTACTTTAAAGAGTCCTCTCCTGCTGATGTTCAGGCTGTATATCAGTATGTAGTGTCTCTACTTCAAAGAGTCCTCTCCTGCTGATGTTCAGGTGTATATCAGTATGTAGTGTCTCTACTTTAAAGAGTCCTCTCCTGCTGATGTTCAGGTGTATATCAGTATGTAGTGTCTCTACTTTAAAGAGTCCTCTCCTGCTGATGTTCAGGTGTATATCAGTATGTAGTGTCTCTACTTTAAAGAGTCCTCTCCTGCTGATGTTCAGGTGTATATCAGTATGTAGTGTCTCTACTTTAAAGAGTCCTCTCCTGCTGATGTTCAGGTGTATATCAGTATGTAGTGTCTCTACTTTAAAGAGTCCTCTCCTGCTGATGTTCAGGCGTATATCAGTATGTAGTGTCTCTACTTTAAAGAGTCCTCTCCTGCTGATGTTCAGGTGTATATCAGTATGTAGTGTCTCTACTTTAAAGAGTCCTCTCCTGCTGATGTTCAGGCGTATATCAGTATGTAGTGTCTCTACTTCAAAGAGTCCTCTCCTGCTGATGTTCAGGTGTATATCAGTATGTAGTGTCTCTACTTTAAAGAGTCCTCTCCTGCTGATGTTCAGGTGTATATCAGTATGTAGTGTCTCTACTTTAAAGAGTCCTCTCCTGCTGATGTTCAGGTGTATATCAGTATGTAGTGTCTCTACTTTAAAGAGTCCTCTCCTGCTGATGTTCAGGCGTATATCAGTATGTAGTGTCTCTACTTTAAAGAGTCCTCTCCTGCTAATGTTCAGGTGTATATCAGTATGTAGTGTCTCTACTTTAAAGAGTCCTCTCCTGCTGATGTTCAGGTGTATATCAGTATGTAGTGTCTCTACTTTAAAGAGTCCTCTCCTGCTGATGTTCAGGCGTATATCAGTATGTAGTGTCTCTACTTTAAAGAGTCCTCTCCTGCTGATGTTCAGGCGTATATCAGTATGTAGTGTCTCTACTTTAAAGAGTCCTCTCCTGCTGATGTTCAGGTGTATATCAGTATGTAGTGTCTCTACTTTAAAGAGTCATCTCCTGCTGATGTTCAGGTGTATATCAGTATGTAGTGTCTCTACTTTAAAGAGTCCTCTCCTGCTGATGTTTCAGGCGTATATCAGTATGTAGTGTCTCTACTTTAAAGAGTCCTCTCCTGCTGATGTTCAGGCGTATATCAGTATGTAGTGTCTCTACTTTAAAGAGTCCTCTCCTGCTGATGTTCAGGTGTATATCAGTATGTAGTGTCTCTACTTTAAAGAGTCCTCTCCTGCTGATGTTCAGGTGTATATCAGTATGTAGTGTCTCTACTTTAAAGAGTCCTCTCCTGCTGATGTTCAGGTGTATATCAGTATGTAGTGTCTCTACTTTAAAGAGTCCTCTCCTGCTGATGTTCAGGTGTATATCAGTATGTAGTGTCTCTACTTTAAAGAGTCCTCTCCTGCTGATGTTCAGGTGTATATCAGTATGTAGTGTCTCTACTTTAAAGAGTCCTCTCCTGCTGATGTTCAGGCCTATATCAGTATGTAGTGTCTCTACTTTAAAAAGTCCTCTCCTGCTGATGTTCAGGCGTATATCAGTATGTAGTGTCTCTACTTTAAAGAGTCCTCTCCTGCTGATGTTCAGGTGTATATCAGTATTTAGTGTCTCTACTTTAAAGAGTCCTCTCCTGCTGATGTTCAGGTGTATATCAGTATGTAGTGGTCTCTACTTTAAAGAGTCCTCTCCTGCTGATGTTCAGGTGTATATCAGTATGTAGTGTCTCTACTTTAAAGAGTCCTCTCCTGCTGATGTTCAGGTGTATATCAGTATGTAGTGTCTCTACTTTAAAGAGTCCTCTCCTGCTGATGTTCAGGTGTATATCAGTATGTAGTGTCTCTACTTTAAAGAGTCCTCTCCTGCTGATGTTCAGGCGTATATCAGTATGTAGTGTCTCTACTTTAAAGAGTCCTCTCCTGCTGATGTTCAGGTGTATATCAGTATGTAGTGTCTCTACTTTAAAGAGTCCTCTCCTGCTGATGTTCAGGTGTATATCAGTATGTAGTGTCTCTACTTTAAAGAGTCCTCTCCTGCTGATGTTCAGGTGTATATCAGTATGTAGTGTCTCTACTTTAAAGAGTCCTCTCCTGCTGATGTTCAGGTGTATATCAGTATGTAGTGTCTCTACTTTAAAGAGTCCTCTCCTGCTGATGTTCAGGTGTATATCAGTATGTAGTGTCTCTACTTTAAAGAGTCCTCTCCTGCTGATGTTCAGGTGTATATCAGTATGTAGTGTCTCTACTTTAAAGAGTCCTCTCCTGCTGATGTTCAGGCGTATATCAGTATGTAGTGTCTCTACTTTAAAGAGTCCTCTCCTGCTGATGTTCAGGCGTATATCAGTATGTAGTGTCTCTACTTTAAAGAGTCCTCTCCTGCTGATGTTCAGGTGTATATCAGTATGTAGTGTCTCTACTTAAAGAGTCCTCTCCTGCTGATGTTCAGGTGTATATCAGTATGTAGTGTCTCTACTTTAAAGAGTCCTCTCCTGCTGATGTTCAGGTGTATATCAGTATGTAGTGTCTCTACTTTAAAGAGTCCTCTCCTGCTGATGTTCAGGGTGTATATCAGTATGTAGTGTCTCTACTTTAAAGAGTCCTCTCCTGCTGATGTTCAGGTGTATATCAGTATGTAGTGTCTCTACTTTAAAGAGTCCTCTCCTGCTGATGTTCAGGTGTATATCAGTATGTAGTGTCTCACTTTAAAGAGTCCTCTCCTGCTGATGTTCAGGTGTATATCAGTATGTAGTGTCTCTACTTTAAAGAGTCCTCTCCTGCTGATGTTCAGGTGTATATCAGTATGTAGTGTCTCTACTTTAAAGAGTCCTCTCCTGCTGATGTTCAGGTGTATATCAGTATGTAGTGTCTCTACTTTAAAGAGTCCTCTCCTGCTGATGTTCAGGTGTATATCAGTATGTAGTGTCTCTACTTTAAAGAGTCCTCTCCTGCTGATGTTCAGGTGTATATCAGTATGTAGTGTCTCTACTTTAAAGAGTCCTCTCCTGCTGATGTTCAGGTGTATATCAGTATGTAGTGTCTCTACTTTAAAGAGTTCCTCTCCTGCTGATGTTCAGGTGTATATCAGTATGTAGTGTCTCTACTTTAAAGAGTCCTCTCCTGCTCATGTTCAGGTGTATATCAGTATGTAGTGTCTCCACTTTAAAGAGTCCTCTCCTGCTGATGTTCAGGTGTATATCAGTATGTAGTGTCTCTACTTTAAAGAGTCCTCTCCTGCTGATGTTCAGGTGTATATCAGTATGTAGTGTCTCTACTTTAAAGAGTCCTCTCCTGCTGATGTTCAGGTGTATATCAGTATGTAGTGTCTCTACTTTAAAGAGTCCTCTCCTGCTGATGTTCAGGTGTATATCAGTGTGTAGTGTCTCTACATGTCTCTATGCTTTAAAGTTCAAAAAGCTCTTTATTTTTCTCACACTGCCTGTGCTGCAGCACCTCTTTTCACCCTCTGTCTGAAACCAGAGCCCAGTCTGCTCTGATTGGTTAGCTGGCCGGCACTGTTGTGATTGGTCAACCGCTTAGCGATGCCCCGCCCCTTAGCCCATCACTGTGTACAATGTGTTGGAGCGCTAGCCAATAGAAGCGCGAGTGTTACATAGTGATGTCACTATGTTTAGGAATAAACAAAGGAGTCCAATGGAGGTGTTTCACGGGGGGTTATTCTCTAAGGTTTTCCTCTTGTCTTATATAATTCAAACGTGTTAAGTAATAAGTAAAAGCCATCTTATTGATATTTACTTTTTCTTGTATTTATTTGCATTGCATTTTATATTAAGGTTATCCAAAAGTAATGGAAAGTAATCAGGTTACGTTTAAATTAAAAAAAATGTTGTTGCACTTTTCAATACTGCTTGTCACTGTACCGTTTTTTACATAAATTATTTAACAGTCTATGTTTCCTGTAGTTATTTAATTAGCTCTTTTACTGCACTGTTAGTGTACAGTTGTGTTTATTGTATTTTTGTGACTGGGATAAATAAAGAACTATCTTATCTTCCTGACTGCATTTCTTAGCAGGTGATTGGTGATTATAAGAGAATATATATTTACAGTAACCCTCCGATCGTCTCTCTGCGTGGGAGACACATTAAGAGGACATGATACTTTCTGCACATCTCCTCGGGGAAAGTCTGCAACAGATCTCCTTCTTAAAGCTTGGTCACATCCCTAACTGTTCAATAAAAAACCTGCAGCATGGGATGAATAAATCAAACGCCACGGCACTCATCCATCTCCATGCATGGCCGTCATTCACTCCTGCCTCTGTCTTTCACCCAGCTCCCACTCCTCTCTCCTCCTCACTCCTCTCTATTCTCTCTCCGTCTTTCGCCCACAGACTTCTTCACACAAGAGCTAACAGCGTTCCCACGGTAACCAGTCTCCCTACTCTGCACCGTGTGTTTGACTAACATCCCTCCTTTATAAAAATAAATTAAAAGAAGTGCCACTTATCTGCTTTTGAACCGGAAAGACAAAGTGGAAAAAATGTACCTGTGTTATGCTGACAAATAGATAGTGAGGTGTGATAATGCTCTCCACTCACCGGGGACTGAATAGACGCTCAGAGGTTTAATGGTGGATTGTAGATAGTGTTTAACATGCTGATGATTGCATAAAAGGTTCGACAAACTGCAATCATTGCTAATAACAAAGCAAGAGCGCTAATCTGTGCACTGGTTCACCGCGGCTGTGTGCGCTGAGCACAGCTGCCAGCACAGAGGAAGGGATGGGGGGTAAAAGGTGGAGGGGTGGAAATATATGGAGACATAAACAAATCATTTAGAAATTGGGAAAATATAAAGACAAAAGATTTATAAATAAATATATATATTTCTTAAACTGGCTTTGTATGGAGTCATAGTAACGCCATATGAAAATCTACAAAATGAGAAAAAAAAAAACGAAAATCTCAAAACAAATCAAAATATATAAAACAACGCTCAATCATATTGATATACGTTCAAATGTATTTGTTATTTTATTCCTTTATAACTGGCTGGGTATGGAGTCATATGAGTGCCTTACAAATATTGAACAAGAAGTAAAATAAGAATAAATAAAAACAAGTCATGAAAATAATAAGGAGAAATAAACAAAGAATTAATAATGTTTTTATTCCCATTTATGTGTTAATTTATTTCCACATATGTTAATAATAAACACTTAAAATATATATATATATTTGTTTGCATATAAATTGTTCTGTGTATGTTTTATTAATTATTAAATAATGCAATTTATCTATTTGTATCCATTATTTAATCCATATTCGTCTTCTTATTTTTGTTATTCCATGTAGCTGTCAATCAACTGGCTTTGATCGACAGCTTGGCCGTCTTTTGTATGAGTGCTTATTATATTGAGAATAATTAGCTGGAGCTTTTTAAGGCGGAAAACAGAAAGTGGACATGACGCATGTACTGCGATTGTGAAAGTGGTTTAAATGTTATTTTATTCCCCCCCATAGCGTCCCGCCTTGTCCCGCCCTCCATCTTTTTGATATATTTCCACATATATTTCCTTATGGTGTTACAGATTCTTTTTGTACGTCTCCTCTGACTCAAACGCATGCGTGGACTGAAATAAAACTCTGTAACTGCCTTGAGGACAGCTTTACAGTTTCCACAGCAACTATATCTCTCACCGCCTGATCCAAGAACATTTCACTTCCTGTGAAAAAACTTTACATCACAGCTATTTATGTGTGTCCTTCGTAGATATTGTGATGGTATAGATGTTACAGATGGAGGGAGAATAGAAATTAAAGAGTGGACAAGTGGAGACATGATTCACAGAGCCAGGGCAATGTGTCTACGGGGGATAACAAAATATATCACGTCCCACCAGAGACGATTTAATCCCTGTTCAGGTCACAAACCTTGAGATGTCTTTTCTCACCCCGCCTGCCTGTCTGTTGACGTTATATCTGCTGCCAATGTTGCCACAACGAGTCGTTACTGTACAATTATACTGAAGAAGGCAGAATAAGCTACCAACAAAACGGTTAAAAATAGATCATAATCAGCTTATGAGTTCACAAGCAAGACATACATCTCCGGTTTCAATCGCTCTCAATACACAGGAAGAGAGGAGAGGACATATCCTGCTAATCATCAGGTTCATATCAGTATGTAGTGTCTCTACTGGGACATGTCTCCATGCTTTAATGTTCAAAAAGCTCTTTATTTTTCTCATACTGCAGCACCTCTTTTCACCCTCTGTCTGAAACCAGAGCCATGTTATGTTTCTGCATGGGCTTTTTGGTTGTTGTGTTGTTTCCTGTTGTTTGCTCTTTTTACCCCTCACTACTTTAGCTGCATCTCACTTCGGTTAAATGGATTCCTTGCGTCCCTCACTTGCGTTGTTTCCCTGCGACTAGTCCCTCCCACCAGGGAAGCAAGGAGAGACGCAAGGAAACCACGAGAAGCAGGGAAATTAGTTTTAAGAGCAATGGGACGCCGTTTCCTCCGGAGCGTGATGACGGCGCACAGCTGATCGTCTGACAGCAGCCAGATCAGTGCATGCGCTGCATCGTCCAATCAGTGAGCGATACACAGTAAGGGGGCGGGGCAAGTGTCTGAGAATTTCATCGGAGGATGGTCTGGTGGTTCCTCGATTATCGCTCCTCCATTATCGCTCCTCCATTATCACTCCTCGATCCTTGATCCTCCGGCAAAAATAAGGCCACTGGGACGCTACTCAAGATGGCGCAGACAAATCAACTTCTGGTGATACCGAGCCCGAGGAGCGAGAAAATGAAAAATAACCGAAATGAGACGCAGCCCCTGTCTCCAGTCCCTGTCTCCAGTCCCTGTCTCCCGTCGCTGTCTCCAGTCCCTGTCTCCAGTCCCTGTCTCCAGTCCCTATCTCCAGTCCCTGTCTTCAGTCTCTGTCTTCAGTCCCTGTCTCCAGTCCCTATCTTCAGTCCCTGTCTCCAGTCCCTATCTCCAGTCCCTGTCTCCAGTCCCTGTCTCCAGTCCCTGTCTCCAGTCCCTGTCTCCAGTCCCTGTCTCCCGTCGCTGTCTCCAGTCCCTGTCTCCAGTCCCTGTCTCCAGTCCCTGTCTCCAGTCCCTGTCTCCAGTCCCTGTCTCCAGTCCCTATCTCCAGTCCCTGTCTTCAGTCCCTGTCTTCAGTCCCTGTCTCCAGTCCCTATCTTCAGTCCCTGTCTCCAGTCCCTATCTCCAGTCCCTGTCTCCAGTCCCTGTCTCCAGTCCCTGTCTTCAGTCCCTGTCTTCAGTCCCTGTCTCCAGTCCCTGTCTCCAGTCCCTGTCTTCAGTCCCTGTCTCCAGTCCCTGTCTCCAGTCCCTATCTCCAGTCCCTGTCTCTAGTCCCTGTCTCCAGTCCCTGTCTCCAGTCCCTATCTCCAGTCCCTGTCTCCAGTCCCTGTCTCCAGTCCCTGTCTCCAGTCCCTGTCTCCAGTCCCTGTCTCCAGTCCCTGTCTCCCGTCGCTGTCTCCAGTCCCTGTCTCCAGTCCCTGTCTCCAGTCCCTATCTCCAGTCCCTGTCTTCAGTCTCTGTCTTCAGTCCCTGTCTCCAGTCCCTATCTTCAGTCCCTGTCTCCAGTCCCTATCTCCAGTCCCTGTCTCCAGTCCCTGTCTCCAGTCCCTGTCTCCAGTCCCTGTCTCCCGTCGCTGTCTCCAGTCCCTGTCTCCAGTCCCTGTCTCCAGTCCCTGTCTCCAGTCCCTGTCTCCAGTCCCTGTCTCCAGTCCCTATCTCCAGTCCCTGTCTTCAGTCCCTGTCTTCAGTCCCTGTCTCCAGTCCCTATCTTCAGTCCCTGTCTCCAGTCCCTGTCTCCAGTCCCTGTCTCCAGTCCCTGTCTCCAGTCCCTGTCTTCAGTCCCTGTCTTCAGTCCCTGTCTCCAGTCCCTGTCTCCAGTCCCTGTCTTCAGTCCCTGTCTCCAGTCCCTGTCTCCAGTCCCTATCTCCAGTCCCTGTCTCTAGTCCCTGTCTCCAGTCCCTGTCTCCAGTCCCTATCTCCAGTCCCTGTCTCCAGTCCCTGTCTCCAGTCCCTGTCTCCAGTCCCTGTCTCCAGTCCCTGTCTCCAGTCCCTGTCTCCAGTCCCTGTCTCCAGTCCCTGTCTCCAGTCCCTGTCTCCAGTCGCTGTCTCCAGTCCCTGTCTTCAGTCCCTGTCTTCAGTCCCTGTCTCCAGTCCCTGTCTTCAGTCCCTATCTCCAGTCCCTGTCTCCAGTCCCTGTCTCCAGTCCCTGTCTTCAGTCCCTGTCTCCAGTCCCTGTCTCCAGTCCCTGTCTTCAGTCCCTGTCTCCAGTCCCTGTCTCCAGTCCCTGTCTTCAGTCCCTGTCTTCAGTCCCTGTCTCCAGTCCCTGTCTCCAGTCCCTGTCTTCAGTCCCTGTCTCCAGTCCCTATCTCCAGTCCCTGTCTCTAGTCCCTGTCTTCAGTCCCTGTCTCCAGTCCCTGTCTTCAGTCCCTGTCTTCAGTCCCTGTCTCCAGTCCCTGTCTTCAGTCCCTGTCTCCAGTCCCTGTCTTCAGTCCCTGTCTCCAGTCCCTGTCTCCAGTCCCTATCTCCAGTCCCTGTCTTCAGTCCCTGTCTCCAGTCCCTGTCTCCAGTCCCTATCTCCAGTCCCTGTCTCTAGTCCCTGTCTCCAGTCCCTGTCTCCAGTCCCTGTCTTCAGTCCCTGTCTCCAGTCCCTATCTCCAGTCCCTGTCTTCAGTCCCTGTCTCCAGTCCCTGTCTTCAGTCCCTGTCTCCAGTCCCTGTCTCCAGTCCCTGTCTTCAGTCCTGTCTCCAGTCCCTGTCTTCAGTCCCTGTCTCCAGTCCCTGTCTTCAGTCCCTGTCTCCAGTCCCTGTCTCCAGTCCCTGTCTCCAGTCCCTGTCTCCAGTCCCTGTCTTCAGTCCCTGTCTTCAGTCCCTGTCTCCAGTCCCTGTCTCCAGTCCCTGTCTTCAGTCCCTGTCTCCAGTCCCTATCTCCAGTCCCTGTCTCCAGTCCCTATCTCCAGTCCCTGTCTTCAGTCCCTGTCTTCAGTCCCTGTCTCCAGTCCCTGTCTCCAGTCCCTGTCTTCAGTCCCTATCTCCAGTCCCTGTCTTCAGTCCCTGTCTTCAGTCCCTGTCTCCCGTCGCTGTCTCCAGTCCCTGTCTCCAGTCCCTGTCTCCAGTCCCTGTCTCCAGTCCCTGTCTTCAGTCCCTGTCTTCAGTCCCTGTCTCCAGTCCCTGTCTTCAGTCCCTGTCTCCAGTCCCTGTCTCCAGTCCCTGTCTTCAGTCCCTGTCTTCAGTCCCTGTCTTCAGTACCTGTCTTCAGTCCCTGTCTTCAGTCCCTATCTCCAGTCCCTGTCTCCAGTCCCTGTCTTCAGTCCCTGTCTCCAGTCCCTGTCTCCAGTCCCTATCTCCAGTCCCTGTCTCCAGTCCCTGTCTTCAGTCCCTGTCTCCAGTCCCTGTCTCCAGTCCCTGTCTTCAGTCCCTGTCTCCAGTCCCTGTCTCCAGTCCCTGTCTCCAGTCCCTGTCTCCAGTCCCTATCTCCAGTCCCTGTCTTCAGTCCCTGTCTCCAGTCCCTGTCTCCAGTCCCTGTCTCCAGTCCCTGTCTCCAGTCCCTGTCTTCAGTCCCTGTCTCCAGTCCCTGTCTTCAGTCCCTGTCTCCAGTCCCTGTCTTCAGTCCCTGTCTCCAGTCCCTGTCTCCAGTCCCTGTCTTCAGTCCCTGTCTCCAGTCCCTGTCTCCAGTCCCTGTCTCCAGTCCCTGTCTCCAGTCCCTGTCTTCAGTCCCTGTCTCCAGTCCCTGTCTCCAGTCCCTGTCTCCCAGTCCCTGTCTCCCGTCGGCTGTCTCCAGTCCCTGTCTCCAGTCCCTATCTCCAGTCCCTGTCTCCAGTCCCTGTCTCCAGTCCCTGTCTTCAGTCCCTGTCTTCAGTCCCTGTCTCCAGTCCCTGTCTCCAGTCCCTGTCTTCAGTCCCTGTCTCCAGTCCCTATCTCCAGTCCCTGTCTCCAGTCCCTATCTCCAGTCCCTGTCTTCAGTCCCTGTCTTCAGTCCCTGTCTCCAGTCCCTGTCTCCAGTCCCTGTCTTCAGTCCCTATCTCCAGTCCCTGTCTTCAGTCCCTGTCTCCAGTCCCTGTCTCCCGTCGCTGTCTCCAGTCCCTGTCTCCAGTCCCTGTCTCCAGTCCCTGTCTCCAGTCCCTGTCTTCAGTCCCTGTCTTCAGTCCCTGTCTCCAGTCCCTGTCTTCAGTCCCTGTCTCCAGTCCCTGTCTCCAGTCCCTGTCTCCAGTCCCTGTCTTCAGTCCCTGTCTCCAGTCCCTGTCTTCAGTACCTGTCTTCAGTCCCTGTCTCCAGTCCCTGTCTCCAGTCCCTGTCTTCAGTCCCTGTCTCCAGTCCCTGTCTCCAGTCCCTGTCTTCAGTCCCTGTCTCCAGTCCCTGTCTTCAGTACCTGTCTTCAGTCCCTGTCTCCAGTCCCTGTCTCCAGTCCCTGTCTCCAGTCCCTGTCTCCAGTCCCTGTCTCCAGTCCCTGTCTTCAGTCCCTGTCTCCAGTCCCTGTCTTCAGTACCTGTCTTCAGTCCCTGTCTCCAGTCCCTGTCTCCAGTCCCTGTCTTCAGTCCCTGTCTCCAGTCCCTGTCTTCAGTCCCTGTCTCCAGTCCCTGTCTCAGTCCCTGTCTCCAGTCCCTGTCTCCAGTCCCTGTCTCCAGTCCCTGTCTTCAGTCCCTGTCTCCAGTCCCTGTCTTCAGTACCTGTCTTCAGTCCCTGTCTCCAGTCCCTGTCTTCAGTCCCTGTCTCCAGTCCCTGTCTCCAGTCCCTATCTCCAGTCCCTGTCTCCAGTCCCTGTCTCCAGTCCCTGTCTTCAGTCCCTGTCTCCAGTCCCTGTCTCCAGTCCCTGTCTTCAGTCCCTGTCTCCAGTCCCTGTCTTCAGTCCCTGTCTTCAGTCCCTGTCTCCAGTCCCTGTCTTCAGTCCCTGTCTTCAGTCCCTGTCTTCAGTCCCTGTCTTCAGTCCCTGTCTCCAGTCCCTGTCTCCAGTCCCTGTCTTCAGTCCCTGTCTTCAGTCCCTGTCTCCAGTACCTGTCTCCAGTACCTGTCTTCAGTCCCTGTCTCCAGTCCCTGTCTTCAGTCCCTGTCTTCAGTCCCTGTCTTCAGTACCTGCCTTGGCCTAGCTTTCTTTATTAAAACACCTTGAAACTTAACTTGTGTCAGTCTCTGCTTTGGGGTCCTAAGTAGTATCCAAACAACACAGCCCAGTCTGCTCTGATTGGTTAGCTGGCCGGCTCTGTTGTGATTGGTCAACTGCTTAGAGATGTCCCGCCCTTAGCCTATCACGTACAATGTGTTGAAGCGCTAGCCAATAGGATCAACTGTGTCACAAAGTAATGTCAGGAATTTGTGATTTTAGCCTTTGCAGACCATTTACATGCACAAAAACCTAAATAACACACAACAGGAAAGATAAAAACCCTAAGAAGATAACAGGGCCTCTTTAAGCTAAATATATGACACAATTATTGTTCAATACGATATTGGTCGGCCAAAACAATGGTCTTTCAGGGAAAGAAAGTTTGGGGCTCTCTACTGGGACTGCTACCTCCGCGACAAGACTCGGATAAGCGGTAGAAGATGGATGGATGTTTGTATTTTCAAAATAAACCTGAATTAGTTTTTTATATATTTATATTTTAAATATTATTTGTACTTATATATATTTAGATTTTTTGTTCACATATTATCTAGTATATTTTATTTTATTTTTCAATCTTGCCTTGGCAATACAAAAAACAGATGTTTCCCATTCCATGTATCATTTGTATTGATTTAAACATGATGATATGATATAAGTTGGCTTGAATAGAGATGAATTGACGAATGCAGCAGGTTTATCAACATGCATGAGGTACAGTGCGTGGATATGACAGGATATGCGGTGTGCTTTGATCTCTGTTTGACAGTATGTATTTAAAATATGCGAATATATAATTTACACGTGCAAAAAACAAAATGTGACACCACCATGACATATCCACCTGTAAAGCCTTCACATGTGATATGCATGTTGATAAAAGTGATTTGATCATCTCCTCTTCATTGAACCACTGACACTTGAGAATCTGTACCACATGATTCCATGTAAATGGAAACATATTTTTCATTTGCACACATTGTTCGAAACACTGCATCGAGGCGAGGCAAAAAAACACCACCCACACACACGTGCCTCCCACACACACACACACACACACATCCATCATTTAAATATACGTCAAGCTTCACCGCATCACAGCAATCACTCAGTGTTAGCGATACTCTAATTACTATATATAATAATACTATAATTCTGGCTCAAATTAAACATTGTTTCATCTGTAAATAGACGACGTATACTGTAGAGGAGAGAAGGGGATTGGGTTCTTGAGAAAATGGCAGCTTCTCTGTGATTCTTCTGGAAAGTGATGCTGAGTTTACATTGATTTCCTCCCATCACATGTCACAGGTCAGTGCCCACACATTCGCCCGAGGCTGGATCATTTCGAGAAGTTGCAGCTATACCTGAGCGGCTAAAGGACGTGCAACGCTGGTCAAAAAGAACACATACAATGAGCTATTTGTTAGCGTGAAGACAAAGAATATGGAGATAAAATCAGGAGCCGAGATTCAGAAGATGCAGGAATCGGAGAGAGGAAAAGAGAACAGCACAAAAGTAATTTTCTGCAGCTTCTCTGAGTCATATATGCAGCAGTGGGAAACAGAAACAGCGAGGGGGAGAGAGTGAGTGTGTGTGTGTGTGTGTGTGTGTGTGTGTGTGTGTGTGTGTGTGTGTGTGTGTGTGTGTGGTGTGTGTGTGTGTGTGTGTGTGTATGTGTGTGTTGTGTGTGTGTGTGTGTGTGTGTGTGTGTGTGTGTGTGTGTGTGTTGTGTGTGTGTTGTGTGTGTGGGTATGTGAGTGAGAGTTATAAAGACAGAGTAGAAGAAGAAGAAGTGGCTGGGAGGGTTTGGGGTTATGAGTAGTACATCTAAACACAATTAGCAGCTCCTTCGGAAACAAAAGTCCATTTCCCCAAACAGCAGGGATGTCAAATTCAGAGAGCGGATATACCCACAATGCATTGCAGGAAGAGGGTGATAGATGGAGGTATGATGGGAGACGAAATGGAGACACAACCTCGTTCAAGCTTAGCAACATATCAAATATTACAAGATTTCTGATAAAATATCTCAATATTATGGTTTTAAAGCTTCATTAAATATTCACACAATGAGATTTCTTATATCAGTAATGTGGATATAATGACTAAGTGGCTAAAGAAAAATTATACAAAAGTAAATGAGATTACTTAGTGCAGCCTTTTTGAGCATGAAAAAGACACTTATGCAATATTTCAATATCCAAGATCGAGGAAGATTTGTAGTCTCATCGCTATTTTAGTAAAAAATATAAATATGAAATAAAGAAATAGCAATGAAAATAAAAAGATGAAATAAATTAGAATATAATAAAATTAATTAATGATATAAAGAAAAAGAAAAGAAAAAATATGTATATAAACATAAAGATAAAAATAAAAATGAATGCTTAAAACATTTGCCATTAAAGATTAAATAATATAAACTAGAATACAAATATTGGTACCACTTTACAATAACGCTGGAGCCACGCGGGAACGGTAACGCAAACAAACCGAAATCGTTATCAAAAAAGTCTTCCGTCCACACGCAATAGGCACCAGAAACGTGTCCTTCCACACGAGACCGCTCGACCCGCTGGAGACGCTGTAGTGCATATGCCGGGCCTGTAAGTGGCGCTGTACTCCCGCCACAAAATACACCAAAAGCAGCGAAGAAGACTTCCGAGCATGGTTTCCATGGTTGCCCTGGATTTAGTAGCAGAGGGGGGGAGAGGCAGGGCTCTTTTTCTCCGTCTGATCTTTGATCTCTCTCTCCGGTCCGATTAGACTTCACTCGCGTTCATGTCCATATCGATCAGATCTAGCTAGTTCTAGCTAATGATATGACTGCCTGAGTGTCAAAGGACACCTAAACAATAAGCGACATTTTGACCGGAGAATTTTAGAACGGAAACTCTGCCGTGTGGGGGGGTCTGCTGGAGTCACCTGTTTGGTGCACTGTCCTGTGAGATACCGGAACCGCTCGAAACACTCGGAAAACTGTTGTTGTTGTTGTTGGCGAAACACATCAGCAATGACGCGGGTGACGCAGGGGTGAGCAGGAGAGGTGGGGAGAGGCGGGCTATGGCGTCATCGTTATCAGAAAATGATCGTATAGGGCGTAGACACGGAGCCGTTTGGCCCCCCAGAGCGTTTCGTCCGCAGATCACCTTGGGACCCGTTATCGTTATCTGCGTTTCCCTGTCGGCCTCGTGTGGCCGAACCGTCTACAGTATATGATAGAGCAGTGATTCTCAAATGGGGGTACACGGACCCCTAGGGGTACGTTGGGGTACTGCAGGGGGTACGTGAGGTTAAAAATAAATAAAAAGGTTAATTAAAAAAATACCATGCATGATTACAAAAATAATCTTAGTACAATAAGTTAAATAGAAAACACAATTTTATATAAAATATTCCTAGAACCACCAAGGGGGTCCTCTTATAAACATGTTACATGTGTGTATTGTATTTATAGTTTTTAATAATATATTCATGCATAAAGATGAAAATATCCTTAGTTTGTTGTAATTCATGCATTAAGGAGTTAATCAATCACACACTGATGGAACATCACTATATTGTAATTATTTAAATAGGCTTTTTCTGTCAAAAATGTCCGGGGTCGGTCAGGGGGTACTTGGCTGAGAAAATGTTTCAAAGGGGGTACATTACTGAAAAAAGTTTGAGAAGCACTGTGATAGAGAACTGTAGCGGATACGACCGTTACCGTTCTCCTGTGGCTCCAGCCTAAGACTACCCTTATAAAGGATTCATAAAGGGTTTATAATTAGGTTATGAATTAGGTTGTAAACACTTAAACACTTAATCATTAAGAACCATTTATAAACCAGTTCTATACATCAACACAGGCTCACTATTTGGCAAGATGACTAAGCCTTATATTGGCAACCTAGCTTACTTCGTCTTCTTCATCAGCCAGCATCCTTGGTATCTGTTGTTCCCTGAGTTGATTCCCCCCCGTTCCATCTTGATGTTTCTTGGCATCTCTTTACGACCATTTATTTACGAGTTACTAACATTTATAGTTGCCAAAAGGGAGCCTTGTTGTAAAGTGTAAAACACATTCCCATTTATTAATGAGTTACCACCATTTATAATAAGACTTAGCAGTACAGATAAATGTGGGCTCACTATTTGGCAAGAGGACTAAGCCTTATATTGGCTACTTAGCGAGAATCAACTCAGTGAACAACAGACACCAAGGATGCTGGCTGATGAAGAACACGAAGTAAGCTAAGCTTCAGGTGTGTGTTCCTAGATGGCAGCACGTTGATTTGTCTCTGTTAGTATTTGTCTCATTCTCGTTTTTTGGCATTGACTACCTCTTGTGCATACTGACTTTTCATAATTTGTACTTAGCTTTTTAGACCCGTTTTTTTTATTGGTCTGCTGCGCTTTTAAAAGTTTTTGGGCTGTTTTGCGTTGTTTTGTGCCGGTGCCTCGCTGTGACTGGATTGCTTGCTCTCTGCCTGAGCTGTCGCTCTTTCGGACTCTGGATTGCTGTCTGTCCTGCTGTGCTGTCGGGGGCTGATCGACCTGAGCTGCTGATCGACCTGATCGACCTGAGCAGCTGATCGACCTGAGCTGCTGATCTACCTGAGCAGCTGATCGACCTGAGCAGCTGATCTGGAATTAGGTGTGTTGCAGCACAATGTTGCAGAAAGTTACCCTCGTGTTCGCTTTTTTCCTGGGATTAATTGTCAGCCCGCATGTCGGCAAACCTGACGGATTATCTCCCAGTGATGTCTCTGCTCCGCCTCGGCCGCCACTGCGTCGGGCCGTTGTGTCCTTGGGCAAGACACTTTACCCGCATTTGCTCGTGTGGGTAATGTCCGCAGTAATGACTCTTACATGTCTAATATGTGTAATGTGTACTTGTAAAGCGCTTTGAGCACCTGTAAAAGCGCTCTAATAAAAAATGTAATGCATTATTAGTATTATGGCCATTTCCAATTTAAAAACTGATTTTATCACGCTGCAGCATGCAGCTAAACTGCTATTGAACAGTAAGAAAACCAAAGCAATGCTCTTTGCTCCCAAGTCAGCGTCCTCTTGCCTCTCCATTGACACCCTTGATGGCGTCTCTGTTGAGTTTGTTGATACATACAAATACCTTGGCTTTTGGTTGGACAGTAATCTGAACTTTAAACATCACATTGAAGTCCTAACAAAGAAATTGAAATTCACTCTTGGCTTCCTTTACAGACTTAAATGTTGTTTTCAACTTCTTCCCGTAAAAGGTTGGTCTCTGGATTATTCCTGTCCCAGCTGGACTACGGTGATACAATCTATAGATTTGCCTGTCCCACTGTTTTGGCCAAACTTGACCCACTCTACCACGCTGCACTGCGTTATATATCAAATGCACCCTATAGGACTCATCATTGCAAACTGTATAGCCAATGGATGGTCCTCACTTAGTATGCGTAGGATGCAGCATTGGTTTTTATTATTGTATAAAGCCATTTTAGGTAAGCTTCCACTGTATACAGTATCTGTGCCAGATTTGTTCCAGTTTGTGACTCTTACAACCTCAGATCCAGTGCCTGGATACGGTTCCAGGTTCCTGCCGTGCGGACTGAGGCTGGAAAAGGAGTCTTTTTTATTATGGTCCTTGCAGTAATAAGTAGTGCCTTTCTTACTTTCCCAAATGTGCACAATGTAGTGACTGCTTTTCATCTTTTGTTTACTTATTTGTGTTCTCTGTATTTTATATGTCTGTGTTATGTGTAATAATGTGTAACGTTGCTGCCTTCTTGGCCAGGTCAGCATTGTAAATTAGATTTGATCTCAATGCTTTTTATCTGGTTAAATAAAGGTTAAATAAAAGTAGCCAATAATAATAATAATAATAATAATTTCAATTTATATAGCGCCTTTCACGAAAACCCAAGGACGCTTTACAATGGGAAGTAACAAAACAAAAAGTAATAATAAAGATACATAGGCTGAAGAAAACAAAAACAGGAACAGGTTGCTGAGTACTGTATATTAGTTGAGGCCAAAGGCCTGAGTGAACAGATGGTGTTTGAGGTGTTTTTTGAAGGTGTCTGCATTCCTATAGGCTTAGCAGTACAGATAAATGTGGGCTCACTATTTGGCAAGCAACCGGTCACAGTTGCCCTGTTTATCTCATGTCTTATAGACGCTTAATAATGATTTATAAAGTGTTCACAACCTAATTAATAAATGAATTACAAACTATTCGTAAAGCCTTTATAAGGATAGTCTTATTGTAAAGTGGTACCCAAATATTTATATTAACACAAGATGTTAAATGTGCAATACATAAATAATTCAAAAATAGAATAAACATATGTATATAAACATAAGGAGTACACAAATGCAATAAAAAAAAAATGAAATAAAAAGTATAAATACAATAAAAAATATTAATATACACATACAAATATTTAAAAAGTTAAAGTAAAACTGTGCAATTAAAAGATGAATACAAATAATAAAAAAGTGTATATAAAGAAAACAAGTTAAAGTATAAATATGGACAAAACCACAATAAAAATATATTAAAATGTGTATATTACAAGATTGGTGTATTAGTAGTAATACAGATATTAATGATGAGAATCAGATGACTGCTTGAAAATAACTATATACAGTATTAATCCTATGTGATACGGAGACGTGTGGTGCAGTGGGTTAGCGCGTTGGTGATCAGGGTTCAAACCCCAAATTGCTCCTGTGGGGATTGCCCACAGTATTGAGTATGTAAATCGCTTTGGATGAAAGCATCTAGTAACAAGTGACATGTAATGTAATATGAGGATTACACAGATACTAATGTTGATTTACCGCCCAGCCCTGCTTCAGGAGCTGCTGACTAACAGTGAGAAAGCTCGAGTCCTCTTTTCCTTTCAGTTTTATATAATAAACTGTGAGTATCCTCACCAGAGGGGCCGTCACAGAGACCTCTATCTACCCCCCCCTCTCATCCTGTGAGGACAGCTGCTCATAATGAAGGGTAAATCTCTGCTTCACACAGCGAGTTCTGTCACATCATAACATCATGACGGCCTGTCCTGCAGACATCTCATAACGCACATCCCACAATGCACCACAAACACACACTCATTCTATATTAATACGCGCACAGCAGTAATTATCACCCTTGGGCCAGGGGTAATTACACTCTGGTCACACTAATTAATCTCTCATGCACTCCTACCCTCTTTCACACTTTTTTGCACAAGCCCATGCATTATATAAAGACACACACACACACACACACACACACACACACACACACACACACACACACACACACACGCTCTAGCATGACCTCTCCCAAAATAACAACAAGAGAAAAACATCTGTAGCGATGCCATCCGCCCCGCTGCTTCTCGGAGGAGTCAAACTCAGAAATGGTTTTGGCACCTGAAGGCCTCACATTGTTCACACCACCATTAAGGAGGAGAGGAATTTGGGACAGCTGTTAATGGCGTGCCGCTGGGGAGAGAGAAGAGAGAGGAGCCACTCTGTTTGGATGCATCTGCTGCACGCATGGCTACAGGAAATAACAACCAATGGGGACAGTAAATGAACCTCTGCTATACAGGAGAGGCATTATAGCTTCTGAAAGAAATGGGAGGAAGTCTTGCAACGTTTGGGAAGAAAGTAAATGTTGAATTAGTATGCAAGATATGATTGGACAGCTAGTTGTTTACCAGCTTTAAAACTCACTGTTTGATCCCCTTTAAAAATGGAACATGGCCTTTTACATATTTTTGATTTATTTACGTTGATTTAAATGTGGAACGAGGGACAGACAGCAGAGATTAGGACAAAAGCTCAAAAGTCAGCCTTCAGAGCCATGCCTTCTCTAGACCAGACTCCACACACACACACACACACACACACACACACACACACACACACACACACACACACACACACACACACACACACACACACACACACACACACACACACACACACACACACACACACACACACGTCTAAATATTATTTGTGTGAAAGCCTTGACGATAATCTGAATCAAAGCGAGCTCTTAATGTTTGTGTTGTTTGTTGTGTGTAATGGTTGTTTTTGTGTGTAGGGGCCGTTATGCCTGAATCCCAGAGCAGAAAGAAACCTGACACAATACCCCATAATAATCCTCCTGCTTCTACTCCTGCAGGGAAAATACAAAACAACCCACACACACATGGAGCTGCTAATTGTGTGTAGATGTACTACTCATAACACACACACACACACACACACACACACACACACACACACACACACACACACACACACACACACACACACACACACACACACACACACACACACACACACACACACACACACACACACACACACACACACACACACACACACACACACACACACAGTTGACAGATGGTGAATCAGTGTGTGTGTTCCACCTTTCCTCTTGCAGACTGAGTCCGGTCACTCTGTAACTCTCCTCCCCCCTGACATGCGTCTCCTCTCCCTCCTCTCCCTTCTGCCTCTCCCTCTGATCCCGGCCGTATTTAGACTCTCCTCACGACGCTCCAATCTGATCCGTTATCAGAGGAGCAGATTTTGTGGCTGACCTCAGATAATAGGCCAGTTTTGGGCGAGGGTGAGTCACAGCCAGACGGGGACAATCTGCTGTGCCGTGCGGGTGACTCTTTATTAAATGTGACACTTCATAGAATACGCTCGTCTGAGTCTGGATCCGCACTCGGCTACAGGCAATTAACAAGGCAGCATCAGCCAGATCTGCATTTACAATTCATCACCGCTTTAACACCCACATAAATAACTAATATGTGCTTCTGTGTAATGACTAAGTGAGCCCCGGGGATGATGGGAGGAGAGGATAATCGATAAGGGATTTGGTCCAAGACGATTGGGATGAAAACTGAATCCGGTGATAATTGCATGTCGAGGAATGTTATCACAGGGACTGACTGCAACAATATATTTCACTGTGTGCTTTTCCACATGAGTCGCTGCCTACTCACAACGCTTCCCTTACAAAAAGCTATCTGCTGTGTGCGTGCGTGGTGAAAGTGAAAGCGAGGACAGATGCACTTGCTGTGTTTGCAGCACTCTAACTTCAGGTCGGCCTTGAGTTTAGTTAGGGGGGGAGGAGGAGAACAATCTAGAGTTCAGAGAGAGGAGGAAGGGAATAAAAACACACTTTTAGCAAAACAGTAGGAGGGTGTTTTCAGAAAGTCCAGAGGGTTCAGATTATCAGGAGAAAGACCCAAACTCCTCCTGCCAGATCTCTGCAAACTATGCAACTCCCACGCACATCACATAATAGACTGATCACAACACAAATCAAACCCTCCGCAGGGAAACATCTTCAGCGTGAGGAAATGACACCTCGAGCACTTATAAGTCTGCCCATAATCCTTCGGCTCTCTGCATATTCCTTCATGTTGGTGTTTATACATCCCCATCACTGTGAGGATAATGACTGAGAGGATGCAGCTCCATGTATATATGTGGGGTAATCATTAGGGAGGCACCATATGGATTTCCTTCTGCCAAAACCCCAACAATAACCCCACAAAGTTTTTTGGAAAGGAGTTCATGACCTGAGTTCGTGCACTCCTGAGGGTAAACGATGCAGCGAGCGAAGATGGAGTCTTTCATAATTCATAGCTGTGACCTATCCAAATGTTACTGACATCACAACCAAAGCAAAGAACCCTTTTTCAAATGTTTACTCATTATTTCTAAGTGCATCAACAAAGTGTTTAGCTAATTGCATCAAGAAGGTCATGTTTTGCAGTCAATGTGCTGCGCTTGTTCTTCTTGTCTGTGTTTATTGGTGGAAACTATAACATGTGCAAAGAGAGGCAAAGTCTGGCTTTATTTGGAAAAAATATGCATGGTAGTCAATGGCAAGAGAATAAAATATGACGTTTGTCAATTAAAGGGGCCCTGGTTCATATTAGTATGTACTGTAGTCTCTAGTGCAGTGTTTCTCAAACTTTTTCATACCAAGGACCACTCGCGGACCACCTAACTCCACAAATATCCCAAAACACATCGTTTTTCTAGAACAGATTACAAATCGCCTGAAGATGGTACAAACAGGTGGCAACATGTGTGACGAAGGTGTTGCGCTGGGCTATATCATGCACTCAAAAGTGAAACTTAAGCTCACTCCTTTGCGGAGATATTCCCGCGAGAGTGCGGAAAACTTAAATGTATTTATTTATTTCAAATGTGAAATTGTACCAATATACTCACGGACCACTAGGGGGTGCTCACGGACCACCAGTGGAGAAGCACTGCTCTAGTGGGACATGTCTCCATGCTTTAATGTTCAAAAGCTCTTTATTTTTCTCATGCTGCCTGTGCTGCAGCACCTCTTTTCACCCTCTGTCTGAAACCAGAGCCCAGTCTGCTCTGATTGGTTAGCTGGCTGGCTCTGGCTTGATCAACTGCTTAGAGATGTCCCGCCCCTTATCCTATCACGTACTGTATGTGTTGCAGCGCTAGCCAATAGAAGCATTAGGTAAGATAATGTTACCTTTGTTCGTGGAGCATAGCTAAGTTTCCAAGCAAGCTAGGAATACAAAAAAGGAAATGTTACTACGACAAACTGCAAATGTCCTTACTTGCAAAAAAAATTACTTTTGAGTAGTACCTTAACCAAATTTGACCGCTCATTCAAATTTCCTAAATAAGTTCCTATGGTAATCCACTGCATAAGGCGGGACTTAGCCTCTCTTTGCACCTTTAAAGCTGTAGGCCGACCTGGAAGTTAGCATCTCCCTGGTTCCCTCACACAAAAAAGCCAATGGGATCTTTCCATTGGATTTTGGATTATGCAAAAAGAAAGATCTTTGGCAAATGCACGTTTACTTATATGTTTTGTTCAGCAGGATAATGTCAACATATTAACAACACTTTATGTTTTTTTGTTTTTAAGTAAAAAGCTAAGGTTAGGCTATAAAGGAACTACAGCACGGTCACATGACTACACGTCACCACTGCTAAGCTAAAGGCGGCTAATGTTGGGCGTGATGACTTTTAGATGTCTAATTTGAGCAATTCACCAGTAGGGTATTTACTGACGTAGAAAATACTGATGTCGTCGAACAAAATATTTCGATTTCGTTAGCTCACAGACATTATTACAGGCTAACATCAAAAAGGATTCAACAAACCAAACAACAGGAAGTGCTAAATGCTAACTCCAGGTTAAGGACTCATTCCTGCACCACTCTAGTCTATACCCCCAATATTCCTCTAAAATAACATGAAGCCTATCAGTGATTGGTGGAGGATCAAGGAGGCGTATTCTTTCACACACAGTGACGTCACGAGCTACCCACAATGCAACACGCGCCATATATATATATATATAAATACGCCATTTTCCTGGAGGTGCAAATATCCGGGAAGTGCAAATATAAACAGCTAGCTAACGTAGCCAGGCAGAGCCCACTTGTTTTTTTTTCTGAATTAACGACCGAAGAAATCGCTGCATGTCTTCGGATTACATCTCTGGATTTGAGGGGTGTGCTCTAGGTCGTTACCAGCGTAAACTAGAGCTGTGCGGGTTGTTACAGACTGCCTGCAGATGTATGGAAAAACGACAGTGGCCTTCGTCGATTTTGGCTGCATCTACGTCTAATTTCTGGAAACACCAGGTGAATACCCCACTTGTCACAATAATATTATCATGCCATTGCATATATGTGGTATTTTAGAGTTGACTATATTGATTAAGGCAATAGACTATGATATTCAGTACAGGAAGCTTAGCAACACCTAGACGGTGTACGGCTGCTTGCACCTCGAGAAGTACGGTGTCGCCCTCGGCCCAATACCCGTATGTGTGTGTGAAAGAATATGTGTGTAAGGACTTACTTTCTGCGCATGGTGGAGCTGGTGTTGGTGTCGGTGCTGTCGGTGCGTTCCAGTCCGCTGGAGGACCCGCAGGAGATGCCTCGGGTCAGCCGGGTGTGGCTCCGCCGCTCCCTGCCGGGCCCGGGGGTCGCACAGGAAGAAGAAGAAGAAGAAGCAGCCGAGACCTGAGCCGTCGCCGCGTTGACGTTCCCGACGCCATGATGTCCGGGGAGGGGTGGGGGCTGGCTGTGGTTGTGGTTCTGCTCGGGGGTCTTCTTCATGCCCTGGTTCTCCTGGCTGACCCGGTCCAGCTGGCCCTCCAGCTCCTCGATGCGGCGCCGCTGCGTCTCCAGGAGCTTGGCCTGGCTCTCGATTATGTTGTTGAGCTCCAGGAGATACTCCACGGCCCGGTTGGGGCTCTCCGGGCTGGTCTCCATGGTTCTGGGGCCCTGCCTATGACCTCCACAGGTTGGAAAACCCCCCTGAGAGGCCCCGAAATCCTACCCCCCCCACCAGCCCTAATGAGTGGGGGGGAGGGAGGGACCCACGAAGGCTCTAGTGAAGATTGACTAAATGGCTACAGGTGTTCAGAAACAGGAAGTCACACAGAGGTTGAGAATTTTAGATTGACTACATATCCCCAAATGTGAGGGCAAGATTAATTAACATCACAGCATTTTAGAAGCCATTAGGAATTATGCAACGCAGAGAATCAAAAGAAGACGTTTTCCTGAAGTCATTTTAGAGGACGATGCCAAAACGGCATGGAGAAGATCAACAGTTAGGAGCTTCATGGTTATTAACTCAAAATATAATAATACAAAAAAAGATTGGAGAGGGGAGAAGGTGAAAAAGGTAAGTATTGTCTAAATGAGGTTAATCAAAAATGCTTTACTGGCTCTCTAAGCAAAAGAAAATGTCAATATAAAGCCAAATACCAATTTATCCTCTGACTTGTATCCTGTTAATAAACTTTAAGAGCTTGTATTCATTATAAACACCTGACATGCCAAACGCACTCCTTGACATACAAGGGAAGGGGGGGGGGGTAGGGGTAATGGGGGGGTGGGGGTGGTGTTTTTTTTTATTTTCCTCTAATTATCAGGCACTGTCAATCATTACATAACACAGAAAATCCTGCTCCCTCCCACGGTGAACATCCCCGCAGTCTATCATGGTCGCTTTTCAACCCATGGCTCGGTGTGTCTTTATGGCACAGAAAATAAGCAGAGGCTCTCTGAGTTCATTCTGCAGGTCCAGATCCTCCAGAAAAAAGAAGGAAAAACTACATCCTATAGCGCTTTAAATTCATAGTATAGTTTCCAAAAGTGTGCGTTTTTTTCATCCAAAAATAACGCACTTTACACGAAAAAAGAAACTCTTTATGATCAACAACTATCCGGATAATTAACGCAAAGTCTTAATAAGCAGAGCCAGATGTAGAATCGGGTTTTAAAGGAGAGTTTTTCCTACTTATCTGAGGGGTGTTTGCGGGTTTGCAGTGCGGTAATCCGGTTGTTGTGTAGCGGAGGGTCTTCTTTGCGGTGAAACACGCGCAGGTTTTCGCTGCTCGAGCGTCTGCGGAGAAGCGCGAGGCTTTTCTCCCTCTGAGCGCAAGCTGATGTGACCGTAAATGCACACACGGTGATGTCTAACATCCGGTAAAGACAGGAGTTTCAAAATAAAATGAGACTGCAGGGGAGGGGGGACTTACAATGCACCTGCACGGACAAATTAGTGAATGAATAACCAATGTTCAAGAGGTAAGAATAAAACAAACAAAACAAATTATAAAATAGTACATTTACATTTAAATTAAAAAAAGAAAACTGATTTTTAACTGGGCTACATTATATTTAATAAACAACACGTTCATGCATGAATTATGAAAACCTCACACAGGATATTTTACCAAGTGTTTTTATTGCTCTTGGGGCATGAACAACAAGATTTTAACATTAGTTTCTTTTTATCTAGTTTTTTCAAATTTACAGTATGCGTTAAAGTTTGAACTGAAGACATGTACATTTGGAAAAAATACTAAATAAAGATGTGCAAACTTAAAATTACATTATAATAACATAAGTATATTGATTTACGCCCCAAAAAGATATTGCAGATGAAGTATTTTCAAGAACAACAGTAGCAGTAACAGTATGAATTGTAGGCTAGTTGAAATATAGCCAGTGATGCATGACGTCCACTTTAGTGAACAGGTGATTAATCATAATTTCCTGCAAACATAAAATCAATACTTTGACAATTTATGAATTATATGATTCCTTAGTTGTTACCTGATGTCACCAACATTGTTATACCTGCAGGGGGCGCTTTCCATAAAGGGATTGGCAAGATATCGACGAGTGATTAGTGTTTCACAATGTCGAGGAAGGATGCTCCAGAGCCACTATTTCAAGGATACTACGTCATTGAGTCCCGCCGAAGGACTGTTCCAATGTCCAGCATACTTTTTACCGAATTCTACCGAGGCCGGCGTACTTCGTTGCGGGAAATTTCGAGGTTGCACATGTATCCTCCGCGGTCTTAAAATCCCCACAATGCTTTGCGCACGGACCAATTTCCAAATCTTTGGCGGAAATCACGTTCCATTTAAGGCGGGGCCTCGCATATGACATACACCTATACACACCTGTTAGCCTGTTCCACAATTCTTCGTTTTCCGAGGCTAGGAAGGATTCTTGTCTCGCTTCAGAAGCATGTTCCCTATACATGACAAAAAAAACATTGTATGCACTGGTGCCCTTTGTATTTATGTATGAGAGCATGAGTTTATTTAATATTTCCATAAATTACCTTTTGAAGCAGCACTCTTCAACATTTTCCAGGCCATAGAACCCTTAGCTAAAGAGAGACAGAACAGTGAGCATGCTACATGGGTGTATGTGGAACTTTCCCTCGATTCCATTGGCTCTAGCGGTTAATAAGAGATGTAAATCATCAAAATCGACCAAGGGGGGCCAGAGATAGGTCAAATGCACCCAAATGACCCCAAATGTGCTAAATCTCTCTAAAAAGGTCACATTTCACTTGTTTTGCATCAATCTTGATACAGGATACTTATTATATGTTATAGTTTGGATTCCTAAAGCTTTTAGTCTATCCCATCTTTCAAGGGTGGTTTTCACTGTAATGTTTTTTTTTGGACGGATACAATAATTTACATTTTTTTACTATGTTCAATCTGAATTTACTTTAAAATAAAATCAATCTATTTTGATTCGGACTTTTCTACATCCAACTCACAGGTTTATCATTACTTTGAGAAAAAAGATTATTAATTTTCCCCTTTTAGAAGTGAAGTTATGGTCATTTGTTTTGGGCATGTCATTTTCGAGCCTGACCCCCAAAACACACCAGGAGCGTCTGCGTCGCGTTACGGCCGCGCCGCGGCGGTCGTAAGGATCGCGGCCACTCTAGTCAATGGGTGCTATTACACCACACGCGCCGCGTTACGGCTCAGACGCGTCCCAGAAGCGGCTCGGCGCAGCGCTTCTCTAAAATTAGGATGAATCTTACTTTTGCCGCGGCGCAGCCGTAAGGTAAAGTCGGGCAGGCAGCCCCCCCCTCGCAGGAAGTGGAAAGGTGAGCATCCGGGCCAGGCCCATCCCCCATATATATAAATTATATATATATAGAATAATTATGATGATGAATGCATATTTTTTTACCACTAAAATACAGCAACACATCTTTGATTCATGTCGTTTATAACTGGAATATTACAATTATTATTAACTGTGTCTGTAGTCTACAACACAACAAAATAGGAAATAACAACAATAAACACGATTTAAACAGACACAAACATAAACCATTTAACTACGTATAGCCTAATTACTTGTTGAAGTACAAATGTCCAGGAAATATTCCAAAATCAACAACAACTGCGAGGCTGCACACACGACGCTCCGCTTCCGCAACGTTTTGAAATGCGTCTGGTGTGTGTTGTCGCAGGAGGAGGTCGCAGCGTGGCGCAGCCGCAACGTAACGCGGCGCAGACGCTCCTGGTGTGTTTTGGGGGTAATACCTGAAAAACAGGCTCGGGGCTTAACAGGTTAATGGTTTTTGTGTTAACGTAATAGCAGTTAAAACAGGACCGGTCAAATTTGACCGTGAATACCAAAGTAAGGGGGGGGGGGGGGGGGGGGGGAGGCGACAATAGGAGGGTTAAGTTTAAGTTTAAAAAAGGGGATATTGTTTTCGTATTTTGTTTTGTTTTTGCTGGAAATAAAACGCTGAAGAGCAAACAAAACGTCCAGTGGAATTTGTACTGCGAGTCTGAAACTGCTTCCAACAAGAAGAACTGTTGAAGAATCGAGTTATGAGACAAACTTTTGGATTTTGGCCATTACAAATATGTTAGTTTCATGTAAATGTAATGTGTATTTTCTGACATGTCGAGTGATTACAGAAGGATGAATGGATTACACTTAGAGTATCATCAATTTCATGTCAATGTAATGCTTTTTGTTGGTGTTTTTCCTACAAATAGGTCGTTTTACTTTAGCTAATTATAGCTTGGATTGATGACCCTGTATTGCATGATTGTGTTGTAATTCAAAAACAACAATAATCTTTGTTGAAGACACCATTTTGGTCATTTATTCATGGTTGAACTGATGTTACTGCGGACATATTGTAATCGTTAAAGACTGTTCCTCCTTAGTGCAGGTTACACGCCAATTAAGGGATGCAACAAAGTCCATTCCCATTTAAATTATTTGGGTAGAGATTGCTCTTTACAGTAAAGACTTTAAGCTCAATTGTGCTCACATATGGCATTTTATTTTGAAGGTGCATTCATAGTGTCACTGTGCAGATTTGTTTGCTACCATGCGCACTTCAGGGCAGTGGCGGCCCCAGAGATGTTCTCTAGGGTGTGCTGTGGGGTAGCTTGACGTTTCATAGAGGGTGCTCAAACATTAAGGATTTTCCATTAATGCACCAGCGCTACAGTTGAATTTTCTACTGCAACACTCCCCACACGCACACACAGTGTACCCGCGACTGTTACAATGAAGGCTCGATAATCAGCTCACGGCATATAGGTGTAAGCAGGGGTAAAGTGCTATTTTTACAAGTGGGTAGTGGACCTCACCTCCTCTAGGAGGGTCCTCACCTCCTCTAGTGGGGTCCGGGGGCATGCTCCCCCGGGAAGATTTTTTTTTTTAAATATTGAAGTTAAAAGCATCAATCTGGTGCACTTTGAGAGCAAAATGAAGAGATCTATGGATACATCTCTCAACATGAATCAGAACTGTAAACAGATTTTCTATTTCTTTATAGATATTTTACATATCACTCCCCTTTTAAAACAAAACCGTTTGAGACCCACTGAGATAACTAGACTAAAGTAAACTATAATCTAAACACACAGTACTTTACTTCACCTGAGCTGAGGTTATCTGAGACTCTCCGTCTGACAGGAGATAGTTCTCCCTCCACCTTGATGTTGAAAAAGCTACTTATATCTGTTAGCTTGGCTAGCTAGCACCAGATGCTAACCATGACGATCTCCGGTAGATACCCACCGGTGCGCGAGCTCTCTCTCTCGCTCGCTCGCGCACGCACACAAAATGTCTCGTGCCACACACACACACAGAGCAGAGCTTGAATGAAACACAGAGACCCAGAAGTAAGCTACTTGTACTCACGAGGCCTATTATGTGCAGAATCCCTCTTGCTTTCAGGTGGTTTTGATTGAGTGTCCACAAGTGGACATTTAAGGACAAAAACACGATACATTTGTCACTTTGCTGTTAGCAAATAATTTGGCGCTCTAGCTAACAGGAAGTCACTCAAGTCACGTGTCACAAAGTAATTTAGCCTATGGGTAGGTCAAAAATCGAATGGGTGCTGGCCATTGGCCTAATCATATCACCTGTGTTGGCTTTATGTTTTTGGTCAAACATTTGTTTGTTTCACATTTGCATTGATGTAATCAATCATTTTTCTAATTTAATTTAATAATAATAATAATTTTTTTTTTTTTTAAATAATTTTTTTCTTCTTCTTGGGGGTGCTTAGGGGGTGCTTTGGCAATCCTGGGGCGTGCTAAAGCACCCCCTAGCTCCCCCCTGGCGCCGCCCCTGCTTCAGGGACCCTCACATGTGGAAACCCATCCTGCAGAGCACGGCGTGTAAAACAGCGTTCCACTCTGTTTAACAATCCCCAGTATTTTATATGTATCCTCCTCACGCTCGGATAGTTTGGATCCACTTATTGGATCTCCTCGATGTGTGTGAGTGCAGCTGAATGTGGAGCTATTGCTGCACTGATATTTCTCTTTCTGAGCTGATATGAACAGAAGGAAGCAGCTTTGGGAGAGCATGGGCTCGCAGCGATGTTATTTATAGTGGCAGCAGGACTTAAGAGCTCATATCTGAACTGGGACTATAACTGCCTCCTCCTCCTCTTCCTCCTCTTCTTCCTCACTCTCTTTCTCTTTCTGTATGAACACACAGGTGCACCTCTACACATATATAGGAAACTAATATTAGATATTAAAGTGGTGAGCGTGCATGGGAAATGTTAAATCCATGTTCTCGTAAAAAGCAGGTTTAATAATTGATATGAGGAAATGATCAGATTTCATACTAAGACCACAGTGGAATCTTCATTTTGTTATTCCTTATTCTCAGGCTATATGTCTTGTAGTGGAAAGTGTATTTACTGAAGTGCAGTACTTAAGGATAATTTAAAGGTACTTGCACGTCTTCTTAAGTTCTATATAAATACATGTTTTCCTTAACCTCTAATGTTTGTATTACTATCTCTTAATTATATTTCAAATATTTATTCCACAGTGTTACTTTAACATCTTAAGATTATTTAAGTATTTTAATTCTATTTCATTTGATTTTTTATTGGAATGGGCTTCCTATGTATGAAAGCCTTTTTTGTTATCCCTAAAATCTCTTTCTCAGACACATAGTACATTCACCCGTCTTAAAATAAACTGGATTTGCTGCCATCTGCTGTCCATTACTGTTATTGTTCTTGTGTTGAAAAAAGCATTACAGCCATGCAGGACCACTGAGGAAATCTGTTCAGCAGTTTATTTGCACTTTTATTAGAATGTGTTTACAGTCCGGCCATAGGATCCCCCTTAAGGAAATGAAAGTCTAAAAAAATAACATTAGCAAACGTTATAAAATAAGTCTCACATACATATAGAGAGAGAGGCTACCAAGCTACTGTAGGGTCGTTGTTTGGGGGGAACAGGAAGTTGGTTGTGCAGAAATGCAAAGAAATGGGAACAGATGAAACACTTCACTTATAGCATCAACCGTTAGATAATTATGGGCTGGTAACAAATATCTGTAACAGTCTGCGTCTCTTAAAGAGGCCCCATTATGCTCAGGTCCATATCATTACATTACACTTGTTAGACGCTTTTATCCAAAGCGACTTACATACTCAATACTGTGGGCAATCCCCACAGGAGCAATTTGGGGTGAAGTGTCTCAGGGACACAACGACATGCTGACTGCAGTAGGGTTTGAACCTGTGACCCCTGATCCCAACACCAACGCTCTACCCACTGCACCACACACCTCCCTATCAGTATGTAGTGTCTCTATAGAGTCCTCTCCTGCTGATGTTCAGGTGTATATCAGTATGTAGAGTCTCTACTTTAAAGAGTCCTCTCCTGCTGATGTTCAGGTGTATATCAGTATGTAGTGTCTCTACTTTAAGAGTCCTCTCCTGCTGATGTTCAGGTGTATATCAGTATGTAGTGTCTCTACTTTAAAGAGTCCTCTCCTGCTGATGTTCAGGTGTATATCAGTATTTAGTGTCTCTACTTTAAAGAGTCCTCTCCTGCTGATGTTCAGGTGTATTTCAGTATGTAGTGTCTCTACTTTAAAGAGTCCTCTCCTGCTGATGTTCAGGTGTATATCAGTATGTAGTGTCTCTACTTTAAAGAGTCCTCTCCTGCTGATGTTCAGGTGTATATCAGTATGTAGTGTCTCTACTTTAAAGAGTCCTCTCCTGCTGATGTTCAGGTGTATATCAGTATGTAGTGTCTCTACTTTAAAGAGTCCTCTCCTGCTGATGTTCAGGTGTATATCAGTATGTAGTGTCTCTACTTTAAAGAGTCCTCTCCTGCTGATGTTCAGGTGTATATCAGTATGTAGTGTCTCTACTTTAAAGAGTTATCTCCTGCTGATGTTCAGGTGTATATCAGTATGTAGTGTCTCTACTTTAAAGAGTCCTCTCCTGCTGATGTTCAGGTGTATATCAGTATGTAGTGTCTCTATTTTAAAGAGTCCTCTCATGCTGACGTTCAGGTGTATATCAGTATGTAGTGTCTCTACTTTAAAGAGTCCTCTCCTGCTGATGTTCAGGTGTATATCAGTATGTAGTGTATCTACTTTAAAGAGTCCTCTCCTGCTGATGTTCAGGTGTATATCAGTATGTAGTATCTCTACTTTAAAGAGTTCTCTCCTGCTGATGTCCAGGTGTATATCAGTATGTAGTATCTCTACTTTAAAGAGTTCTCTCCTGCTGATGTTCAGGTGTATATCAGTATGTAGTGTCTCTACTTTAAAGAGTCCTCTCCTGCTGATGTTCAGGTGTATATCAGTATGTAGTGTCTCTACTTTAAAGAGTCCTCTCTTGCTGATGTCCAGGTGTATATCAGTATGTAGTATCTCTACTTTAAAGAGTTATCTCCTGCTGATGTTCAGGTGTATATCAGTATGTAGTGTCTCTACTTTAAAGAGTCCTCTCCTGCTGATGTTCAGGTGTATATCAGTATGTAGTGTCTCTACTTTAAAGAGTCCTCTCCTGCTGATGTTCAGGTGTATATCAGTATGTAGTGTCTCTACTGGGACATGTCTCCATGCTTTAATGTTCAAAAAGCTCTTTATTTTTCTCATACTGCCTGTGCTGCAGCACCTCTTTTCACCCTCTGTCTGAAACCAGAGCCCAGTCTGCTCTGATTGGTTAGCTGGTCGGCTCTGTGTGATTGGTCAACTGCTTAGAGATGTCCCGCCCCTTAGCCTATCAGGTACAATGTGTTGGAGTGCTAGCAAATAGAAGCGTGAGTGTTCCATAGTGATGTCATAATGTTCCGGAAGTAAACAAAGGAGTCCAATGGAGGCGTTATAGGCAGCCTTTGCAGACCATTAACATGCACAGAAACCTATAGAAGACACAGAAAAAACATAATAGGGCCTCTTTAATGCTTCCATAAATAGTGAAAAATAACATTTTTAATAACAAGATTTCACTTTGTGTGATGATGATGGAGTGAAGTCACGTTGTAGCTTTTCTTCCTAATGGCTTATCTAGAGCAAAGTATCTGAACAACCTGAGTATTTCAAAAGATTTCATAGAAAAATAACATTTCACAGTCTTTATAACAGAGGAGAGCAGAAATAAATAATACAAATGACATGTTTCCAGAGATTCTGCACCAGCTTACGATTATTATTATTATTATTATTATTATGGAGGATTTTACAGTAAGGGCAATTTTCTGGCATGAATAAAACGTCCTGCTTTTCTCCCTGGTTGCAGGATTTTCACAGTAATAAAAATCAGCGGTTAGGATAAGGTGGTTTATGTTACCAAGGCAACTGTACGTGGCACGACGGGCACAGCACTCTCTGAACAACGAGGAGTGTCTTTATTCTGACCCCACATTAAAACAATATTAACAGTAGGTGAAATATGCACGCTGAATGCATATTTTTGGCATCCTAATTCACTTCCAGCAGCATATTACAAAACATTCATTCATAATAGGGCAGGTACAATATATATAGATATATATAATATACTCTGTTTATATTTCGAGCCATCACGAAAGCTATATACCAATTTCACACGATAATCAATATTATGGTGGGTACCTGTTGTATATATATATACTGCATTTATATATAGATTTATCATGTTTTATAACAATAAAGTAGAGTATTTACAATATTTCTCTATAAATATTTACTGAATATAGATTTCACACCTGCAGATAAAAGGGATTTGCATCGTCACGATCAAATATGTATTTATACGGAACAACAGGAAGAGGTCACATAAAACAGAGGATGTGTTCAAACCATAGACTGTATATATAAATAATAATAATGAATAATCATGAAGGTGGAATCTAACTATATCCCGAATAATTTGTATTGCATCCAGGGGTAGACACGTGTTTATTTCTGCTGTAAAGTTGGTAGGGGCGGACTGGCCATTGGGAATACCGGGAGTTTTCCCGTTGGGCCGGTCGAGTTTCCCGGGTTGATTTTTAGTCCCAGCCCGCCCCTGAAAGTTGGGCATTTAAACATGGGGGTCTATGGAAATGGCTCCTTTCTGCAGTCATCGCCTATCGGCCAATAGATGAACTGCAGTTTGTGGCACTTCCTTATTGGCGTCCCGGCTCTGCCCCAGAGTTTGCCGCTTGGTTCAAACATGTGACGCTGGCTGCGGTCGAAGAGTCTTTTCTGTTCAGGAATGACCTGAAATGTCATGTTTGAATATGCAAAAGAGGCATTATCTTATTAAATATGTGCCATTTGCATCCATGTCCAGACCAGAAATGTGAACACTGGATAAAGCCGGGTTCAAAACACTCGTTTCAATTTGTTAACATTTTAGAGTCAAAGGTTTTTGCAGAGGGGATTCAAGATACCTCTTCAAACTGTTACAAAAAAGTCATTTTCTGCACGTTTTTAGTACAAAATTATGTATAAATGAGTGTGTGAATGGTGTTAAAAGCTTAAGAATAAAGAGAGTAAGGAAAGTGGACAGTTTGGTGTGTGTAAGTGTAAGTGTAAGTGTAAGTGTTACTGAAGTGGAGATTTCTGCAAAGAGGAGAGAAAACGGCCTTTAAAGATCTGGATTGCAAAATTCCTCCATTTTGTTACACTGCAGGTGAATAGGGTAACAAATATAACTAGCAGATATCACTATGAAACTTCCCCACTTCATTACTGACATTAACATAACCATTTTTGATATTGCAAGTTTCCTGAAATGTTATGTATAGCTATGCTAATGAGGCCTTATGTAATACTAACCTATGGCGAATTTAAGAGAAATCTACAGACACAAAAAGACAAAGTAGGTCAAATAAACTCCTAAATGAGGATGTTGGATGTTCTCTTTCCACTTGTGTAAAATAAGACATGTTATGGAAGCTAATTAGACCCAAAATCAAACTGACCAGAGCATGAAACATATATGTTTAGTGTCTCTTTATGTCTGTACTCATTGTCCATGTGTTATTAATACAATTGCTTTACAGTATAAAACATCAGTATGCTCATGAAAGTGCAGCGTATGACCTCCTACTGTAGCACCGTGTTTGAATTCTCCTTCCACACACCCTTGACCTCATGTCATTTTCTAACAACATCACACAACCTTTTATGGGAAAATACATAATTCATATATTTTTTTGGTTGACTATTCGACCGCAGCCAGTTTCCTCTCAGCCAAGATGGACGTGCTGATGGATGATAGTCTCAGACAGTTTGCAGACAGTTATTGCTCAGTTTCTCCATGAGGTCTAAATGTCTTTGCAGTCTTTGTACAGCAGGGGGGGGGGGGGGGGGGGGGGGGGGGGGGTACTCTGCAGGAACAGCATGGAGACAGAGAAATACCGTGTTGTCCTGGAAACACCTAGCACATTACTGCAGACGTTAAGAAGGGATAATAATAAAACGATGGTGTGATGTTTATAGGAGTGCTTATTTAACTTGTGTTAAATATCATTTTGCGTTTACAATAGGGCTGCACAATTATTTGTACCTGTTGTCTTGATGAAAATATCAACCTGGGTGTCCTGATACTGCGTCTAATGAAGCTCGGCGTGATTCAATCAGGAAGACCGTCTTTATATCCTGTCATTTACATATTTCCATTTTACTATGCTCACCTCAATCACTCTCTCCTGATTGAACTCTACTTCTTCTGATGTATCAGGACTTTTGAGACAAATAATGTGAGCTAGGCGTAGGGCTGCTCGATTATGGCAAAAATCATAATCTCGATTATTTGGGTCATTAGGCGCGTTCACACCAAGTACTTTTCCCACAAAGGTTCCTGAGAACTCTTTAGTTCTTATGAACTAAATACAGATCGCGTTCACACCGGAATAAATCCCTGAGGGAGGATTAGGCAAATGAAGCCGCTGACGTCACTTCTTCTTCTTCTGCTTTGGGTTTACTGGCAGGCCGCAAACCACTTCACGGCGTATACTGCCGCCCGGAGTCCCCGGCCGGAAGTCCCCGGAGTTGGGGACTGGCTTCAGTAGAAGCTGCTGGGACTCCCAGCAGCTTCTACTGAAGCCTTCCGAGTAAACGGCCAGAACGCCGACACCTCCTCATCTCCACCGCTCCCATGTTTTCTTTTGTGTTGCCATAAGTTAGTCTCTCTGCGTTTCTGCGCGGGGCTAATGCTAATGCTAATAATGCTAATGCGAGGATAATAAAATGGCGGCTTCACAAAACTTTTTGGGAGTTTTACGGGGCGTGGTTTGCAATCCGCCCAGCCAATCAGACATAGGAACCTTTTTCTCCCACGAAAGTCCCTGCTCTCTAGCAGGGACTGAAAAGGCGGTAAAAAAGGTTCTCATGAACTAATTTAGTTCCTGGGATTTTTTGGTGTGAACGCAACTACATCGTAGTTCTCAGGAACCTTTGTGGGAAAAGTACTTGCTGTGAACGCGCCTAATAATTGTAATTGCGATTATTAAATGCGAATATTCATTTACTTTGAAAACATCCATTTATTGGAGAAAAAAATGTGAACAGTATGTTTTTAACAGTTGATTAACCTGAACTTTAAGTAGAATTGAAGTGAAAAAAAAAAAAAAAAAAAAAAAAAGTAATAATAATTTAAAAATCGTTTTATTTCGATTACGTTGTTTTCGTAATCGTTGCAAGCCATAATCGTAATCGAGATTAGAATATGATTAATTGAGCAGCCCTAGCTAGGCGTCAATATTGTCTAGGTTACCGTCCTTGCTTTTAACATTTCACGTATTAAACATCATGAAATAACAGCACCAAAACTCTTTGAATGCGAGGCCTAATGAAGCAACTTCTGTATTGTAAGTTTACTCGCTTCAATAGAGTCGCCGTGGTGACGTTTAGTCGTCTCATTTAGACACATTTACTGACTTATTGTATGTCGTAAAACAACGCGTTAACATCTCTTCAGCTTGTGCTAACCACAGGCCGGCTAACAACCAAAACACAAACCATAGCGAGGGAACGGGAGAAAAGGCTGACTGTTTCAGGACTCTCTACTCTATGTTGTTGTTATTTACAGGTTGTGAAATCAGTCAGAGGTCAGCTGTAAAAAGGCACAAAGAATATCAGACTGTAGATTATCAGAAAGAGTAAATGCTCTCATCCGGAGGGTTCGTCCAGCTGCTGCTGCTCCACGCTCTTTTTCCTGTTAAAAAAGTTAAAGAAGGAGCTCCTCTGGCCTCCCCTCCTCTTCCCTCTGGGGACGAGCCAGGGTCCGGGCTGCGCCGCGGCCAGAGAGAGGCCCGAGATGCTCGCCGCGTCCGATAAACTCCCTCCAGACTCAGACTCCTCCTCCTCCTCGTCCTCCTCCTGCTGCTGATCCAGGGTCAGCGAGGAGGAGAGGAAGGAGAACACATTCCTCTGAAACACGGGATCCATCTCCGGCATGGCGTCACGCTCTGCATCCTCCTCCTCTTCCTCCTCTTCCTCCCTCTTCAGTCCTCTGTACTCTGCAGACCTGCTCGCCTCCCCCTTCTCCTCCCAGGTGTATTTGGGTGTGGGGAGCTTTCGGTCCAGACTTGGAATCGGTAAGAAGACATCATCTTCCTCCTCTGAACTCACCTTCTCCTCCACCTTCCCTTCCTCCTCTTGCTCCTCACCCTCTACCTTCTCCTCACTTGTACTTTTCCTCCGTCTGCTTTTACTCCTTCCTCTCTCCCTCTTCCTCTCCCTCCGCTCATCACTATCATCACGGTTCCTGAGGTCATCTCTTGTTACACTTTGAGACTCTTTATTCGTCCTCCTCCTGTCCTCCCCCGGCTCAGATTCAGGGCTCTGTAATTCTCCCTCTGAGTTGTGTGTCCTCCTCCTCCTCCTGCTGCTGCTTTTCCGTGCTTTCTCCTTCTCCAAAGCGCTCGTAGACTTGCTCCTGGGCTTCTTCTTGTGCCTGGAGCTGGCCCTCTTCCTCCTGCTGGAGTTCACTGCAGCCACACCCTGCTGCTGGGGGTGACGCAGGGGGGAGGGGGGGGAGATCCCGTGCTCACGGCCTGGATGAATGGGTGAGAGAGAGGGGGAGAAAACAGACTGAATATGGAGAGACGTGTCTGACAGTAATCCATCAGTAAAGCGCTGTGAAATCCACAAAGTGGTTCAGTGTTATTGTGAGTGCGTCAAATGATGTCACAGTGTAGAGAGGAGGTTTCTGGGTCGGCGTAAGAGAATAAAAACGTAATTTGAGACCTTTAAAGATATTTGGAGGTCCAAGTGAAGACACCAGAAGTGATGTGATGTGTCTGTCAACGTCAAAACTATATCAGGTTGAAAAAAGAGCCATTTCTATTGAGAGATCTTTTAAATGGGACCTCAATTATGTTTGATGGCCACTTACATATTTCTTATTACATTACATTACATGTCACTTGTTAGACGCTTTTATCCAAAGCGACTTGCACACTCAGTAAGGCTGCTCGATTATGGCAAAAATCATAATCTCGATTATTTGGAACAATAATTGTGATTATTAAATGCGATTATTCATTGACTTTGAAAACATCCATTTATTGGAGAACAATTTTTGAACAGTATGTTTTGAACAGTTGATTCCCCTGAAGTATAATTCAACTGAAAAACCAAAAAAAAAAAAATCTTTTTATTTCGATCACGTTGTTTTCGTAATCGTTGCAAGCCATAATCGTAATCGCGATTAAAATACGATTAATTGAGCAGCCTTACTACTCAATACTGTGGGCAATCCCCACAGGAGCAATTTGGGGTGAAGTGTCCAGGGACACAACGACATGCTGACTGCAGTGGGGTTTGAACCTGTGACCCCCTGATCTGAACACCAACCCACTGCGCCACACGCCTCTTATAATCCCTGGAATATGTTTAATGGAAACTAAAATATGTGTAATGCATGTATACGGGACCTTGCATGTCTGTTACCTACAACAGTATCTGTTCCTTTCACTTTTACACATCTAAATGTATTTGTAATTGTAGTGTCAATCATTTCAAAACTTAAAAAGGTGCTGCCCACCCCATACAAAACCTATCTTCAATGCATCACCAGTCATCATTTATACATTAATAAAGACATGTTATCTCACATAAGGTTTGTTTGTTTATTTTTGCACGTCACGTTAGCAGTGGTGAGAGAGACAGAAAATGGGGGAACTAACAGGAACCATTACCAACCGCGTATTCTCTGTCCGTCCAATCACATAGAAGCAAGGCTCGCCCAGCTTAGAGTTGGTCATACAGAGAGAGAGACTGGAGAGCTCCACTGAGAGAGGAAGAGGAGGAGAAAGAGGAGGAAGAGGAGGAGGAAGAGGAGGAGGAAGAGGAGGAAGAGGAGGAATGTTTGGAGGAGAATGAAAACCAAGCAGGGCCAAAAGTAATGTGGGAAAGTAAATGCAAAACGGATCGGATGGAAAGGTTGGAAACACCACAAAGAAAGGGAAGGACAGAAAGTCTGTTAGTCAGAATCAGTCCCACAGGAGGAGAAGAAGAAACACCTGAGATCAAAGCTTCACATGCAGACAAACACAAGTGCTCACATCAGATGTTCTCCTCTGCAATGTGAGTGAATATCTTTGTATTTTAAATGTAGTCGAGGTAGTTGTGTATCAATATCCCAAAATATGATTCATGTCAATACAGTTCCATTAAAAATCAATTACTAACCATACTGATTCAACCATGACTCACACATCAGCCTATAATTCTCCCTATTAACCTCAGTGTGTGTGTGTGTGTGTGTGTGTGTGTGTGTGTGTGTGTGTGTGTGTCTCACCGTAGTCGGGCACGTATCCGTTGCCTCTCTTCAGGATCAGGTGGATGCGATGTCCTCCTCTCCTGATCTGCTCCACAGCCTGACTGTGGGTCATCCCTAAGGTGCTGTCTCCATTAATCTCCACCAGCTGATCGCTCACCTGCACACACACACACACACACACACACACACACACACACACACACACACACACACACACACACACACACACACACACACACACACACACACACACACACACACACACACACACACACACACACAAAATATGTTCATTATTTATTCATTTTTCAAGCAAAAATCTCCGAAAATCAGTTTTAACTCTCAAATTTGGAGACTTCCTGCTTTTCTCTTATTATTATTATCATATTAAAGTGGGTCTTTTTCAGTGATGGACGGACAAAATAAGACATTTAAAGACATCAGCTTGATATTAGGGAACTGTGAAGGCCATTTTCACTATGTTCTGTTATTTTAAAGAACAACACAATAGGCAGACTGATGGATAATGACAATAATTATTGGATGCTGTAAATATAAAGGCATAAAAGCAGCTAAGAGACGACAGAAATGTTGATTTATTTATGAATTACATTGTATTCAAAGCAGTTTTATCTGTGCTCATTTGCTCGTGAATATTCAATGCTTTTGCAGGAAAAGGGATTTTTCTCAGGGATTTTATTGTCTTTAAAAACTGAAAAAAATACAAAAGTAAGTCTCAACTAAAAATGTAATATAATGAAATAAAAAGTAACAAAACAACAGTATACAGGATTGTGTTTCTTAGCATTAATATAAGTATATATTGTGTTATTATCCTATCTTTAATCAACATTGAATTCATCATGTCTGTTTGAAGTTTTTCTGTGAATCATTCAAAAGATAATCTTGTGTATAACTGCACATGCTCACGCACAGAAGTGTAAATAACAACAACAACAACATTGGGATGATGAACACACCTGCATCCTCGTGCTCCTGGAGGCCGGCCCCCCCTCCATCAGCCCCAGGACGTACAGCCCCATGTTGTACTCACTGCCCCCCCGCAGGGAGAAGCCGAAGCCTGAGGAGCCGCGGTCCAAATCCACGCTGTAATACCTGGAGTCACGCTGTGGGGGGGGGGGGGGGGGGGATTAGAAACAGGAAGTCATTATAATAATAGTAAAGCTTTATTTATATAGCACTTTCCATACAGCACATGCAGTGCTTTACAAAATGACTCATCACAAGTTAAAAATACACAACAAGAAATTCCCCTCATGTTATTTGTTAAGAACTTTAAAAGGTACATGCAGCAGAATATAACATTTGATCAGGTTCATAGACACAAGGAGGTGAAAGGTATGATAATACAAATTAAATAAATAATGGTTTCTCTCTGACAGATAAGACACAAGGAAACTGAGTCGATGCGACAACATAAAACCCCATGAAACAAAGTGAACATATAGGTACAACAGGAATAAAAAGAAAACGACAATAGTAATTTGTGGGGGAAACTTCTGTAGCAATGGAGAGTCAGGACTCAGAGAGGCACGAGGAGAGCTGGAGCTTTGATGGAGTCAGGACTCAGAGAGGCACGAGGAGAGCTGGAGCTTTGATGGAGTCAGGACTCAGAGAGGCACGAGGAGAGCTGGAGCCTTGATGGAGTCAGGACTCAGAGAGGCACGAGGAGAGCTGGAGCTTTGATGGAGTCAGGACTCAGAGAGGCACGAGGAGAGCTGGAGCTTTGATGGAGTCAGGACTCAGAGAGGCACGAGGAGAGCTGGAGCTTTGATGGAGTCAGGACTCAGAGAGGCACGAGGAGAGCTGGAGCTTTGATGGAGTCAGGACTCAGAGAGGCACGAGGAGAGCTGGAGCCTTGATGGAGTCAGGACTCAGAGAGGCACGAGGAGAGCTGGAGCCTTGATGGAGTTAGGACTCAGAGAGGCACGAGGAGAGCTGGAGCCTTGATGGAGTCAGGACTCAGAGAGGCACGAGGAGAGCTGGAGCTCTGATGGAGTCAGGACTCAGAGAGGCACGAGGAGAGCTGGAGCTTTGATGGAGTCAGGACTCAGAGAGGCACGAGGAGAGCTGGAGCATTGATGGAGTCAGGACTCAGAGAGGCACGAGGAGAGCTGGAGCTTTGATGGAGTCAGGACTCAGAGAGGCACGAGGAGAGCTGGAGCTTTGATGGAGTCAGGACTCAGAGAGGCACGAGGAGAGCTGGAGCTTTGATGGAGTCAGGACTCAGAGAGGCACGAGGAGAGCTGGAGCCTTGATGGAGTCAGGACTCAGAGAGGCACGAGGAGAGCTGGAGCCTTGATGGAGTCAGGACTCAGAGAGGCACGAGGAGAGCTGGAGCCTTGATGGAGTCAGGACTCAGAGAGGCACGAGGAGAGCTGGAGCTCTGATGGAGTCAGGACTCAGAGAGGCACGAGGAGAGCTGGAGCTTTGATGGAGTCAGGACTCAGAGAGGCACGAGGAGAGCTGGAGCTTTGATGGAGTCAGGACTCAGAGAGGCACGAGGAGAGCTGGAGCTTTGATGGCAAACACTGGCGGTTTATTTGGAGTTACGGCCGGAGCATTCACAAGACAGGTGGTGCGTCACGAGCTGACACAGCGGTTCCCAAACCAATTCTGAAAAACTCTTTCTGCAGCTCGAGGTTTTAACTAGTTCAGAGTGTAATAATCAACATTCTTCATCAGTGAGACTAAACATTATGGACCCTGAATCTAACTAGAGCTCTCGTCCGTAGGAAAGAATGAGCGCCAGGGAGCCTACGTCCCTGAACAGTGAACTACCTCATGGCGGCTTGTGGTCATAGACTGGTAACAACAATGCGCCCAAGCTGCTCCTCCTTAAGAGAGATAGCAGCAGAACCCAAGGCCGTAGACCTAAGCCGTGGGAAAGGAGACAGTGAGAGGAGAACATGATGAACTGGGTCGAAGGTTGAATACCTAAGCAAATTATTCCCTAACAATAACAACAATGCCATTACTCTAATAAAGGTTAAACGATTAAGAAAGAGACCAATGTCAAAATAAATATTGCTATTGAAGCATGTTAGATTAATAAAATAAGACCTATAAAATAAATAAAACATTATAGGTAATTGATAAAGACTAAGAGTACATTTAAAGTGGGGGGTTGCTAATAAAAAGCTAATCTAAAAAGATGTGTCTTTAGCGGGTGTTTAAAACAGGAAGTAGATAAGATATCCAGACAGTTCAGTGATCATGAAGCAAACTTTATTAAAAACCCTTTAAAGGTCACCTATCATGCTATTTGTAGGTCTCAGATATATACAAATATATAAAAAACATGTCTATGAAGTGTTTTGCTCAAAATACCAAACAGATCACCCATTCTAGCCACGCCTCATATCCCTCTATTTCACTTCCTGTTTCAAAAGTGCTGATTTTGGGTATAAAGCTCATGCGGGACCCGGCAGCTACTGTCTAAACTAAATGCTGCCGTGATGAAACGCCATATCATGGATTATCAAGGATTCTCTCTGAAACAGTTTGGAGCTCAAAGGCTTTCTCTCTTGCCGGTTATACCACAAGGTGAGTTCCTTTTTACTTCCTGCTTCTTCACACACATGCTCTCCAGTACAGGTTAGCTCTGAGTGTTAGCGATGCTAATGTAAACACAGACCACATTACGTCCAAAACAGTCGGGCATTGTTTCTGATAGCAACGTTTCTGATTGGGCCGTGGGTCAACATTTCAGATATTACGTCATATCGGACACAAATCTGGATCAGCTCCGTTGTACCCCGTTTTTAGAGATTTGGGTACGGAGGAAAAGAGGGAGGGTTTTATTTTCTGACGCTGCGTGAGTTCCCTGACACACCGGGGACACATGTTGATGTATCAAAGACATCAAAAAGTGATAGGTCCCCTTTAAAGTCCTGGGCTAATTTGGCCGTCTTCACATACTTTTGATTTGCCTTACTGAACGCCATTAAGAAATGTTTAGCATGTCAATGTTTGGTATCTATCTTTTCAAGACAACCTCACCTATATCAACTGATAGTTCTTTTTTACATTTTGACATACTATATGAACATTCTGGACCCAAAATTACCCAAGAAACTTAAAAACAGATATTATTTGTACTATGGGTAACACAAACATGCACAACGAAACATTTTGAAAGCTGGAAATATATACCTGGGGTGTCGCTATGATAATGTAAAAGTTTGATGGAGGTAGAATTAACCTATATACACATTATATGAACACAGAGCAGGTGTATCCAGAGGCGTTAAAGAGGCCCTATTAGGATTTCTGGTGCTCTGTTGTGATTGGTCAACCGCTTAGAGATGTCCCGCCCCCTTAGCCTTTCACGTACAATGTGTTGGAGCGCTAGCCAATAGAATCGCAAGTGTTACAAAGTGATGTCACTATGTTGCGGATGTAAACAATGGAGGGTGGTGTGGGAGAGAAACTCCATCTGGAGGGAACACAGAGATTTGAGCCTTTGCAGACCATTTACATGCACTAAAACCTAAATAAACAATATGGGAAAAACCCAAAATAGCATAATAGGGCCTCTTTAATCTTGGTGCAGCCCTCACCTTTGGACGCGACCTTTGACCCTTTTTGCTCCTGTGCGCGGGGTCATACTCGGTGGTTTCTGAAACGCTTGAAGAATCTGAAAGTAGATGATTATTGAAGTGAGATCATGAAGTGTGTATTTGTGTGCATAGCTACAGTACAGTGTAGATATGTCAATGAAACTCTGAGGTCACAGGTGTGTGTGTGTGTCCTGGTGTTTTTGCTCACAGGTGCTGGGTCGGGGCACGATGGTGAGCCTCAGACTGTTCCCGGCCCTCCGGAGGATCTGAGCGAGCTCCCGGTGGGGCAGCGTGACGACGGAGCGGCCCTCCAGCGCCTCCAGATGGTCCCCCGGGCGGATCTGACCGCTCTTCGCCGCCGGGCTGCCGCGACGCACCGTCACAAACCGGTGAGGGAGGAGCGAGGCGGCTGAGGAGAGGAGGGAGAAACAGACGTGAGACTCAAGACGTCTCATACTCAAGATTCTCATAGGTTTGTTTTTTCTTGGGCAACTCAAGTCACTTTTCCCGCCTATCAATGATATAAATGGGCAATTTGACATAAAAATCAAGATATTTTTTCAATCTGTAAACATGAACATAATAAGATAAATACACATTTAAAATAAGGCAATAAGATATTCTGAAATGACTGTATTATTTAATAATGTGCAGAAATGTGCAAAATAATCTAGGGAGAGAAGAACCGACCAATAGGTATGACAATTAGTTTAAAGGGGCCTATTATGCAAAATCCACTTCTTCATGTCTCTTCTTCATCAACATGTGTCCCCTCTTCTTCATGTCTCTTCTACATCAACATGTGTCCCCTCTTCTTCATGTCTCTTCTACATCAACATGTGTCCCCTCTTCTTCATGTCTCTTCTACATCAACATGTGTCCCCTCTTCTTCATGTCTCTTCTACATCAACATGTGTCTCCTCTTCTTCATGTCTCTTCTACATCAACATGTGTCCCCTCTTCTTCATGTCTCTTCTACATCAACATGTGTCCCCTCTTCTTCATGTCTCTTCTACATCAACATGTGTCTCCTCTTCTTCATGTCTCTTCTACATCAACATGTGTCCCCTCTTCTTCATGTCTCTTCTACATCAAGATGTGTCCCCCTCTTCTTCATGTCTCTTCTACATCAACATGTGTCTCCTCTTCTTCATGTCTCTTCTACATCAAGATGTGTCCCCCTCTTCTTCATGTCTCTTCTACATCAACATGTGTCCCCTCTTCTTCATGTCTCTTCTACATCAACATGTGTCCCTCTTCTTCATGTCTCTTCTACATCAACATGTGTCCCCTCTCTTCATGTCGCTTCTACATCAACATGTGTCCCCTCTTCTTCATGTCTCTTCTACATCAACATGTGTCCCCCTCTCTTCATGTCTCTTCTTCATCAACATGTGTCCCCTCCTTCTCCATGTCTCTTCTACATCAACATGTGTCCCCTCTTCTGCATGTCTCTTCTACATCAACATGTGTCCCCTCTTCTTCACGTCTCTTCTACATCAACATGTGTCCCCCTCTTCTTCATGTCTCTTCTACATCAACATGTGTTCTCCTCTTCTTCATGTCTCTTCTACATCAACATGTGTCCCCTCTTCTTCATGTCTCTTCTACATCAACATGTGTCCCCCTCTTCTTCATGTCTCTTCTACAATCAACATGTGTCCCCTCTTCTTCATGTCTCTTCTACATCAACATGTGTCCCCTCTTCTTCATGTCTCTTCTACATCAACATGTGTCCCCTCTTCTTCATGTCTCTTCTACATCAACATGTGTCCCCTCTTCTTCATGTCTCTTCTACATCAACATGGTCCCCTCTTCTTCATGTCTCTTCTACATCAACATGTGTCCCCTCTTCTCCATGTCTCTTCTACATCAACATGTGTCCCCTCTTCTTCATGTCTCTTCTACATCAACATGTGTCCCCTCTTCTCATGTCTCTTCTACATCAACATGTGTCCCCTCTTCTCCATGTCTCTTCTACATCAACATGTTCCCCTCTTCTTCATGTCTCTTCTACATCAACATGTGTCCCCTCTTCTTCATCGTCTCTTCTACATCAACATGTGTCCCCTCTCTTCAGTCTCTTCTACATCACAGTGTCCCTCTTCTACTCTCTACATCAACATGTGTCCCCCTCTTCTTCATGTCTCTTCTACATCAACATGTGTCCCCTCTTCTCCATGTCTCTTCTACATCAACATGTGTCCCCTCTTCTTCATGTCTCTTCTTCATCAACATGTGTCCCCTCTTCTTCATGTCTCTTCTACATCAACATGTGTCCCCTCTTCTTCATGTCTCTTCTACATCAACATGTGTCCCCTCTTCTTCATGTCTCTTCTACATCAACATGTGTCCCCTCTTCTTTATGTCTCTACATCAACATGTGTCCCCTCTTCTTCATGTCTCTTCTACATCACAGTGTCCCCTCTTCTTCATGTCTCTTCTACATCAACATCCCTGTCCCCCGCCCTCTTCTTCATGTCTCTTCTACATCAACATGTGTCCCCTCTTCTTCATGTCTCTTCTACATCAACATGTGTCCCCTCTTCTTCATGTCTCTTCTACATCAACATGTGTCCCCTCTGTGGAAAGAGACTCTGAAAGTTTCAGGAACAAAGATTCTCTCTCTTTTTGATCCATTTCTATAAAAACCTGTCTGAAAATGAGCTGATCAGATTTTGCCCACTTTATGATGTCATAACGATGTGTTGTCTTGTGTAACCATTAGCCAATCAGCAACCAAGGTAACCCTCCCCCCTTATCACCTGAATCTCCTCCTAGAGCACCATTGTGTTCTTTGTAACCAAATGTCTCTCAGAGGGGCGTGGGGAGGGGCTCCTTATTTTCATCTAAAGTAACAGACAGAGAATCAGCTCTTTGGAAACAGGGCTGAAACAGAGGGGATTATGGGTAATGCTGCAATGATCTGTTTGGTGTTTCAGCCAATCAGAGACAGGCTGTATATAGACCCGTAATATATTGATCAAAAACAGTATGATAGGGGACCTTTAATATGTATTATAATTATTAATGGTTAGTCAAAACATATTTAAGACAAAATTCCATCACTTTCACTTTTAAATAGTGAAATACTGAACACCCAGTGGCGAACCGTCAGGGCCTTCAAGGTATTCAGAGAATACCCTGGAACACTCAGATAAAACAAACAAAAAATCGATTTAATTATATATATAAAATGAATAAATGAGAATGGTATCTGTGTTGATCTGTAATATTACAGTGTTACGTTGATTTGTTCGTCCTTCTCGATGCACTACGCATTTCAGTGGTGTTGTGTTAGAAAAGAAAGCAACCAATCAGATCTTGTTCTGGGTCTCTGGGTAGAATATCCTTCAAGGTATTCTACATCCTTGATCGAATGCCGTTGCACTGAATGAGAGCGTGCGTGTGGACTGACAGTTTGATCAACCAATCATATATTGATTTGTAGCCAATGGGCGTATTCTTTCAGAGTTCCATTTTTTTGTGACAGACAAGTCGTCGGAGTCATCATGCCTCCAGTCCAAATCACGTCTCAAGTCATTTAAAAATATTTTAAGTTAAGTTACCAGACATCGAATCAGCGACTCTTCCGTCATCTCTGCTAAAAATAAATAATGAAGTAGACACTTTAACTTTAAAGTCACGAGGGATCTAAACAGTGACCTCCAACCTCTTTAAACGACTTGTTGCTTGAGTTACGTGTTGACGAGCTCATGCTTGAGTTTAAGTTTGAACCAAAACTTTATCCAGCTCCCAAACGTTCCTTTCCACTGAAGCTGGTGAGTAATAAGTGGGGTCAAACACAGATACATCTAAAGCAGGATGATTGACATCACCGCTGTCTTCCTAAAACAAGCCGTAATTAAACTCCGGATGGTTTTTGGCGCAGGTTTCTTTCTGAATGTCTTCCAGCAGAAGCCCTCTCTCCACACCTCCCCCTCCTCTCCTTGAAACCCTCTCCTCTCCTGCTTCATCTTCCCATCGATCAGACCTGTGCTGACACTCTGCTTCTCTCCTTTAATGATTAGTCTTCCTCCAACAGAACAAACATGCAGCAGTTTGGATCCGTCCCACAGAACAGCCGACTCAGATATTCACGACTCTCAGACTACAGATCCACACACATGCTGCATTAGTCTGCCTCCAGCATACCAAACACACGTGAAATCACACACACAGCAATATTCAGTTTATTTATGCAGTTTCTTTCTCCTCCGTCGTCTTGTGCCGCATCGATGGATCATCTCATTTATTCTCTATGTGAATCGATTAAGAGCTAAGATGAAAATCTGGCTTTGCGAGTTTTGCCCAAATTGTGATTTTGTTTATTGTCCAGTGAGCAATAATCCCTAAGATTGGCCGATGAGAGTCCGTAATTGTTCATTCTGTGGTCCCTAGTGAAGCCAGCTTTGTATGGTCAGCTGATCAGGGTGGGTGGGGGAGGGGGGGGACAATTACTTTTAATTGATCAAGTCAATTGACAGAAAAATATCGGCAAGTGTTTTGATGAACGACTTGTCCTTAAAGTCAGTCTATCTGCAAGAACGTCGTAATGCAGTTTTCAGCCTCTCAAATATGAGATTTCCTGCTTTTCTCACTTTTGTATCCTATTATTATAGAAATATGAAGATGTCGGTTTATAGGAAACGTTACGGGTCATAAGTACAGTTTTGAGGTACTTGTACTTTAAAGTATTTTCTATTTTACTTCTACTCCACTACAGTTCAGAGGTACATGGTGTACTTCTACTCCACTACATGTATTTAATCCCTTTAGTTCCTTTACAGATGTGGAAGAATGATATGAAATCAAACCAAGTGTTAAATCAGACTTTAGTTCCACCTGGAGTAAATCCACCAGCTACCCTGCAGTATACAAAGTCATTCAAACTAGCTGCACCTTTACCAGCTTTGAGAACACTTTCATGATCAATCATTATAAAACATATCATATATATTATTCTGAAATGGACCAATCTGCACAATGACTACTTTTACTGTCGCTACTTTCTCTATATTTTGATGACAATACTTTTCTACTTTTACTTGAGGAACATTTTGAATGCAGGACTTTTACTGTAACACAGTATTCCTACACTCTGGTACTTCTACTTTTACTCAAGTACAAGATCTGAGTACTTCTACTTTTACTCAAGTACAAGATCTGAGTACTTCTACTTTTACTCAAGTACAAGATCAGAGTACTTCTACTTTTACTCAGAACAAGATCTGAGTACTTCTACTTTTACTCAAGTACAAGATCTGAGTACTTCTACTTTTACTCAAGTACAAGATCTGAGTACTTCTACTTTTACTCAAGTACAAGATCTGAGTACTTCTACTTTTCCTCAAGTACAAGATCTGAGTACTTCTACCTTTACTCAAGTACAAGATCTGAGTACTTCTACCTTTACTCAAGTACAAGATCTGAGTACTTCTACTTTTACTCAAGTACAAGATCTGAGTACTTCTACTTTTACTCAAGTACAAGATCTGAGTACTTCTACTTTTTCCTCAAGTACAAGATCTGAGTACTTCTACCTTTACTCAAGTACAAGATCTGAGTACTTCTACTTTTACTCAAGTACAAGATCTGAGTACTTCTACTTTACTCAAGTACAAGATCTGAGTACTTCTACCTTTACTCAAGAACAAGATCTGAGTACTTCTTTTACTCAAGTACAAGATCTGAGTACTTCTACTTTACTCAAGTACAAGATCTGAGTACTTCTACCTTTACTCAAGAACAAGATCTGAGTACTTCTACTTTTCCTCAAGTACAAGATCTGAGTACTTCTACCTTTACTCAAGTACAAGATCTGAGTACTTCTACTTTTACTCAAGCAAGAACAAGATCTGAGTACTTCTACCTTTACTCAAGAACAAGATCTATCTTTCCTACATTTTACCCATTACCCGATCTGAGTACTTGGGAACCATAAACAAAGAAGCCTGGGTTACATCACACAATGTTTTAGCACAAATCTGTCCCAATAATTCTTGTGTACAAGTAAACAAAAGCTCTGGATGGATTTCTGCGTCTTGTCCTCACCACACATCTGGTCCTTTGCAGATCTCCTGAGACGGTGTATTATAAGATGTGAACATGGGGAATGAAAGAGGAAGGACACAGGGTCAAGCGGCCCCAAAGGAGGCAGAGCAGAACGCTTTGAAGTGCCTATGATTGCAAATTATACAACAACGTGCAAGGAGTCATGTATTTCAAAGGTCATTTTTTCAACCATACAAATAATAATAATGTTTTGTTTTTGTTTTGTTCCTTTCCGTTAACTGTCAAGTGGGAACTACGTTTTTGTGTTTCTCTTCCTTTCCTACGATACTGTTATGATTGGCTGTGAATAAGAACATATGAAGGACAGACCATCTATTTCTATTTGTTTTGAGAAAGGGGCAGGTCACAGCAGATGATGTTCTTCTCCCTGCTGCTTCTCGGGTACGCTGTGTTTATAGAGACAGGTTTTGTAAATAATTGTTATACATTAAGTTGAGCATACCATGAACGGAACAAATACAACTGAAATGAAATAAACAACAACTCCTGCAGTGAAATAAAAACCTCTACAATTATCTTCGAGTGTTCTGAGTGCTACTCAGTCCCACCTCCTGCTCAAACTAAAAGCTTCCTGTAGCAGCATCCGTCCTCTTTCTAAATCCATCTCCTCTCTCTGAGTCTTATCCCCCCCCCCAGCTCTCCCCTGACCCCTCTCTGAGGCAGGGGGGCAGCTGGCCTCTCTCCAGGTCTGCCGCTGGCCTGATGTAACCCGTCACGCAGCAAACTCATTTAAACCTCAGCAGAGGAACACACACCCCTCAGTCCACGTCCCTGCAGGACACACACTGCTTAAGGTCTCATGGGGAGAGGCGGAATATACAAGTGTGGCATCTGAGATAGTGTGTATAGGTTTGTAATGTATATTGGTAGACATCTGTGATATAGGGGGTTACGATAAACATATTGACTAAGTGATTTGTTTAGTTCAATTCAAGGAATACATCATGTGTAAAGAACACAGCCATACGCATACAATGTCAAAGAAAATGTATGCAATCAGAAAAGTCAGATGTGCATTTATATCTATCAAGAAAGTAGAAATGTTTTACTAAGATTTGATGTGTTCCTTAACATAGAAAAATAGCCTCTCTTACAGTATTTAAAGGTGGGGTAGGTAAGTTTGAGAAACCGGCTCGAGATACACTTTTTGTTATATTCCATGGAATGCTCTTAACATCCGATAGCAATGAATATCTTAAGTGCTTTGACAAAAAATCCATAAAAGAACGTCATCTGTGGAAGCCGTGGCGCTGTGAAAAGCACGACCAATCATCTGAGCCGGCTAAAGTAACTGGATGGCCTACCTGCCTGTCAGCCTTCCATCTGGGCACAAACTTACCTCGTGCCCTCATTGGTCATGTGTGTGTTGGAGGAGGGACTCTGTGAGGAAGTGGCAGATTTGTTCCGCCTGTGTATTTTCAAATTCTAGCGCACTCGAGCTGGTTTCTCCAAAATGACCTACCCCACCTTTAAGGACATGTACATTAGGGTGGTCCTTAGTGCCATGTACATTTTCTAATTCATTTATGTTAAGCTCCAACCACCGGAATTCGTTATGATAGTCAAGAAAACTCTCCTGGTGATTTGTATTCAAATTTCAACCACATTTATCCCTCCCTCATCAACCTTGAAGTTTAGCCTCACGTAGGGTGGTCCTTAACATTGACATGTGTGCGTTCGTGTGTGTTGGAGGAGGGGCTCTGTGAGGAAGTGGCAGATTTGTTCCGGCTGTGTATTTTCAAATTCTAGCGCACTCGAGCTGGTTTCTCCAAAATGACCTACCCCACCTTTAAAGCGTTGCCATTTTGTCTACATGACTTACTGTATGCTTGGTAATAGCCCTCAACAGCCATAAGCATCAGAATACAACACGCTACAATACTACATATTTTAAGAAAACAACATAAACAAACAAAATCTAAGCAAAACATTGGTTGCAACCACAATACTGGGATCTGCATTTATATTTATCATAGAGACAAAGTGACCTTATATGTTGGTGCTTTCTTGATACAAATGTGCCTTGCTTACAGTAGTGCAAATAGGATATGTTATTGAAACGTAACCTATATCATATATGAATAAAGCCCTAACATATTTAAAGACAAAGCAAATAATATCTTGTCTTTATCACAAAGCCAAAACTTGTTTTACTTAGTATCTCCTTGCTTAGAGTACCACAATGTATCATGCATAAAGCCCTATTGCAATACAATAAACTTCAATAATGAATTCTAATTTTAGGAATACATCTAAGTGGGGATGTAACGATATATCGAATATTGCGATTTTTTTTTAAACCTTTATTTAACCAGATGGTCCCATTGAGATCATCGATCTCTTTTTCAAGGGAGACCTGTCCAACATGGCAGCAAGTAGGTTACAACATGAACATAAAACAACAGATAACAATAAAGGACATCGTATTTACAGGGCTACATGTACACACCTAGAGACATGGACAAGTACCAACAGTATATTTATATCTCTGTCAATAAGCCTCACCTTCTTGGCAAACACTGTATTGTTTTTGAAGTGGTGGAGAGACAATGCACAGTTTGACCCACTGCTGTCACCCAGGGCCAAAGCATATCTCTCTGTCCCAGCAACATCAGTACCAAGCAAGAGAGTTGTTTCCACAGCAGGGGATTTTGTAAACGCCCAAACATCCCAGCTTCTACCTGGAAATGTGGACATGCTCATATTCCTAACAGATAACCTTGATGATGCTGAGTGAGTGAGTTAGAGTTGAGTTACTTGAACAACTAAAGTGAAACTTGATTTATTCTATTGCAGGGTCTGATTATTATATCGTTGACACTTTAAAATACTACTATCTACTAAAATGCTGTTCAAATCAGATTTATTATTTAATAAAGAAAAAAATTCACATTTTTTTTCTTTATTTTTCAATATCGCGATAAATATCGTACCGTGGACTTTTTATCACGATATTATCGTACCGTGAGTTTTTGGTATCGTTACATTCCTACATCTAAGTATAAAGACCACACCACCATGTGCACAACATCTGAGTCAAAGAGGTTTACTCGAAAACACGAAATTATGAAATCATTTTCACATATCTCAATATTTATGGTATGTGTAAATCCCTAAACATTGTGCTTTGATACGCTACAATAATACAATCTAAAACACAGTAGGGGACACACAAAAGTTTACTTTTCATGCAATCTGAACGACAGGATTTGCATTTTGCTCACAGTCAAAATCTCCTCTCACCCAAGTGCGATGCATTTGGTTGCAATATATCACCTCTCTTTTCACAAGAATTGCAATATGAAGTATCACAACCTCTCCTCACTGTATATCTCGATGTATACATCCCTAAATATCCTGATAACACACTGTATCGATACATTTTACACCGCTAATACCTCGTTGGACTGATGATCCCGCTAAAAGGCACAGCCCTGTAAATCCAGAAACATTCTGCAATCTGGGTCTAATCTGAGCGACCCGGGCCGGAGCGGCAATCAGGTCAAACCAAAGCCGAGGCAGCTTTGCTAATAGTCTTCTTATCATGCAGAACACACGTGTACATCTGCAGAACACACACATCTGCAGAACTCACTCAGAGGGATTGGAACACACACACACACACACACACACACACACTGGGACTGCCTCTCAGAGGGATTGGAACACACACATGGCTAAACCACAAATGTTCTGCTTCCCTGCGGCTCTGCATGTTCTCCTGTCCACAGTAATCCCTCTGCAGTGAGCCTCTGACGCTCTGCATGATGACCGCTCAGGAGAGGAGCCCCCCCCACCATAGTAACCCCCCCCCCCTTTAGCTGCAGCCCGGTGCATCGAGCCTGCAGCACTGTTGATCATTTCACAGCTCGCTTAACGCTTCAAATACTCAAACTACAGATGAATGTGTGTTTGCTGGGTTAAATGTCTCTGTTGTTGTTGTTGTTGTTGTTGTTGTTGTTGTTGTTGTTTTCTGCAGAAAACAGTCAGATAAATGGTCAAATAAGCACAATAGATAACGCAACAGCATCAGTGTCATCACCGATCATCCAGAGCATGTGGATCTAACTTTCCTGCAGACAAACTTCAGCGTGCAACACTGACTTCAACCCTCGCGCACACCGCTGCACACTGCACCAAACCCCCCTCTTGTTTTGGAAGTAAACATATAGCCATAATTACGTTTGGACTCCTTGACAGTTTTCAAAGCGGACTGTAGTCTCTCCAGCATGGCTCTTTGATTAGCATGTGCAGAAACAAACACACACACAGGGAAAAAGGAAAAAGAATAATCCTTTATATTCCTGGAGAGGAACAGGAACTGAAACAACACGTCTGAGGAGGTTCAGCGAAGCATTTCTCCTGAGCATCCAGAGAGCAGTGGAGAGGAAGGTGGGAGGCGAGGGGAGGAAGGGAGAGACAGTTTTAATCTTTGGAAAAACCAGACGCTGGACGCTTTCACTGCAGAGTAAAGGGGGAGAGAGGGAGAGAGGGAGAGAGGGAGAGAGGGAGAGAGGGGAGAGAGGGAGGGAGGCTGTTAGGGAGATAAGAGTGATGGAGAGAGGACGATGAAGAGAGGAAGTGATGGAGGATAAAGACAGATATGGAGAGGGAGGTGTTAATGAAGAACAGGTGCTGCAGAAACAGGTGCACCGTATAATCTCCCCGTGGAAACGACTGCGTGTTCCCGAGGGCCATGAAGGAAATTGGACTGCATCAAATTGAGCAGAGGGCAGCCAACGCAACACATGGGGGGGAAGAGGAGGAGGAGGGGTGATTTATCTCTGTTAACCCAGGGTTGCCAACTCTCACGCATCTGGCGTGTGACACATGCTTTCACTCTCAATCTCACGCTCTCACGCTGCCCAAACTATTCTTACGCCAAAAACAAGATGAACCGGCGATCGTTTTTGGTTAGTTATTTACAATGTTGAGTTGACAGCTGCTCAAGCTGTCGATCCGCTCCCTCCCCGCCCCCACCACTCTTAACAACGTTAACAGACAGCAGAGCAGTGGGAGACGGTTGGTCAATCCCGACCCGTATTGCGCATGCGCAGATCTAAGATCCAGTGATAACAAAGTAAAAGTCTGCTGCTTATCGTTCTACTCGGCCAAAATACAGTCAAAGAGAGTATGAGAGTGAGAGTGTGTTAATTAATATGTTTGGCAGTTTGGAGTAAGTCTGTAGATGTGTTTGTGTGTTTCATGTATAGGCCTCTCACGATAATGAATTTTGTTGGATACATTTTCCCGGAAATTATTGCGATAAACGATAATATTGTCGGCACCGTTGTATGACCATTTTAGATCTCTGACATACTGATAATATATAATAATAATAATAATTCAAGTACATCCTTTCAAACAGTCACATCCTGATGTAAATGGAAATTTAATTTTTAATTGTTATTTATCGTACGATAAGTCAATTAATTGCGTATCGCGACAGGCCTATGCACACAATAAAACAGTGGAAACATGTGTTTGACTTTCATTAGTGAATGAAACGTTGTGCCCTTTATAGTCTGTGTCCAATATTGTGTATTTGTATATATTGTATATATATCCTATATATATGCTAAGGTCCCGCTACTAATGATAGCAGTCATTTAGTGCGCATATGTGTAATTAAACCCATGATATCAAAATCTCACTCCAGCCAGGTACCCAAAGTTGGCAACCCTGGTTAACCTGCTATTCATGAGCACTTCACTAAAAAGCTAATCAGAGCGGGAGGTGTTCGCTTCACGGAGAGAATATAAACAAGTGAGATTAAACATAAATATTAAAAAAATTCTAAAGGCTATTTGGACATTTGTGGGGAAACACAGTCACAGTATTTCTTCTAAATACCTCTTAAATGTAGCCAGTAATAAGATTAAAGAGGCCCTATACAGGTTGCTTGCTATTCACAGGTTTTAAAGAGTCCTCTCCTGCTGATGTTCAGGTGTATATCAGTATGTAGTGTCTCTACTTTAAAGAGTCCTCTCCTGCTGATGTTCAGGTGTATATCAGTATGTAGTGTCTCTACTTTAAAGAGTGCTCTCCTGCTGATGTTCAGGTGTATATCAGTATGTAGTGTTCTCTACTTTAAAGAGTCCTCTCCTGCTGATGTTCAGGTGTATATCAGTATGTAGTGTCTCTACTTTAAAGAGTCCTCTCCTGCTGATGTTCAGGTGTATATCAGTATGTAGTGTCTCGACTTTAAAGAGTCCTCTCCTGCTGATGTTCAGGTGTATATCAGTATGTAGTGTATCTACTTTAAAGAGTCCTCTCCTGCTGATGTTCAGGTGTATATCAGTATGTAGTGTCTCGACTTTAAAGAGTCCTCTCCTGCTGATGTTCAGGTGTATATCAGTATGTAGTGTCTCTACTTTAAATAGTCCTCTCCTTCTGCTGATGTTCAGGTGTATATCAGTATGTAGTGTCTCTACTTTAAAGAGTCCTCTCCTGCTGATGTTCAGGTGTATATCAGTATGTAGTGTCTCTCTACTTTAAAGAGTCCTCTCCTGCTGATGTTCAGGTGTATATCAGTATGTAGTGTCCTCTACTTTAAAGAGTCCTCTCCTGCTGATGTTCAGGTGTATATCAGTATGTAGTGTCTCTACTTTAAAGAGTCCTCTCCTGCTGATGTTCAGGTGTATATCAGTATGTAGTGTCTCTACTTTAAAGAGTCCTCTCCTGCTGAGTTCAGGTGTATATCAGTATGTAGTGTCTCTACTTTAAAGAGTCCTCTCCTGCTGATGTTCAGGGGTATATCAGTATGTAGTGTCTCTACTTTAAAGAGTCCTCTCCTGCTGATGTTCAGGTGTATATCAGCATGTAGTGTCCTCTACTTTTAAAGAGTCCTCTCCTGCCTGATGTTCAGGTGTATATCAGTATGTAGTGTCTCTACTTTAAAGAGTCCTCTCCTGCTGATGTTCAGGTGTATATCAGTATGTAGTGTCTCTACTTTAAAGAGTCCTCTCCTGCTGATGTTCAGGGGTATATCAGTATGTAGTGTCTCTACTTTAAAGAGTCCTCTCCTGCTGATGTTCAGGTGTATATCAGTATGTAGTGTCTCTACTTTAAAGAGTCCTCTCCTGCTGATGTTCAGGTGTATATCAGTATGTAGTGTCTCTACTTTAAAGAGTCCTCTCCTGCTGATGTTCAGGTGTATATCAGTATGTAGTGTCTCTACTTTAAAGAGTCCTCTCCTGCTGATGTTCAGGTGTATATCAGTATGTAGTGTCTCTACTTTAAAGAGTCCTCTCCTGCTGATGTTCAGGTGTATATCAGTATGTAGTGTCTCTACTTTAAAGAGTCCTCTCCTGCTGATGTTCAGGTGTATATCAGTATGTAGTGTCTCTACTTTAAAGAGTCCTCTCCTGCTGATGTTCAGGTGTATATCAGTATGTAGTGTCTCTACTGATTGGTTAGCTGGCCAGCTCTGTTGTGATTGGTCAACCGCTTAGAGATATCCCGCCCCTTAGCCTATCACGTACAATGTGTTGCAGCGCTAGCCAATAGGAGTGCGAGTGTTACAAAGTGATGTCACCATATTCCTGAAGTAAACAAAGGAAAGTGACTTCCTGGAGTCGTGTGTACCTTTACCTAACACGTAGAAAGTAACCTCCCATCACATAACATGCAAAAAACAAAACCACGCAACATCTCACGGGTACTGCATTGGTGTTTAGCTTTTTTTATAATCCATTCAGACGTAGAAGGGCACTCAGGGATTGTTGCAAAGTTCAAGTTAAAAATAATGTGTGATTGGGATCTGCTCCAACATTTAATGGGACTTTCTTGGCCCCTCGCTTCACTGAGTTTCATTCCAGTAGTGTTTCTGTTTTCCTGCTGCAGGCGGACCAACAAACCAAAAACAAAACATTATTATATTGTTTACTATCCCAACGTGAACTCCATGATAAACCAGACCGTGACAAACTAACGTTTCCTTTAACAATGCAAGTTAAAACCAGCCTGAGGGGTTGATGATGCCTCCTGACTGCTGGCATCGGGCCACGTTGACCACTCTTTAATGTGTAATTACTTAATGGCGCGTCGGTCCACAAGGACGTCCAAATGAAACCTGGCGGGTTCCCAAGTATCATATCAGGCCCAAAAAGTTAGATTAATATGACATATTGTCTGTTCTACTTCAGAGAGGTCGTTCTGCAAACCGTAGAGTGCTAGATGTAAAGGGCAAATATATTGCTTTTTTTCAGGTTCATGTTTTTTTTAGCCAGAACATTTATATTAGAAAAAGCAGCTTCAGAAATGTTGCAAATAAAAAATACACAAATGTACCGAAACATCTTCACCAACTGGAAGACACATGCGCGGCGTTTACTAAAAGCACTGAATAAAGGAAACGCTGCAAATACAAAACGCCGACCAACTCTATAATCCTGAACGCCAATGTTTTTGTTTTTCAAAGTGCAACGCGATTCTCCTCATTAAAATGTTTTGGGCCGTTGTATAGCATCGCAAGTTTTTCCTCTAACTTTGACCACATTCCCCTCACTCCATATTGTTATTGTTCACAGCCCTAATACGTAAGTAAACGTAAGGGGGAAAGAGCTGCCTTCATTTTAAGTGAATTTAAAACAAACTGAAAGATTGACATTGAAGTGACTTTGACTTGAACTGATGGACTAAAAGTACCTTTTCCGTTCTCCACGTCCTGCGATGCGATGACGAACCCGAATCCCTCGCCCGGTTTCCTCCTCAGCTCCACGTCAAACCCTCGGAGGGGCCTGGTCTTCCCCCCCCTCTCCAGACCCAAGTCCTGCGTTGGGACGGCCCCCGCCTCGTCCTCCAGCCCCGTGTTGATCCAGTCCCGCGGCTCCATGGTCAGCGTCACCGGGATGGACTCCAGGAAGCTGGTGCTCTGGACCAGGCAGGAGGAGTGCAGGTGGGGCGCCGGGGAGGGGGGGGGCGCTGTGGGAGGTCCGGGGAACAGGGAGGGAGTCAGGGAGGAAGTGGGAGGAGTCTGAGCTGACAGGGGGGGGAGGGGGGCGGAGTAGAGGAGGGGGGAGTCTCCGCAGGGAGCCGGGGGAGACGGACGAGTGATAGATGCCTGGTGAGATAGAGAGATTGTTAGAAAAATCTCACTGGTCCCCGGCTTGAGCTTCAATATCAGGATCCATCCTTCCATTTGTGATCCTCTCCAGCAGTATTCAATGTTTACTTCAGATTAGCTCCACGTCAGAAATGAGCATGCTTGTCATATGTCTATCTCCATAGAGGCTGAATCATCATGTTAATCACAGAGCTATCATATGCCTCAAACAGTCCTGATGCTCTTCTAGGTAATCACACATCCTGTCATGTTCACAGCTACAGTTGGGATACCTTTGTTATCATGTTACTCTCATGTTGGAAGAGGACATTCAGTATTTTCCCAACAGAGATGATATATTTGTATTTACATTATATTTGTATTGAGATGGTTTACACACAGAGAATATCTGATGAATATATGTGACTTTATATGAAAGTGAAAGCATTACCTCCTCTGTAAACCAGCAGGATGACCTCCGCCTGCTTGGTGTGCTCCTGCAGGATAGTTTGCACCTGTGAACAAGCATAATGTAATATATATATCATCACTCAACTCAATTCATGTTTTCAAATTGGTTGAAAAACAGCCGGAGAAAACCCAGTGTTGTCTTTTTAATAATTCAGCCACTTGTTTACGGGCTTTTTTTTTTTTACGTTTTCTTGCTGAAAAGATGAATGAAAATGTTTTGTATAATTTGGTGTTCGGGTGGGTCACTCTGGGTCAAATTTGGCCCAATCAAGATTCATCTTTTGTTGGTCCCTGACAACTAAACCAATAAACCTAAACTAAGAGGTGGAAAGCAGACGTTGCCACATTTTAAGCAAAAAAGAGATCAAGAAACTCAGTTCGAACTCATGAACTATAACTAATATTTAGATCACACTTCTCTGGCTTTTCATGTGCTTTGAGTAAAAGGTTCAGCTAAATGCAGTGTATTTGAGATATGTGAAATGGGACACCCTGATAGACTATGAAGCTTGAGAATAGCCTGAGTAAGGTTGTGTGTGTGTGTGTGTGTGTGTGTGTGTGTGTGTGTGTGTGTGTGTGTATGTGTGTGTGTGTGTGTGTGTGTGTGTGTCCACCTGTGAGAAGCTGAGGCTCTGGACGTCCGCCCCATTGATCTTCACGATGGCGTCCCCCGGCTGCAGGGCGCCGCACTGCTTCCTGTCCCAGACCCTCCTCACGAGGCTCATGCGGCCCCCCGGCCCCCCCGCCGTCACACTGAAGCCCAGACCCTGATCCCCCTCCGTCTGAGAGAGTGCCACCGGGACCAGCTCCCCCCCGCTCAGACTGCCCACACTCACCCCCCCGGGAGAGGAGAGAGGGCTGCTGGGGGTCAGAAGAAGAGTCAGAGAGAGAGTTAGACGAAGAGTCAGAAGAAGAGTAAGAGACAGGACATGAGTCAGAGTCAGAGACAGAGTGACGGTCCGTCCACACAGCGGCGTGCGTTGAAAGCTTCACCATTCACTTTGAATGGGGTGACGTCACTTTTCGCCGAACTGCATTGTGGGAAGCGACGCAGAGCTTTGCTGGCGTGGCTCGCTGCAAAAGTTGAGCAATGTTCAACTTTTGAGGCCTCGGCAGAAGCGTCAGCCAATCGAATCATATGCCAGTACAAGCTCTAGCCAATCAAACCGCTGCTTGTGTGTCAGGGGCGGGAGATTCATGTGATTGGTTGTTGGTCGAGTTTCAGACACGCCCGCCGGCAAGCTTCAACGCACGCCGCTGTGTGGACGGGCCGTAAGACACAGAGTAAGAGTCAGAGTAAGAGTAAGAGTCAGAGTCAGAGTAAGAGTCAGAGTAAGAGTCAGAGTCAGAGTAAGAGTCAGAGTCAGAGTAAGACACAGAGTAAGAGTCAGAGTCAGAGTAAGAGTCAGAGTCAGAGTAAGAGTCAGAGTCAGAGTCAGAGTCAGAGTCAGAGTCAGAGTAAGAGTCAGAGTCAGAGTCAGAGTCAGAATCAGAGTCAGAGTAAGAGTCAGAGTCAGAGTCAGAGTCAGAGTCAGAGTCAGAGTCAGAGTCAGAGTCAGAGTCAGAATCAGAATCAAATCAGAGTCAGAGATATCTGCTGAACATATTGTGATTATGGGATTTCATAAAAATGATGTTTTGCACATAAAATGATTCTGGTTATTGCTCAGTAGCAATAGTCAGGAAGAGAAGAATATATTTCTTACAAGCCATTGGCTCCCCGGTGGTTCTGGTGGTGGTTCTGCTGGTTCTGCTTGTAGTTCTGGTGCTCGGGGGTCACTGGGGGTCTCAGGTGGGAGCTCTGCGGTCTGAAGAGGTGGGGGGACGTGCTGTGGAGGGAGGAGGAGGCTCTGTGGGGGGAGGAGGAGGCTCTGTGGGGGGAGGAGGAGGCTCTGTGGGGGGAGGAGGAGGCTCTGTGGGGGGAGAGGGGCAGCGGCAGGCGGGAGGTGGACATGTTGCCGGAGGACAGGTCGCTCTCTGAAGACTTGAAGCCGTAGCGGGGCGGGGGCTGGGGAGCGGAGAGAGAGTTGTTGTTGTGGTTACGGATCATCGAAGACCTGAGGAAAAAGAGTAAACAAAGTCAAAATCAACAAAGTTCCAAGTTCAAAGGCTTTATTGTCGAATGCACAGCTACAGGGGAGATACATCTGAAGTCCAAGGCCCAACATAAATATATATACATGAGACATAAAACTCATTTGAACTTGTAGAAACACCTTGAAATTCAACCTAATTTCTACTATATTTAAAATCCCGTTCAAATCACTGCAGTGGACTACTGATTATTTGAGTGTGATACAAATTCAAGATGAAGCCCCTCCGCAGTGCGTGCAGGAGTCACCTGTGTGATCCGCTGGCAGTTTGTAAAGACTAATAAAGAAATTATAGGGAAACGAATAAAAAAAAATATTCTGCATCAATGGCTTATTATTTAAAAATGTTTTAAAAAAAATGAATGCACCTCAGCTGTGTGTGCGGGTGAAGTAAACTTTGATATAAAATGTAAATCAAATCAGTTCAATTAACTGCTCAAGTTTACAAAACCTTAAAAAAGTGCATCACACGTTCAGAATGAAGCCCCCCTGCATGCGTGTGACTGTCTGTAAAGATTTGAAGCGATAGAAAAACTTTGATATAAAATACAAATTCAACCCAATTCAAATCAACTTTAAATCCACTACTAATTATTTAAAAACTTTAAAACGTTTATCAAAAGCTCCAAAGTGAAGCCCCTCTGCCTGCAGGGGTCACCTGTGACGGTCTGATAAGCAAACATTTGAAGCGATAGAAAAACTTTGAAATAAAACTTAAATTGAACCCAATTCAAGTCCATTTTAAACTTTTAAAAAGTGGATGAAAAGTTCAAAATGAAGCCCCCCCTCACCTGTGTGACCCGATGGCCGACACCACCTCGCTGTCGCTCTGGCTGGCGAGCGTCGGGTCGAAGGCCTGCAGGCGGGTCAGGCTCCTCAGGTGGCGGGGGGGCCGGGTGGAGGGGGGCGAGGCGGCGTTGCTCATGCTGGAGCGCCTGTACGAGGGGGGGGCTCTGGAGGAGAAGGACATGGTGTTCCCGTTGGCGTCCAGATCGACCCCCCCCGGCTCCGTGTAGCTGTAGTTGAAGTGCAGTTGATGGTGAGTGGGGGTGGGGGTCGGGAGGCGGGGCTTAGGCTGGGTGGTGGTGGGTGGGGGGTCCAGGAGCCTGGGTGGGGGCAGCTTGGGGCAGCCGTCGGGGGTGTAGAGCATGGGGTAACCCCGGGTAACCTCCACGTCCACACTGTGGCCCGAGGGCACCGCCTGCAGCAGCTCCACCGCCTCTTTGTGGGAAAACCCCAACACACACACTCCGCTGATGAACACCAGGATGTCCGCTGGGGGGAAGACAAGAGAGAGATAGAGTTAGTCATACTTAGAGGAGGGAGAAGTACTCGGAAGTTGTAATTGAGTTCTTTCACCAATTTAAGAATGAGAGAAGAATATCATTTTGCGGGTGAAGTACTCCTTTAAATATCTGTGTTTAACAACGTGCATAGGAAACCCTGTGTGTGTGTGTGTGTGTGTGTGTGTGTGTGTGTGTGTGTGTGTGTGTGTGTGTGTGTGTGTGTGTGTGTGTGTGTGTGTGACTAATCCCAGCAGCTACTCCCTGTAACCCTATTATCAGATATGAAGTAGATCAGTGCTGCAGCTTCAGAGGTAATATCTGCCTGTGTGGATGCTTCTCTGTGTGGTGTGTGTGTGTGTGTGTGTGTGTGTGTGTGTGTGTGTGTGTGTGTGTGTGTGTGTGTGTGTGTGTGTGTGTGTGTGTGTGTGTGTGTGTGTGTGTGTACCGTATGTGTGTGTGTTATGATGTTCGGCTCTCAGGATTAGGTGCGGACTGAGATACACACTTACTGAGATCAGAGAGGTTTAATACCTCAGACAGGAAGTAGAGAGACGTTCAAACACACGGCTGATTAAAGCTTCTCATTTCACGTTCTGCAGGATATCAGCGACCAGCATACAGCCCTCAGTCTGCAGATATGTCGTGTACTAGTACTAATAATTAAGATTACTAACATGTATTTAATCTACATATGGTATGCACCTGAACCAGTGGAGGAAGAAGTACACAGACCTTTTACTTAAGGACAAGTAGAAATACTGTTGTCTAAAAATACTTACACACAAAAAAATCTTAATTTAGAATGCTATGTGAGCGAAATAAGTATTAACAGCAAATATACTTTGAGTATAGAAAGTAAAAGTACTTCTCAAGACGAAGGGCTCTTTTCATATTATTTTATATTATTTTAGAATATTATAATTCTGTTTTATCACTAACTGCAAACAAACCACTTCTGCATGTCATTGATGTTTCATTTAAAACGTCAATGCACCTTTCATTATCGTATTTTAAATCTGTCTTATTCTATTTTAGCTTGCTTTCATTTTCTATTCTAACGGCACTTTAAACTCGTTTGATGTTATTTATAATACGTTTCTTTTGCACTTTGTCTCAGTGCGTTAAGCTTTTTGTAAAGCACTTTTGATTTGTCTTTTTGTCCTAATGTGCTATATTAATAAACGTATCCTGCTTTCCCCGCTGTCTTTTAAGTAATCAAATACCTATTTCAGTTTAAGTTTACACTGCACTGTATCTTCTATTGTTGCATTCTATCGCTTCTTATTTCTAAACTTTCTATTTTATTGTCTCTTATTGACTGTTTTAAATACATTTGAATGTTCTTCTTTTGCACTCCATGCTTTAAGCAGAGGTGGGAGAAGTACTCAGATCTGGTACTTGAGTCAAAGTAGAAGTACTCAGATCTGGTACTTGAGTCAAAGTAGAAGTACTCAGATCTGGTACTTGAGTGAAAGTAGAAGTACTCAGGTCTTGTTCTTGAGTGAAAGTAGAAGTACTCAGATCTTGTTCTTGAGTAAAAGTAGAAGTACTCAGATCTTGTTCTTGAGTAAAAGTAGAAGTACTCAGATCTTGTACTTGAGTAAAAGTAGAAGTACTCAGATCTGGTACTTGAGTGAAAGTAGAAGTACTCAGATCTGGTACTTGAGTGAAAGTAGAAGTACTCAGATCTGGTACTTGAGTGAAAGTAGAAGTACTCAGATCTTGTACTTGAGTAAAAGTAGAAGTACTCAGATCTGGTACTTGAGTAAAAGTAGAAGTACTCAGATCTTGTACTTGAGTAAAAGTAGAAGTACTCAGATCTGGTACTTGAGTAAAAGTAGAAGTACTCAGATCTTGTACTTGAGTAAAAGTAGAAGTACTCAGATCTTGTACTTGAGTGAAAGTAGAAGTACTCAGATCTGGTACTTGAGTGAAAGTAGAAGTACTCAGATCTTGTACTTGAGTAAAAGTAGAAGTACTCAGATCTGGTACTTGAGTAAAGTAGTAGAAGTACTCAGATCTGGTTACTTGAGTAAAAGTAGAAGTACTCAGATCTTGTACTTGAGTAAAAGTAGAAGTACTCAGATCTGGTACTTGAGTAAAAGTAGAAGTACTCAGATCTTGTACTTGAGTAAAGTAGAAGTACTCAGATCTGGTACTTGAGTAAAAGTAGAAGTACTCAGATCTTGTACTTGAGTAAAAGTAAAAGTACTCAGATCTTGAACTTGAGTAAAAGTAGAAGTACTCAGATCTTGTACTTGAGTAAAAGTAGAAGTACTCAGATCTTGTACTTGAGTAAAAGTAGAAGTACTCAGATCTTGTACTTGAGTAAAAGTAGAAGTACTCAGATCTTGTACTTGAGTAAAGTAGAAGTACTCAGATCTGGTACTTGAGTAAAAGTAGAAGTACTCAGATCTTGTACTTGAGTAAAAGTAGAAGTACTCAGATCTTGTACTTGAGTAAAAGTAGAAGTACTCAGATCTTGTACTTGAGTAAAAGTAGAAGTACTCAGATCTTGTACTTGAGTAAAAGTAGAAGTACTCAGATCTGGTACTTGAGTAAAAGTAGAAGTACTCAGATATTGTAGTAAAGTAGAAGTACTCAGATCTTGTACTTGAGTAAAAGTAGAAGTACTCAGATATTGTTCTTGAGTAAAAGTAGAAGTACTCAGATCTTGTACTTGAGTAAAAGTAGAAGTACTCAGATATTGTTCTTGAGTAAAAGTAGAAGTACTCAGATCTTGTACTTGAGTAAAAGTAGAAGTACTCAGATCTTGTACTTGAGTAAAAGTAGAAGTACTCAGATCTGGTACTTGAGTCAAAGTAGAAGTACTCAGATCTGGTACTTGAGTAAAAGTAGAAGTACTCAGATCTTGTACTTGAGTAAAAGTAGAAGTACTCAGATCTGGTACTTGAGTAAAAGTAGAAGTACTCAGATCTTGTACTTGAGTAAAAGTAGAAGTACTCAGATCTGGTACTTGAGTAAAAGTAGAAGTACTCAGATCTTGTACTTGAGTAAAAGTAAAAGTACTCAGATCTTGAACTTGAGTAAAAGTAGAAGTACTCAGATCTTGTACTTGAGTAAAAGTAGAAGTACTCAGATCTTGTACTTGAGTAAAAGTAGAAGTACTCAGATCTTGTACTTGAGTAAAAGTAGAAGTACTCAGATCTTGTACTTGAGTAAAAGTAGAAGTACTCAGATCTGGTACTTGAGTAAAAGTAGAAGTACTCAGATCTTGTACTTGAGTAAAAGTAGAAGTACTCAGATATTGTACTTGAGTAAAAGTAGAAGTACTCAGATCTTGTACTTGAGTAAAAGTAGAAGTACTCAGATCTTGTACTTGAGTAAAAGTAGAAGTACTCAGATCTGGTACTTGAGTAAAAGTAGAAGTACTCAGATATTGTTCTTGAGTAAAAGTAGAAGTACTCAGATCTTGTACTTGAGTAAAAGTAGAAGTACTCAGATATTGTTCTTGAGTAAAAGTAGAAGTACTCAGATCTTGTACTTGAGTAAAAGTAGAAGTACTCAGATCTTGTACTTGAGTAAAAGTAGAAGTACTCAGATCTGGTACTTGAGTCAAAGTAGAAGTACTCAGATCTTGTTCTTGAGTCAAAGTAGAAGTACCAGAGTGTAGGAATACTCTGTTACAGTAAAAGTCCTGCATTCAAAATGTTCCTCAAGTGAAAGTAGAAAAGTATTCTCATCAAAATATAGTGAAAGTAGCGACAGTAAAAGTAGTCGTTGTGCAGATTGGTCCATTTCAGAATAACATATATGATATGTTTTATAATGATTGATCATGAAAGTGTTCTCAAAGCTGGTAAAGGTGCAGCTAGTTTGAATTACTTTGTATACTGCAGGGTAGCTGGTGGATTTACTCCAGGTGGAACTAAAGTCTGATTCAACACTTGGTTATATTTCACATCATTCATCCACATCTGTGAAGTAACTAAAGGTATTGAATACATGTAGTGGAGTAGAAGTACACCATTTACCTCTGAATTGTAGTGGAGTAAAAGTACAAAGAAGAATAAAATGGAAATACTAAAGTAAAGTACAAGTAGCTCAACATTTTACTTATGTACAGTACTTGAGTAAATGTACTTAGTTACTTCCCACCTCTGGCTTAAAAGTTCTTATTTTAAAACACCATGAAATTCCTTTATGCTAAAATACATTATATAAATCGACTTGCCTTTACCCTTTGCTCAACTGCTCTCTTCAACCATCTGATTATATACAGTATATATACATATGGTATGATCTGTCCGGTGCATTATCTCTATCTGCTGGTTGTGTTTTCACCTGTCTGGAGCACCGAGGGTCCGCTGGACGTCACGCTGTAGATCTGCAGGAACTCTCTGGGCCGGCTGCCTCCCACGATGTTGAACCCAAACCCTCTGGAACCTTTAGTGAGCAGAGCGTGAACCGGGAAGCCTCGCAGCTCCAGGGGCTGGTCCGTGAACCCTGGGGATCAGCGGAGATAAAAGAAACCAGAAACACAGAGAGGGTGAGAGGATCACTTCCAGGGAAAAGTGGTAAAAGACTTTCAGGCAGCAAGCAGATCACCAGAGTGAAATCAGAGAGAGAGAGGAAGAGTCCTGTGTGTTTTAAAGACTCAAATGTTCACGTGTGTGTGAGAGTGTTTGTGTACCGTATGTGTGTGTGTTATGATGTTCGGCTCTCAGGATTAGGTGCGGACTGAGATACACACTTACTGAGATCAGAGAGGTTTAATACCTCAGACAGGAAGTAGAGAGACGTTCAAATACACGGCTGATTAAAGCTTCTCATTTCACGTTCTGCAGGATATCAGCGACCAGCATACAGCCCTCAGTCTGCAGATATGTCGTGTACTAGTGCTAATAATTAAGATTACTAACATGTATTTAATCTACATATGGTATGCACCTGAACCAGTGGAGGAAGAAGTACACAGACCTTTTACTTAAGGACAAGTAGAAATACTGTTGTCTAAAAATACTTATGTGAGCGAAATAAGTATTAACAGCAAATATACTTTGAGTATAGAAAGTAAAAGTACTTCTCATGAAGAAGAAGGTTTAGAGATTCAGATAATTGCAAACCAATCACCAGATGGCTTTTAACAAAATATACTTATAAATAGAAAAGTTCACACACACACACACACACACACACACACACACACACACACACACACACACACACACACACACACACACACACACACACACACACACACACACACACACACACACACACACACACACACACACACCAAAGTGTAAAGTGCATTAAAAGCAGGATCCATTACGTCATAAAAAATCAGATGCATAATCCATTAGACTTCCCAAAGCACTGCATTCTGGGTATACTTTATACACTATCTACCTTAACTTTGCATAAAAGAAAACCTAGTGAAAAGGATTTTATTTGTTGTCATATTTTTTTAGCGGGGAATGTTTGTAAAGTGGAGCAGCAATTTCAGGTTGCATACATGTAAACAATTTAAACAATTGCCTGTGGTTGCACACATAAATCCACAAATCATTTTATTTAACTGTATTTGCATTTTTTCATCAAAAATGAATATAAGTTTCTATTAATTAAATATTATATATTGTACATTTTTATTTTCACTTCTTACACATGTTTAATTAAGTGTCTAATGTTTATATAATTATTTGTATTCTATTTGTACATTTTTCTTGCAAATTTGTAATTTAACCTAATACATTTATATAATTATTTTAGTCTTATTTTATTCTGAAATAAAGCAGATATCATAAACCCCAATTCCCAGTATTAACAGCATTACAAAATATGTGTGTGAAGAGAAAATACATTTGTTATCCTTCTGTTTTTATCTATTAATCCTGAGATTATAGATACTATATTCTACATGCAGGTCATAGTGTCCATAACGGAGACTCTACCCCCCTCTGCTGGTGAGACAGGAGTGCTGCACTTTACTGGGACAGCACTGGAACAGATGGGTGTACAATCAGCCTGTCAGACAAACATCAAAACTAGATTACGTCCTTGTTCTTTTAACAGCGCGTCATGTGACCACCCAATTAGGAAATGCAGTCACATGACGGAGGCAGCAGAGCGCCTGGCAGAGAGCCAGCAGAGCTTTAGGCCTTAATCACTCGCTCCATTCAGATAAAAAAGCTCATTCGACTGCAACAAGCTGCCTCTGTCTGTTACTTCCGCTCTTCACAAACATGGGGCTTCATTCAGACAGATACATGTGTCACCAGTGTTGCAATGATTTCATCCGAAGAAAAGGAATAAAAGACGAGGCTCACATTCGTTCTGGTAGACGCTCTCCCTGCTCGGGGCTCGAGGGCTCTGCCAGTTGGTCCTCTTTGTGTGACGACTAGACAAAGCAGAAGAAAAGATTCCCTCCTCAGAAACATAAGAGTTCTGGATGTAATGTGGCAGCATGTGAACATAATACAGTCAGAGATTAACAGAGGGGCCTGGTGTAGATAGACGGGGAAATAGCAGCTTTGCCGTATAGACATTATTATTTTTGGAAATATACATATTCTCTTTTATGCCACGATCGATCCCATGTGTCATATCCATCCAGAGGTGTCAACTTGAGTCACATGACATTCAAGTCAGAATTTAGTCACAAATTTGATGATTTTAGAAAAAAAAGATTTTAAACTTGGAATCTAACACCAATGACTCGTGCTTGACTTTACTTGGACCTTAGCATTTTGATTTGAAAACACTCAATGCCTTTCCCCAAGCCCAGAGATGACTTTTTTTTTAAAGGACTGCCACTAATCAATTTATTTCCTGAATCAGCTTATGTTGACGACACTAGATCCGCATCACATCGGGTTGCAGGAGACAACCATAACGAACCAACACACTGAATGTAACCTTTTATTTGAATAAGGATGATTTTGTTTCCATACAAAAATACATGTGCAGGCCGAAAAAAAAAGACGGAGACGCATTGTGACCGGTTTTGAACTCTAAATGGAAATAGGATGTACCTGAGACTTCACTGCAAAGACTTGAGAACATCTTCTGACTTGAGAAATAATAACTTGGTCCTACCTTTGCTTAGTCTGGTAATTATAAAGGGACAGTAAGCTTAGTCTGTCTCTAAGTAAGGAGAGAGTAAAAACCCCTTTAAAGCTCTCTGATCAACATGTTTTATTCTGATATATTTAGGACTAAAACCACCACCAGTTTCATCCCAGAGACTATTCTGCACTATTTCTACTACATTCTATTTTATTGTATTTACTTGCACTATTATCTGTGTTATTGTGTTGCTCTGTTGGAGGAGCCTGTGACCTCAGATTTCCATTGTCATAACTACACTGAAGCTATGTACACATGACAATAAAAGCCTTGAATCCTTGAATTGAATCTTGAATTTGCGGACCGTGTGCAGACCCTCACTCTGAGTAGTAGGAGTCCCCGGGGTCGCTGAAGGCCTGCTCCCAGAGGTCGGGGGTCACTCCTCTGAGCCGCCGGCCGATCATCCCGCTCTCAAACCCTCGACTCTCCCCCCCGCTGCTGGAGGCCCGGGGCCGGCCGGCGGGGCGGTGTGGGGGGGGGACGCTGCTGCTGAGCCCTGCAGAGCCTCCTGCAATATCAGAGACAACCACAAGCATTACAAATCTACAAATTAACAGTGATGTTTTTTGTGTGCATGTAAATGGTCTGCAAAGGCTAAAATCCATGTGTTCCCTCCAGAAGGAATTTCTCTCACACACACACTGGTCTACATTAGACTCCTTTGTTTACTTCTGGAACATAGTGACATCATTGTGGAACACTATTGGCTAGCTCTCCAACACATTGTACGTGACCCTGGAAAATTAGATCTTTAAATCAGATTTCAAAAAGCCAACATTGTCTAAAATCTTGGCTCTTGTGTCATTACGTTTCATTTAGCTGACACTTTTATCTCACATTTGGATATTTCATTTTGTTTCAGATTAGTGTGTAATCTTTATGTATGTCTCACCGTCTCAATTTGACTTTTGGAACATAGTGACATCATTGTGTAACACTCGCGCTTCTATCGGCTAGTGCTCCAACACATTGTACGTGACCTTGGAAAACAGTTAGATCTTTAAATCAGATTTGTTTTAAAGCCAGCATTGTCTATAATCTTGGTTCTTTGTGTCAATTTCTCTCACTTTAAGTCACTTAGCAGATGCAGGAGGTGAACAAGTTCCTGCTGAACCTGTGTTAACGACCTGATGCTGTGCAATCTGATGTCAGGCGAAAAACCCTGAGGTCAGCATTTCTCTGAGGAGGCGGAGTGTGTGAGTGTGTGACCATGCATGCAGTATACCACAAAGCAGAACAGAGAGACATGCATGCTGTCTCCTCTCTGTCCTTGTATCTGTCCTTCCTGATCTGACGTAACCAGGGGAACCACCCACACCTCAGAGCATGACTCAGCAGAACTCAGTGTGATCCACGCTGCCTGTGGCTCTGACTCTGGATCTGAGCCCACTTCCATCCTGTCTGCTGCACCACTCTGCCTCCACCTTTCCTCTCAGCCCTGTCCACACCCTCCCTCCCTCCCTCCCTCCCTCCCTTCCTCACCTCCTAATCTCCTACTCGCCTTCTGTTCGGCTTCTGTGAACTTGTGAGACTCTCAAACACCGCCTTCATGATTTTATCAGCACACATTGAGATTAAGTGGTTTGGAAAAGGCCGTTTTCAGGTTGTCATGCATTGCCGTTTAATTAATAAGGTTATTTGTCTCCATTAAATTCATTTTAGTGCTATTGTTCCTGCACACTTTTCCAACATATGTTGAAAACAACATAAACAAAGAACAACTTCTAATCTACTACTGCATATAAAAGGTGAATAATTTATTTCTACTTCACTACATTTATTGAATAGCTTGTGATATAATGTCTGATACTTAAAAGTACATTTAGCTAATTATATGATATCTAAAGTGAGATTTGGAATATAGGACTTGTACGTGTAATGGAGTATTTTTGGTATTGTTACTTCAGTAAAGGATCTGAATGCTTCCTCTTCCTCTGTCCTTGTCACATGACCCCCCCTCCCCCCCGACCTTCCTCTGGAGGAGATCCAGCGATCGATGCCCCCCAGCCCCGCGGAGAGTTAGAGCATACTAATCTGCAGATGATTGATTAATGTGAGGATCAGAGACTGAGCTGCAGATGGAGCGCTGCAGGGCTTCTTCTACCGGAGGAAGCCTCAGACCCTTTACTTAAGAAAGTACCATTAAAAGGTAAATGTATATATGTTGTGATGGAAACTTCTGAAGCAATGGAGACTCAGAGAGACATGAGGAGAGCTGGAACTTTGAGGGCAAACACTGATGGTTTATTTGGAGATTCGGCCGGAGAATTCACAAGACATGTTCTGAAGATCTCGATCCCAGACCCATGTATTTAGCTGGTTCTGAGAGAATAATCAACATTGTGCATAACAAGATAAAGCACTATAATAACACCTCTATCAGCTGATGCCAACAGGCAGGAAATGGTCACACAGACCCGCCTTGTCACAGGTCTGTGCTCAACGAGGGCAGTACAAACTGATACACTGGGTCAAAGTTGGGCTTAGGAAAGTATTTCCCCAACAAACTGATACACCGGGTCAAAGTAATGGGCCTAGGAAAGTATTTCCCCAACAAACTGATACACTGGGTCAAAGTAATGGGCCTAGGAAAGTATTTCCCTAACAAACTGATACACCGGGTCAAAGTAATGGGCCTAGGAAAGTATTTACCCAACAAACTGATACACTGGGTCAAAGTAATGGGCCTAGGAAAGTATTTCCCCAACAAACTGATACACTGGGTCAAAGTTGGGCTTAGGAAAGTATTTCCCCAACAAACTGATAGACTGGGTCAAAGTAATGGGCCTAGGAAAGTATTTCCCCAACAAACTGATAGACTGGGTCAAAGTAATGGGCCTAGGAAAGTATTTCCCCAACAAACTGATACACCGGGTCAAAGTAATGGGCCTAGGAAAGTATTTCCCCAACAAACTGATACACCGGGTCAAAGTAATGGGCCTAGGAAAGTATTTCCCCAACAAACTGATACACTGGGTCAAAGTAATGGGCCTAGGAAAGTATTTCTCCAACAAACTGCTACACCGGGTCAAAGTAATGGGCCTAGGAAAGTATTTTTCCAACAAACTGATACACTGGGTCAAAGTAATGGGCCTAGGAAAGTATTTCTCCAACAAACTGCTACACCGGGTCAAAGTAATGGGCCTAGGAAAGTATTTCCCCAACAAACTGATACACCGGGTCAAAGTAATGGGCCTAGGAAAGTATTTCTCCAAAAAACTGATACACTGGGTCAAAGTTGGGCTTAGGAAAGTATTTCCCCAACAAACTGATACACCGGGTCAAAGTAATGGGCCTAGGAAAGTATTTCCCCAACAAACTGATACACCGGGTCAAAGTAATGGGCCTAGGAAAGTATTTCCCCAACAAACTGATACACTGGGTCAAAGTAATGGGCCTAGGAAAGTATTTCCCCAACAAACTGATACACTGGGTCAAAGTAATGGGCCTAGGAAAGTATTTCTCCAACAAACTGATACACCGGGTCAAAGTAATGGGCCTAGGAAAGTATTTCCCCAACAAACTGATACACCGGGTCAAAGCAATGGGCCTAGGAAAGTATTTCTCCAACAAACTGATACACCGGGTCAAAGTAATGGGCCTATGAAAGTATTTCTCCAACAAACTGATACACTGGGTCAAAGTAATGGGCCTAGGAAAGTATTTCCCCAACAAACTGATACACTGGGTCAAAGTAATGGGCCTAGGAAAGTATTTCTCCAACAAACTGATACACTGGGTCAAAGTAATGGGCCTCGGAAAGTATTTCTCCAACAAACTGATACACTGGGTCAAAGTAATGGGCCTAGGAAAGTATTTCCCCAACAAACTGATACACTGGGTCAAAGTAATGGGCATAGGAAACTATTTCCCCAATAAACTGATACACTGGGTCAAAGTAATGGGCCTAGGAAAGTATTTCTCCAACAAACTGATACACCGGGTCAAAGTAATGGGCCTAGGAAAGTATTTCCCCAACAAACTGATACACTGGGTCAAAGTAATGGGCCTAGGAAAGTATTTCTCCAACAAACTGATACACCGGGTCAAAGTAATGGGCCTAGGAAAGTATTTCCCCAACAAACTGATACACCGGGTCAAAGTAATGGGCCTAGGAAAGTATTTCCCCAACAAACTGATACACCGGGTCAAAGTAATGGGCCTAGGAAAGTATTTCTCCAATAAACTGATACACCGGGTCAAAGTAATGGGCCTAGGAAAGTATTTCTCCAACAAACTGATAGACTGGGTCAAAGTAATGGGCCTAGGAAAGCATTTCTCCAACAAACTGATACACTGGGTCAAAGTAATGGGCCTAGGAAAGTATTTCCCCAACAAACTGATACACCGGGTCAAAGTAATGGGCCAGGAAAGTATTTCTCCAACAAACTGATACACCGGGTCAAAGTAATGGGCCTAGGAAAGTATTTCTCCAACAAACTGATACACTGGGTCAAAGTAATGGGCCTAGGAAAGTATTTCCCCAACAAACTGATACACTGGGTCAAAGTAATGGGCCTAGGAAAGTATTTCTCCAACAAACTGATACACTGGGTCAAAGTAATGGGCCTGGGAAAGTATTTCTCCAACAAACTGATACATCGGGTCAAAGTAATGGGCCTAGGAAAGTATTTCTCCAACAAACTGATACACCGGGTCAAAGTAATGGGCCAGGAAAGTATTTCCCCAACAAACTGATACACCGGGTCAAAGTAATGGGCCTAGGAAAGTATTTCTCCAACAAACTGATACATCGGGTCAAAGTAATGGGCCTAGGAAAGTATTTCTCCAACAAACTGATACACCGGGTCAAAGTAATGGGCCAGGAAAGTATTTCCCCAACAAACTGATATACCGGGTCAAAGTAATGGGCCTAGGAAAGTATTTCTCCAACAAACTGATACACCGGGTCAAAGTAATGGGCCTAGGAAAGTATTTCCCCAACAAACTGATAGACTGGGTCAAAGTAATGGGCCTAGGAAAGTATTTCCCCAACAAACTGATACACCGGGTCAAAGTAATGGGCCTAGGAAAGTATTTCCCCAACAAACTGATACACCGGGTCAAAGTAATGGGCCTAGGAAAGTATTTCCCCAACAAACTGATACACCGGGTCAAAGTAATGGGCCTAGGAAAGTATTTCCCCAACAAACTGATACACCGGGTCAAAGTAATGGGCCTAGGAAAGTATTTCCCCAACAAACTGATACACCGGGTCAAAGTAATGGGCCTAGGAAAGTATTTCCCCAACAAACTGATACACTGGGTCAAAGTAATGGGCCTAGGAAAGTATTTCCCCAACAAACTGATAGACTGGGTCAAAGTAATGGGCCTAGGAAAGTATTTCCCCAACAAACTGATAGACTGGGTCAAAGTAATGGGCCTAGGAAAGTATTTCCCCAACAAACTGATACACCGGGTCAAAGTAATGGGCCTAGGAAATTATTTCCCCAATAAACTGATACACCGGGTCAAAGTAATGGGCCTAGGAACGTATTTCTCCAACAAACTGATACACCGGGTCAAAGTAATGGGCCTAGGAAAGTATTTCTCCAACAAACTGATACACCGGGTCAGAGTAATGGGCCTAGGAAAGTATTTCCACAACAAACTGATACACCGGGTCAAAGTAATGGGCCTAGGAAAGTATTTCCACAACAAACTGATACACCGGGTCAAAGTAATGGGCCTAGGAAAGTATTTCCCCAACAAACTGATACACCGGGTCAGAGTAATGGGCCTAGGAAAGTATTTCCACAACAAACTGATACACCGGGTCAAAGTAATGGGCCTAGGAAAGTATTTCCCCAACAAACTGATACACCGGGTCAAAGTAATGGGCCTAGGAAAGTATTTCCCCAACAAACTGATACACCGGGTCAAAGTAATGGGCCTAGGAAAGTATTTCCCCAACAAACTGATAGACTGGGTCAAAGTAATGTGCCTAGGAAAGTATTTCTCCAACAAACTGATACACTGGATCAAAGTAATGGGCCTAGGAAAGTATTTCCCCAACAAACTGATACACTGGGTTAAAGTAATGGGCCTAGGAAAGTATTTCTCCAACAAACTGATAGACTGGGTTAAAGTAATGGGCCTAGGAAAGTATTTCTCCAACAAACTGATACACTGGGTCAAAGTAATGGGCCAGGAAAGTATTTCCCCAACAAACTGATACACCGGGTCAAAGTAATGGGCCTAGGAAAGTATTTCCCCAACAAACTGATACACTGGGTCAAAGTAATGGGCCAGGAAAGTATTTATCCAACAAACTGATACACTGGGTCAAAGTAATGGGCCAGGAAAGTATTTCCCCAACAAACTGATACACCGGGTCAAAGTAATGGGCCTAGGAAAGTATTTCTCCAACAAACTGATACACTGGGTCAAAGTAATGGGCCTAGGAAAGTATTTCTCCAACAAACTGATACACTGGGTCAAAGTAATGGGCCTAGGAAACTATTTCTCCAACAAACTGATACACTGGGTCAAAGTAATGGGCCTAGGAAAGTATTTCCCCAACAAACTGATAGACTGGGTCAAAGTAATGGGCCTAGGAAAGTATTTCCCCAACAAACTGATAGACTGGGTCAAAGTAATGGGCCTAGGAAAGTATTTCCCCAACAAACTGATACACTGGGTCAAAGTAATGGGCCTAGGAAAGTATTTCCCCAACAAACTGATACACTGGGTCAAAGTAATGGGCCTAAGAAAGTATTTCTCCAACAAATGTCTTCAACAAAATCTTCATCTTGGAACTAAAGCTGTAACATAATGATAATGGAGTAGAAGTGTCACATGATTTATGCATTAATGTGATTTTTTATATTATTTTAAAGCACCGTCAACCCTAAATCATCTCATGTTTATATGATTGTTTTTACAATGTATGTGATCTTTAATTTACATTTTTATTTAATCATGTTTATTTAAATAATTCTATTCAATTTTTATCTTATTTTACCCTTTTACTGCACATTTTTACTTGCTTCTATTTCTACTTTGACTACTTATATTTATATACATATTTTAGTTCTAGTTTTATTTAATATTTTTAGTTTAGTTTTATTATTAAAGGTCACCTATTTATTTTTAGGCAATAGCATAGGTCTCAGATATTTAAAAAACATGTCTATGAAGTGTTTTGCTCAAAATACCAAACAGATCATTCTAGCCATGCCTCAATCCCTCTATTTCACTTCCTGTTTCAAAAGTGCTGATTTGGGTATAAAGCTTTAAAATAATAAAAAAGGAGGGGTCTGAGCTCATGCGGGACCCGGCAGCTACTGTCTAAACTAAATGCTGCCGTGATGAAACGCCATATCATGGATTATCAAGGATTCTCTCTGAAACAGTCTGGAGCTCAAAGGCTTTCTCTCTTGCCGGTTATACCACAAGGTGAGTTCCTTTTTACTTCCTGCTTCTTCACACACATGCTCTCCAGTACAGGTTAGCTCTGAGTGTTAGCGATGCTAATGTAAACACCGACCATATTACGTCCAAAACAGTCGGGCATTGTTTCTGATAGCAACGTTTCTGATTGGGCCGTGGGTCCACATTTCAGATATTACGTCATATCGGACGCAAATCTGGATCAGCTCCGTTGTTCCCCGTTTTTAGAGATTTGGGTACGGAGGAAAAGAGAGGTTGTATTTTCTGACGCTGCGTGATTTCACATGTTGATGTATAAAATACATCAACAAGTGCATTTTGCACGATAAGTCCCCTTTAAAAGGAAACCCAATTTCGTCCAGAATACAATCATTCTGTTTCAGATTCTGATTCAGGAGTAGCACTGGCTCAAACGCTAATATTTTAAACATTCGTGATGTGTGTTTTTTTTATTATCTAAAAGTCTGTAGAAGTTTATTGTACCGCCACCAAGACACTGATTTCGTAGCCAAATTGGGAACAATTCAAACAAATACTAAATGATGAATAGTATTATAAATATTAATCCATTTTGTTTTTGCAATATTTTGATTCCACTGACCTGAGAGTCCCGAGTCGTCCTCACTGTTCTCCGCGTCCTCTGCACTTTTCTCAAGGTTGCTGAGGGACTTGCTCCTCGTTCTGAAGTTCCTGAGCAGGTTTCGGTGCTCTTGGTAGGTGATGGGGGGGCTCTCTGCGCTGATGTGCACGGGGCGGGGGGTGCCGTAGTAATTCCCTGAGACAGAGGAGGACACAGGGACAGACGACTTGAGAAATGACACAAGTCACCGTGTTTATAATGATGATATTTTATTTTGCTAAACCTGCAGCCTCAACTAAAACAGATCATGTTTTTTTCAAAGCAGATTAGAAATACATTCTGACAAGGAGAGTTTATTTTTAGATTGATTTATTAAGGAAGCTCAAGGTGCCTTAAATAATAAATGTTGGCATTTATTATGAAAGGGCATAATAAGAGAGTAAAACTAACATGTTTCTAATCTAATAACTAGAGGGACAAAACTAATATCGTTGTCCTTGCAGATAAATTACGTCTTAATGGTTTTACAGGAAGTGGTCGTTGCATTAATCATGATGTCTGTCTTTCAGCGCCCTTTGCACTCCGCACTATTATTACACGTTTCTATTGATTAAATGATCAGTGATGGAAGAAGTCCTCCGGTTTGTCAATATTAAAAATCAAAAAACGAATCTTAAGACTTTGCAATTAGGTTTGTGATGCGTTCGATATCTGTGTGTACATGTATATGGCAGTTTACTTTACTCTGTTCAGCTAAAAGTCCTGTACTCAAAACATTACTTCTCAGTACGTCAAAGGATCGGCTTCAAAATAACTCAAAGTACCAAAAAAGTATTTATTGTGCATTATAACCCTTTTTGTAAATATATTTTCATTGATTTATTGTAGTTTAATTCCACACAGCTTTCAATTGAATAGGTTTTTATTGTAAATATTTGTACATGTTTTTTTCATAGCTTTATGTAGTTTTTTATTTGTTTCCCTTATACATATTTTAATTGTATTTCTCCCTGTTGTACTTTTCTAACCCATGTATTTCTGTATACGTGCATCATGTCTCCCCAGAGATAATCCACTGTATTTACTCTCTCTATGTATTCTATATTCCCAGTGACAGCCATCTGCTGCTGAAGACGAAATGACATTACCTCCAACATGCATCTGTTTCAGAGAGGAAGCATTAGATTACTGAACTCCTCAACAAGGTCAGCAGCCGCCACCATTTACTGCTGAAACCCCACAATGCACTGCTGTAACCCCCCCCCCCATGCACTGCTGATCCTGAAGTGAGGATGACATTCATGGCTGCCATTAAACTCTGATAAATGATGGATGCTAATATATGGAGGCTTTTAATCAGAGGCAGCACTCTGACCCTTACAGGGGGGGGGGACCTGAGAGCATTAATATGCAGAGAGAGAAGCGACTAACTGATATTAACTCTGTTAACCTCGTTCATCACAACAAAAACCTGCCAATACATGGGATTATTTACAACAGCTGGCCTGGCGCGGGTCAAGTCTATATGGAGCATCTGCACCTGGCCAGGAAGTAGCCACCAGTCACCGTTTTTATATTGATTTTTGTTTTGCTAAACCTGCAGCCTAAACTTTATGGTTCATTGTTGGTTCAAATTACATTAGAATTTAATTAGAATTTTTTTATATTGATTTATTTTACATAAAGGCAGCTCAATAATTTTACATAATAAATGCTTGATTAAATGATTAAATAAAAAAATAGATTAAAAGTTATTTTAAAATTAAGCAGTTTAAAAGACACTAGTAGTGAGAAGAACAGATTTTAGAATCAAACATAAAAATAAGCACTTTCTGTGCATATCATCAAACGTAGATGAAGAGCAATTTAAGTCACTGGCATGCACCTTTTTGTTTAAAGGGGACCTATCATGCAAAATGCACTTTTCGATGTCTTTTATACATAAACATGTGTCTCCGGTGTGTCAGGGAACTCACGCAGCGTCAGAAAATGAAACCCTTTCTCTTTTCCTCCGTACCCACATCTTTTAAAAACGGGTACATCGAGCGGATACAGATTTGCTGCCGATATGACGTAATTTCGGATGGTGGACCCACAGAGAGTTGCTATCAGAAACAATGCCTGATGTGTTTTGGACGTAATATGGTCTGTGTTCACATTAGCATCGCTAACACTCAGAGCTAACCTGAACTGGAGAGCATGTGTGTGAAGAAGCAGGAAGTAAAAAAAAGAACTCACCTTGTGATAAACCCGCAAGAGAAAAAGCATTTGAGCTCCATACTGTTTCAGAAATAATCCTTGATGTGGTTTAGAACAGGATGGCGTTTATCACAGCAGAATTTAACTTTATATCCGGTAGAATTCTGATCAGGCATTAGCTCCGCCTCCTTTTTTATTTTTTTCAAGCTAAGGACCCAGAATCAGCGTTTCTCTAACAGCTGAAATAGAGGTGTATGAGGGATTTCTAAAATGCATGATCTGTGTGTATTTTGAGCAAAACACATCATAGACATGTTTTTATATATTCGTATATATCTGAGACCCATAATATATGCCTAAAAATAGCATGATAGGTGCACTTTAAATTGGTCTGAGATAATGCAATACTTCTGTTAAAAAGTAATTCCTTCTTACAGTATCTTACAAAACATCAGAATTCAAATCAATCAGTAAAAATGATCACACTCACAAAATAATGATGATAATATACTGTATATCTAAAACAAACTAGGACATTTGATCACATGTTCTTATTTTATATCATTGTCTCCCTTTACATGCTAGACTAGAGTCCAAGATTATACTTATAAAATATTGCAGAGATTTGCCCTTTATCCTACTTATCGTCAAACTAGGTTTCATAATTAACTTTGCGCTAATTTATTTGACGTGAAACAGACAAGCTACAATCACTAACACCAGGCTGCTAAACCAACAGTCCTAAAACCTTTTGAATGCACTTTATAGCTCTATACGACTTAAGTATGTATTACCCTTCGTATGATTGTTTATGTGTTTTTGTTGTTGTTTGTTTTCGTTTGCGCAAGGTTGCACCCCAACATCTCATTGTGTATGTTAGTATGATGACAATAAAGGCTTTCTATTCTAAGTTATATCCATAGCTTCTCTTGGATAACTTTAACTCACTGTACATTTTACATTTGTATTCCATTTCATATTTAATATTCCATTCCTTACATACTTAATAATATCCTGCATTATATTTTGTTACTGTTAATTTGTTTTTTAATGCTATTTTATTTCTATTTCAGATGTTTACATTTTGGATTGTTTACTTCTTGTCTTTTAACTTCTCTAATGTACAATGCCATGTATTTTTATGCTGCTACAATGCAACAAAATCCCAAATGTGGATCAATAAAGTAGTTCTTTATCTGTATCTTTACAGTAGGTGTTATTGATTGAGCTTTCGAGGCGCCTCACCTTTGAACTTCCCGCTCTCCAGCAGCGCTCCCGACTCCTCCAGAGAGAAGAACTCCTGGATGGACACGAAGTTGTAATCTACGCCGGAGATCTCCCCGTCTCTGAGCTGTCTGGTGGTGCCTGGGAGAGGAAATATAGAGAATATGAGACCAGAGGAAATATAGAATCTTCATACATCAGGTCAGAGAGAGAGAGAAATACTGCCAGCTCTAACGGAAAAGACACTTAATCACATCCTCTCATCGGGGGGGCATGAATCTTAGTTAAGTGTTTAAATAAAGCGACAACTCAGCAAACTATAAATAGTCCGACCATCACAATTTGACAAATTGTTTAAAAAATATAATTCAATGAGAGGTGACAACCTCCTGAATCATTTCTGGTTCATTTTCAAGCAGTAGAGGAGAAATTATTCAGATATTTTATAAACAAAGAGTTATCTCCTGCTGATTTTCAGGTGTATATCAGTATGTAGTGTCTCTACTTTAAAGAGTCCTCTCCTGCTGATGTCCAGGTGTATATCAGTATGTAGTGTCTCTACTTTAAAGAGTCCTCTCCTGCTGATTTTCAGGTGTATATCAGTATGTAGTGTCTCTACTTTAAAGAGTCCTCTCCTACTGATGTTCAGGTGTATATCAGTATGTAGTGTCTCTACTTTAAAGAGTCCTCTCCTGCTGATGTTCAGGTGTATATCAGTATGTAGTGTCCCTACTTTAAAGAGTCCTCTCCTGCTGATGTTCAGGTTCATATCAGTATGTAGTGTCTCTACTTTAAAGAGTCCTCTCCTGCTGATGTTCAGGTGTATATCAGTATGTAGTGTCTCTACTTTAAAGAGTCCTCTCCTGCTGATTTTCAGGTGTATATCAGTATGTAGTGTCTCTACTTTAAAGAGTCCTCTCCTACTGATGTTCAGGTGTATATCAGTATGTAGTGTCTCTACTTTAAAGAGTCCTCTCCTGCTGATGTTCAGGTGTATATCAGTATGTAGTGTCCCTACTTTAAAGAGTCCTCTCCTGCTGATGTTCAGGTTCATATCAGTATGTAGTGTCTCTACTTTAAAGAGTCCTCTCCTGCTGATGTTCAGGTGTATATCAGTATGTAGTGTCTCTACTTTAAAGAGTCCTCTCCTGCTGATGTTCAGGTGTATATCAGTATGTAGTGTCTCTACTTTAAAGAGTCCTCTCCTGCTGATGTTCAGGTGTATATCAGTATGTAGTGTCTCTACTTTAAAGAGTCCTCTCCTGCTGATTTTCAGGTGTATATCAGTATGTAGTGTCTCTACTTTAAAGAGTCCTCTCCTGCTGATTTTCAGGTGTATATCAGTATGTAGTGTCTCTACTTTAAAGAGTCCTCTCCTGCTGATGTTCAGGTGTATATCAGTATGTAGTGTCTCTACTTTAAAGAGTCCTCTCCTGCTGATGTTCAGGTGTATATCAGTATGTAGTGTCTCTACTTTAAAGAGTCCTCTGCTGCTGATGTTCAGGTGTATATCAGTATGTAGTGTCTCTACTTTAAAGAGTCCTCTCCTGCTGATGTTCAGGTGTATATCAGTATGTAGTGTATCTACTTTAAAGAGTTCTCTCCTGCTGATGTTCAGGTGTATATCAGTGTGTAGTGTCTCTACTTTAAAGAGTCCTCTCCTGCTGATGTTCAGGTGTATATCAGTGTGTAGTGTCTCTACTTTAAAGAGTCCTCTCCTGCTGATGTCCAGGTGTATATCAGTATGTAGTGTCTCTACTTTAAAGAGTCCTCTCCTGCTGATGTTCAGGTGTATATCAGTATGTAGTGTCTCTACTTTAAAGAGTCCTCTCCTGCTGATGTTCAGGTGTATATCAGTATGTAGTGTCTCTACTTTAAAGAGTCCTCTCCTGCTGATGTTCAGGTGTATATCAGTATGTAGTGTCTCTACTTTAAAGAGTCCTCTCCTGCTGATGTTCAGGTGTATATCAGTATGTAGTGTCTCTACTTTAAAGAGTCCTCTCCTGCTGATGTTCAGGTGTATATCAGTATGTAGTGTCTCTACTTTAAAGAGTCCTCTCCTGCTGATGTTCAGGTGTATATCAGTATGTAGTGTCTCTACTGGGACATGTCTCCGTGCTTTAATGTTCAAAAAGCTCTTTATTCTTCTCATACTGCCTGTGCTGCAGCACCTCTTTTCACCCTCTGTCTGAAACCAGAGCCCAGTCTGCTCTGATTGGTTAGCTGGCCGGCTCTGTTGTGATTGGTCAACCGCTTAGAGATTTCCCGCCCCTTAGCCTATCACGTACAATGTGTTTGAGCGCTAGCCAATTGAAGCAGGAGTGTTATAGTGATGTCACTATTACATAATAATTAGTATTTATTTATTTTTTAGTAATGTTATTATTATTATATTGATGTTTCCTTTAATTATTTACTTAAAATGGCTCTAACACATACTTTTTAGGAAATACATTTGAATTATTGAATGAACATAGTGAAGTCAAACGTTCAGTCTTTACCTCTGAGATGTGGAATAGAGGAAAAAAATAGCAGAAAGTAATAGTACTCAAGTTAAGTACAAGTACTCAAACACAGTACTACACCAACGGTCGTAAATAACCTCATAATTAATAATGAATCATAACATTAATGAAGAGACCTCTGTAATTACAGCGTTGGGCTCCTGGTGTAAAAAGCGAGCTGCGGGTCGACCTGAACGTTAGGTCTGCAGAGAGCGTTTAGCTGCGTCTCTTTATTATGAGCGATCAATGAGAGCAGAATGAAACATTAACGAGGCGTCCTAACGTCTTCCTGTCAGCGTCAGACAGACGGAGATCAATGCTCCGTCAGCAGGAGGGTCACCTGACCTTGGGTCCAAACCACAGCGGAGCAAAGCATCATCACAGAATCACACAGTCTTAATGTTTGCTGTGTTTCTGAACCACATTTACTAGACTTCAAACGCGTGTGCGGGCACGTAGTGTGAAGTATATCACGTTTTAATTTCACTCATTAAGTCAAATCTGATTGTTTTTATCTGTCACAGCTTGTGTTATAGTCTAGTTGCAGCTCATAGAGTCTTATTGTGAGCACAGAGATGTTGAGTAGCCCAAGTGTTATGTTAGAAATGTATAGTACGGGTCCTTAGCACTTAGAAACTGCCAGATGCAAAATTGCATATGTTGGGCAATTTGCACAATTAGCATAAGTTGTGTTAATAAGCATTAAGTACCATATGGACAATAGTTCATACAAACAAGTGCTAGGCCGATTTCGACCATTTGTGTTTGAGTGGAGGTTATTGAGGATGCTGAATCCATTACAGCAGGGATTCTCAAACTCCGGACCGAACTGCAAATCAATCCGGACCGAACCCTGTGTCCCATTATAAAAATAAAAAAAATTATACAAAATTTAAAAAATAAAAACTTTCTGATTCTGATGTAAATTAATGTACATTTTCTTGTGTCTGACGCGTTGTGATAATGAACGTGCATATATATTTACTTGTGTGTGCGAGCGTGACACGCATTGCAGACTGCAAGTTAAGCACAAGTTTACCTTACTTTCTAATGCTTCTAACGCCGTTTTTGCCAAAGTTCAAGGCATTGGCTACAGACAAACAGTGCAATTTCTCCCACTAGTTCAAGCCACCATACTGTACAGTATGGTGGCTTGAACTAGTGGGAGAAATGTATGTATTGAATGTGTGTGTGTGTGTGTATACAGACTGCCTGCCTGCCTTGCGCCGACAGGCAAGGCAGGCAAGTGCTTGGACCAGAAGGGGGCCCCCAAAGAAGGTAGATTAAGAAGGTCCACAGCAACGACCACATGAAACACTCTTTAATTTACTGCAACGACACGTCGGGAAACCCCCTCAAGGGGCACCGTAAGAAACTGCTTCTTAATTTCAGTTTCGTTAAACTGAAATTATCAATGCCAGTAAAGTCCCTGTTTTGATCCGGACCAGTGACCTTGTATACAATTCACAAGTGGACCTTTAATAAAAAAGTTTGAGTACCCTCACAGGATGGCAGTTCTAACCAGGACGTGGCCATCTCTGTACTCTCGACGGGCTGATTTTGATTCATTTCGGAATCATTAAGATTGGACAGATTGCTTATTCATTTGAAAAGTAATTGTCCACAGAAGAGGTAATAATGTTCATCTTGTGCTCTCTATATCCAATGGTGGCAACATTGCACACAGTAGTCAAAATCAGCCCTCTGAGAGTACAGATATGGCCCCTTTCTGTTTGATGTCCTTCAGAAGAGCTGTGAGACTCTCAGTCTTCAGACACGCTTGGCTGTCTTTTATAATTTCGCACAGCAATACAATCTTTAACCTCAATCACCAGTGTGTGTCTGTGTTCACATTGTGTTATATTCTCATTCTAATTTGCAGATTGAACTGCGAAACGTCCGTTTCGACCTTGAGACAATAATTCCTTTCCCGAGACAAAATCTCACATGAGCCTAAATTGAGGATGAATCGCCGTCCTTCTGCAGGAGGGAGTCACACCCAGATCCCCCATAAAACCCGTGATTAATGCACCGCCGTGCTGGGAGCTGCCCCCCCAGACACAGGGACACATGCACACACACACACACACACACACACACACACACACACACACACACACACACTGAACACACACACATGTAGACACACTTACATTAGAGAGCAGAAGCTCCATCAGACCGACCTCTTCTCTAAAAACAAAGGTGGAAAAAGCTCCATGGATTTAGATTTAGGTACACACACACACACACACACACACACACACACACACACACACACACAGACAGACAGACAGACAGACAGACAGACAGACAGACAGACAGACAGACAGACAGACAGACAGACAGACAGACAGACAGACAGACAGACAGACAGACAGACAGACAGACAGACAGACAGACAGACAGACAGACAGACAGACAGACAGACACACACACACACACACACACACACACACACACACACACACACACACACACACACAAGTATAATACTGTATGGCTGCAAGTACAGATTACTCAAATGTTCCATTAAAATGCACTCAGTAAACCTTTGTTTCTGTACATTGCATATTCTTCTTATTAATCATATTTTGCACATTATCACTTTGAAAAAGTATTGCAGATGTTTATTACATTTTGTATTTTATTTAATGTACATAATTTGTAGTATTTGTTCATATTTTCATTTAATTTCCTTACATTCAGCTTCAATTCAAATTCATACATATTGGAAAGATTTTAAAGGATTTTTATCATCGTTTTTTCTCAGTTTTTGTTCATATTTTAAACGTTTTTCAGGTTTTTTATTGCAATTTCTCTCAAAACAGCTAATAATGTAAATAAGATATTTTGTACACAATTTTTGGAAAAACATTTATTTTGTAATTTTCCACCACAAAGCGTTCATCCTTATAATAATAATATATTTTGTTAAAGTTGTTATTTAAACATATTGTATTCTATATGTAGGTTTCTTGACATATCTTACTGCTTTAATTTTTTATTTATATGTAAAGTTCTTCTTATGCTTGTTAATTCCACGACTCAGTAAAGAAACCTCACACTGAATATTTGCTGAATTGAAGCGCAATAAAACGTCCAAAAAACCAAATGATTATTGAATCGTTGCAGACCTGTTTTCTGTTGATCCACTAATTGACTCACTAATCGTTTCAGATCATGTTGAGTTTTACTTCTCCTTGCTTTGAGATTCCCAGAGGCAGCGTTTCCTCCGGAGGAGTTTGACCCTCCGGATCATTAGGAGACTGTCTGAGGTTTTAAGGTCCTTACACACCAAGCCGATTTTCAGCATCGATAGACGTCGGGCCGTCGATGAGCGTCGTGTCGCCCTACTCAGATTGGTGTGTGTTGGTGTGTATATTACATTAAGTTACATTACATTACATTAAGTTACATTACATTACATTAAGTTACATTACATTACATTAAGTTACATTACATTACATTAAGTTACATTACATTACATTTAGCTGTCGCTTTTATCCAAAGCGACTTACAATAAGTGCGTTCGACCAGGAAGATAGAAACTTGAAGAAAACAGAATCTTATAAGTACATCAGGTTTCATAGAGCTAAACATTTCAAGTGCTACATTTCAAGGGTGTACTGCACCGTCGTGTCTTTTCGGCCGGGCCGACACCTTCCGCCGCCGATTCGACATGTTGAATCGGGAGGCTGTCGGCCAAAGAAATCACTCTGATTGGCTGTTCAGCTAGCGAATCAGTGCATGAGAAGCAAAACGGAAGTGAGGGACCCACACAAACTACTAAGAAGGCAAATGTGAGATTTCATTTAACTCCAGCTCTCGACACAGGTTCGGGAAAGCCCCGTGAGCTTCTCGCTGTCGAGTGAAAATGGAACGCACACGCTATTTGTTGTTTGTTTATATCACGCAGTCTGTTCTTCTTCTCTCAGTTATCACGCAGTCTGTCTTCCGGTTGTTGCCTCTTTTGAAAGACGAATACACACTACCGCCGCCTGCTGGTAAGGAGTTATTGCCACTCACGCATGCGCAGTTCGTACGTGCTACTTGGCCGTCAGCTGAAGTCTTTGCGGTGTGTTCCAGTGCGACACATGGCCAAGACGCAGAGACGTGAGGCGACGTGAGGCGACGTGAGGCGACGTTCCATTTGGTGTTCTTTGGTGTCAGTTTGGTGTGTAAGGACCTTTAGAGCGGATAGAGACGTCTGATTGGCTGTCATTATACCTCATTATAACTCCACCTGTTGATGATGCATTCTTCAATGATGCGAACTTCTAATATTATATATAGTTTTATTTTATTCTTATTAATTTTGGACATTTTACTTGAACTTCTTATGTTTATGTAAATATTTAAATTTCATTTCATTTTACAATTGTATTCCATATTCTTGTTTTAACTTCTTATGTTTATCCCCCCCCCCGCCCCCCCCCCCCAGGACTGGCAGTAACTCTCCAGCTGATTCAGTGTGAGGCAGGGATTCATTATCCATGCACCATCCTAGGAAATATATATGCCATGTCAGCAGGGGGTGGGGGGGGGGGGGGTGCAGGATGGATTATTGACATCTTCTTCTCCCTGTAGGCTGCACACTGATCCCAGGGGAGACAGGGCGGGGAGTGAGGAGGTAATTACACTGAAACACCCGGAGAGAGAGCTGTCTGTCAAGATCATCAGACACACAAAGAGCGAGGGAAGAAGAGCGGTGAAAAGGACACAGACAACGCCGGAGAGACGTATTACAATAACTGAATGATGATGTTTCTTATCTCTGACTCACACCGAAGACAATTAGAAAGAGTCTTTGATGGGGGGGGGGGCACAAATGGTTAGAGCGATTATATGCATGGGAAAGTTCAGGAGGCTAATGTGAAGTCTTGCACAGAAATTATATGAAAAGGAGACAAAAATGGATATAAAAACACTTCAGTATGAACACCCTCCTGCAGATAGAAATGTGATTATCCCCCTCCTTTAGATAGTTGTTGCAACAGCAGCCAGCATTTACTTAATTCTGTCATTTTCATTTCCATTTGTATGCACTGCCCTCCTGACTGGAATGATATTTCTTGCATCAGTGCCAGCGCCAACATCAGAAAATATTGTCTCATCAAACGGAAATCCAGAGACTGATGTGTTCTCTCTAAATAGCACGACAGGTACTAAAGCACATTTTCAGAAGAGGAAATAGCATCTGGATTTAAGAAACGCAACCAAAACTGAGGCCTTGTCGTGGGCTATTTTGCATCCATAACATGTCTTCTTTTAGGCCCCTTCCACACGGAGACGAAACGGGTTGTATCCGCTAACGTTCTCTATCGTATAGACGGTTCGTCCACACGAGGCCGACACGGAAACGCTCTGGGGGGCCAAACGGCTCCGTGTTTACGCCCTAAACGATAATTTCCTGATAACGATGATGCCATAGCCCCGCCTCTCCCCACCTCTCCTGCTCACCCCCGCGTCATTGCTGATGCCAACAACAACAACAATGGCGGATCACGGGGTTGCTTTCGTGCTCCAGATGCTACTGACCATGCTACAGATGTTAGTGCAAAATCTACAGCTCCTCTACCACAACCATCAGCAACAAGTGGACATGGAGAACTACATGAACATGTTGCTAAATCCACCACGGAGAATAAACAGAAAGGCAACCAGGCAACCATGGCAACCATGCTCGGGGGGTCTTCTTCGCTGCTTTTGGCGTATTTTGTGGCGGAAGTACAGCGCCACTTACAGGCCTGGCATATGTACTACAGCGGCTCCAGCGGGTCGAGCGGTCGCGTGTGGACGGACACGTTTCTTGAGCCGATTCCGTGTGGACGGAAGACTTTTTTGATATTGACATCCGTTCGTTTTTATTTTCGTTTCCGTGTGGACGGGGCCTTAGACTTAGACAACATCCAAAATTCACATTTAGGTGCTTAATTTACTAACTTTGATATTTTGTGCCTGTAGATTTCTCCTACATCCAAAGGTTAGCCTTATTTGTACATTTAAACTCAACATTCAGAAAACTTGTAATATTGAAAAAATCGATAAGAAAATGTTTACCCTTTTCACCTTTAGTGTGTACAACATGTATGAGTTTTACAATCTCTAAAGGCTCCTCGTCTCTCAACAGAAAAATATACGGTGACCAAGACATTTCTGAGAAATGTGCTGCAGCTTTCAAAAACAATGCAAATATAAAAACACAAATGTGCCAAAACACATGCAAATGAAGAACTTGATGAAACTGCTCAGCGTTCACTAAAAGCAATGCATAAACAAAACGCTGCAAGAAGCTCCAAACACAACGGAAACCAGGGGACACTAAAAAGTGACGCACACAGCTGGGACCGGAGCGCTTGGTGACGTTCAGGACTATAAAGTTGGACAATAAAGATGTTTTAGTATGTTATAGTATCCATCTGATTTGCATTGCAGCGTTTCGTCAATGCAGTGCTCATGTTTCGTCAAGTCGGTGATGATGCGCTTGCCCCTGTCGGCCAACGTAGAAAACTCCAATTCAGTAGCATTTACACACCAAGTCTAAAGCTTTTTACAGACGCCAGCTTTCACACACCATTTATACACTGTCTACTAAAAACATGCACAAAATCAATTTGTTAAGGGGTGATCTGAAGAGATATCCAGAATCCCCTCTGGAAAAACCTTTGGCTCTAATATGTCAACAGAAGGAGACAAGAACATAGCTTTATCCATTCCTGTTCTGCAAAGGTATGCAAATTAGCACACATTTACCAAGTTATTACCTAATTTGCATAGAACAACACATCATTTCAGAAAACTTGTAATACAAAAAACTATTGTCTTAATGTCAGAAATCAACCGGGGAAGTTTCATATTGATATCTATTAGTTACATATGTGTACCCTATTCACCTGTAGTGTCTCCCCTTTAAGACTTCTCTTCTGCCTCTGATGCAACTCAATCTGTACCCCCAAAAAACCCATGAACAAACAACAACAAAGAAAGCAGGAACATACATGTGATCTGAAGGGGGCCACAATGAGCCACTGGTGGAATCTCCTCAGCATTAAACACAGCTGCCTCCTCGATGCCAAACAACAAAAGGAATACAATCTGCTCCAGTGAAAACGAGGCGTGATGGTTTCCCTCCTGAGATCAGGCGCTTGCGTGAGTTGGTGTCGGCATGAGAACAACAGCATCTTACTGACTCCTGCAGATCAGAGGATTACAGCCGGCTCAGTCGTCACTCACTCTCACCAAAGAAATACGGGACGCCGTTTCCAAAAGTTTGACACCACCGTCGGTGGACTATTATAATATTGTGCAATAATGAGAACACCTGTTGGCTGGTAAATGATTCAACTGTGCAATACTCACACTGCTATGGCATTATTAATGTTTTACACCACACTTCGAGCAATAATAATACAATTAGCATTGTATACTATTTGACTTTAATTGCATTTTATTTTGTTACATTTAATTATATTTTTTTAATATTCTTTTATTATATTGTACTTTTTTAATTTAACTTCATTTTTTTTGTTTGTTTTTTTAATTTAATTTTCTTTTTTATTTATTTAAATTTATTTTAATTATTTATTTTATTTTATTTATTTATTTATTTATTTATTTATTTATTATTTCTTGTTATGCAATCCAACTTCCGCTGGGCATAAATGAAGTATTCTGATTCTGATTAAACACAGTATATTCAGAAAACTTTCCAAATAAGTATTTTCTGATTCATCTAAAAATGTGTAAGTCCTTTTTCAATCAAACCCCTTGCTCTTCAATTTACTCCACACATATCTAAAAGCCTTTATTTATGCAAACCCCTAAGTGAGCAGCAGCTTGCAGATGCACGTGAGGTAATGAGAACGCTTGATATGAATTAAAATGCAATTATAGCACAATATGAATATGCATGCAGTATATTAGGTTATCTTCTCCGGGGAGTTTTAACCTGCTCTGTCAGTGTGTGTGTGTGTGTGTGTGTGTGTGTGTGTGTGTGTGTGTGTGTGTGTGTGTGTGTGTGTGTGTGTGTGTGTGTGTGTGTGTGTGTGTGTGTGTGTGTGTGAGTGAGGCAGACTGTCCCACATGACCTACTTCCTGCACTAAAGGAGAGATTAGCAGCGACGCCAAACTGCCACAGCAAGGTGAAGACAGCGAACACACGAGGTGGTCCGTCTCCTCCGTGATACCACCAGAACCAGGAGGAACAATAAGAGGAACAGACCAACGCGGGTCAGAGAACCACGTCAGAAACACAGATCTTTCTGAGAAATCTCTGCTCAGAGCGAGAGGATTCAGCAGCTGTGACGCGACAGAGGATTAAGAGAGCAACAGATGCAACTAGCTGCCTTTGGCTGCCATTGTGCTCCACAGGCGTCACACGGGAAGTTACATCACGGGGAACCGAAACACAAACTACCTCGAACACTGAGGGGAAAGAAGTGAGGATTTTAGCCTGGCTGTAATCTTTATCACTACACAATGAAATATAATCATCAGAAATCCTTTTGTGTGCTTTTAGCTGACTCTACTTTCAATTTACATTTTTCTCATCCGGGAATCATAATATAATAATACTAATACATTTTATTTATATAGCGCTTTTCACAACTCAAAGACGCTATGTAATATGTTAGTTATAATACTCCTTTTATTCATGACCCCAGGTTTTACTCTACATTGTCCCCTCGAAATCTGGAAATGACTCAAGTCACGTCCAATAAGTGAGCTGTAATATTATAGTCGACTGAGAAGTTGTGCTGGTACTTAAATTGTATAGCTAAGTAATGTTTTTAGGTTGTGATGATTTTCAGATGTGTTTCGGCCCAAAGACTGCTGATGGAAATTACCAGCTCAAATCTGTCATAAATCGTCTCTTCTCTTTTTGATATTAATGTAATTTGATGCATGGTCCTTGTTCAATACGGACATACATACAAAAACATATGATCAACGGGAACTAGCATGATTTGAGTCAAAGCCCAGAAGAACCATAGATTAGCAAAACTGTGTAAACTGTTCCTAATCTTACCCATTCAATGAAAATGTTCTAACTTTGTTGTTGCAAGAATTTCACCCTGTGTTTCCTACGGGTCAAAGTGACGTAACACTCGCGCTTCTATTGGCTAGCGCTCCAACACATTGTACGTGATAGGCTAAGGGGCGGGGCATGGTCCTGGACATAAATACAAATACAAAAGATTAACGGGAAGTAGCATGATTTGAGTCAAAGCCCAGAAGAACCAGAGAAATACTGTGTGAACTTTTCCTAATCTTCAAGGAACATTTTCTAACTTTGTTGTTGCAAGAATTTCACCAACCTTGGGTTAGCTTCTAGACACAACCCACATTTCGTGCAAAGCATCAAAAAAACTTTAGGGCGCAATAAGACCTTCCCCCCAAAGACTCACATTCAGAAAAAGACGTCTGTAAATCAGTGGATATTTTGCTTTTGGAGGTAAATCCACTTAAATCCACTCGTCTCTGATTTATGACGTATTTTTCTTCTTCTGTTTCTGTAAACGAATCTGAGACAGAGCGCTGGGAGGCGGCTCTAAATTAAAAGCTAGTGTGCTTGCTCTATTTATTCAGAAGATATTCGGATGGGACGAGTCATTTGATCAAACTGCAGTCGAGTCATTTTGGCTTCATGCGACACTGAGCAACTTCCATAGTGATGAAAGGCGTCGTACATCCTATTGTATTTCCAGATCTCTTTACAGTTCCATGTTTGAGGCTTAGAAGGCCAGCATTTTGTATGACGGAGAATCTCAACATGTTGTCGTTGTTACATAAATCATTTCTGAGAATTAATACCGTTTTTTTAAACCACTCAAAGTGCAAAGTGTGCTCACGCTATTACTATAGATACGATTTGGGAATATGCGCCATGGAGAAGCACAGAGAGAAAGCCGAGCTCTATTTACATTGATTTGATACCAAACACCTTTCTCCTAAACGTCAATGGGGAGTGACAGGAGCTAAAGGAGTGTGTGGTGATCACTGACATAACTAAGACATTTCCATCATAATGTGGTTCATGAAGACCAGACTGCGGGAAATGAATTTTCTGACGCTCAAACGTTCCTGTGGGAGGAATCATTATTTCACAAAATCAGCTCGGTTTTGCTTGCATACACTTATAAGAGGAAGTGTTGGAGACGGTCCTTTCTGCTTGACAGCCAATTAACACCGAGTTAATCACATGGAGGAGAACATGAGACGTGTTTTGAAATAATTAACGTGGGCCGTAACTTAAGAGAGGTATTCCTGGGTGTCTTGATATCATGGGGACGGTGGACATTTACTTTATAGCAAAGTGTGTTCTATAGGTTTTGTGCATATAAATGGACGTCTCTAAGCGGTTGACCAATCACACCAGAGCCGGCCAGCTAACCAATCAGAGCAGACTCGGCTCTGGTTTCAGACAGAGGGTGAAAAGAGGTGCTGCAGCACAGACAGTATGAGAAAGATAAAGAGCTTTTTGAACAATAAAGCACGGAGACATGTAGAGACACTACATACTGATATACACCTGAACATCAGCAGGAGAGGACTCTTTAAAGTAGAGACACTACATACTGATATACACCTGAACATCAGCAGAAGAGGACTCTTTAAAGAAGAGACACTACATACTGATATACACCTGAACATCAGCAGGAGAGGACTCTTTAAAGTAGAGACACTACATACTGATATACACCTGAACATCAGCAGAAGAGGACTCTTTAAAGTAGAGACACTACATACTGATATACACCTGAACATCAGCAGGAGAGGACTCTTTAAAGTAGAGACACTACATACTGATATACACCTGAACATCAGCAGGAGAGGACTCTTTAAAGTAGAGACACTACATACTGATACACACCTGAACATCAGCAGGAGAGGACTCTTTAAAGTAGAGACACTACATACTGATATACACCTGAACATCAGCAGGAGAGGACTCTTTAAAGTAGAGACACTACATACTGATATACACCTGAACATCAGCAGGAGAGGACTCTTTAAAGTAGAGACACTACATACTGATATACACCTGAACATCAGCAGGAGAGGACTCTTTAAAGTAGAGACACTACATACTGATATACACCTGATCATCAGCAGGAGAGGACTCTTTAAAGTAGAGACACTACATACTGATATACACCTGAACATCAGCAGGAGAGGACTCTTTAAAGTAGAGACACTACATACTGATATACACCTGAACATCAGCAGGAGAGGACTCTTTAAAGTAGAGACACTACATACTGATATACACCTGAACATCAGCAGGAGAGGACTCTTTAAAGTAGAGACACTACATACTGATATACACCTGAACATCAGAAGGAGAGGACTCTTTAAAGTAGAGACACTACATACTGATATACACCTGAACATCAGCAGGAGAGGACTCTTTAAAGTAGAGACACTACATACTGATATACACCTGAACATCAGCAGGAGAGGACTCTTTAAAGTAGAGACACTACATACTGATATACACCTGAACATCAGCAGAAGAGGACTCTTTAAAGTAGAGACACTACATACTGATATACACCTGAACATCAGCAGGAGAGGACTCTTTAAAGTAGAGACACTACATACTGATATACACCTGAACATCAGCAGAATATGGTCCCTTTAAAGAACTTTGAGCTGAATCTTGTGTATAAAAATTGCTATGACATTATTGCTAATCATCAAAATCTTCTTACAGGTATTTTCTCTTCCCCCCACTCACTGTTGAGCTCCACAGAGACATGAAGTGTAATGAAGGTACAGAGAGCAGCAGGGACTCACAGGGAACCGCTCGCAGGTACAGGTTCTCTCTGATGACCTGCTGGAGCTGGCTGTCCACCGAGCCGGGAGTGAAACACTTGCTCAGATACAACCTGAGATCCTTGCACAGTGAGGAGCCTGAGGGAAGGGCAAATGTACAGGAGGGGGGAGAGAGGGGGAGAGAGAGAGGGAGAGAGAGGGGGAGACATTAAGAAATCAGCTCAATAAGCACAAACACTAATGCTGTAGATCCACTGTGTGAAGCCTGTCAAATAGAGACTTAAATTAATTTAAATCTCTGCTGCTGACAGACTTGATTTAACACTTGTACAATCTAGACTTTCACGTTCACACCCACTGATCTCTCTAAATCACCTCACATACATCCTGAGAATTAAATGTGTTTTTACGGACTCTATAACAACCAGTCAGGCAGGGATTTTAGGCTATTTTGCTTCTATAACATTTCTTCTTTCAAACATTCGAAGAACATATTCAGATTCCACATATAGGAGTTTATTTTACTAAATGTGTGTCTGTAAATGTATCCTAAATCCTCCAAGTTTGCGCTCCATATGCATATTTATACATAACATTTCAGGGAACTTGTAATATAAAAAAATTACGTTTTAATGTCAGTAATGAAGTGAAGGAATGTCATAGTGATATCTGTTAGTAAAATGTTTTGACCCTATTCACCTGTAGTAGTAACAACATGTATGAATTTGACCATACAAGGCCGTTTTCTCCTCTGAAATCTCTTCAGTAGCTCTTACAAACCAAACGGTCCACTTTCATTGCCCTCTATAATCTGAAGCTTTTTACAAACTAATGGTGATTAATGGTGTGATAAAAAGAGATATCTATCTACAATCCCTGTTGTTAAAACCTGTGACCTTAATACTTCAACAAAATGAAACAAGAATGTTGAATCTGGCTTCATCCAATGTTCACATTTCTGCCCAGGAAATCTATGCAAGTTGGCACATATTTACTAAGATAATGCCTCATTTGCGTATTTAAACACAGCATTTCTATTATTTTGATATAAGTAATCAGCTGCAGAAGTTTCATGATATCTAGTAGTTATTTTTTTTCTCCCCTATCCCCCCTGTAGTGTCTTCATCACCATTGTGTCTCGACTTCCTCTCTATGACCTCTTAATATCATCTCGAGTGCTTTACGGCCTCTGATGACAGGTCACTTGCTGTTATGGATTGACTGAAAGCGGCTCCAGCTTGTCACTCTGACAGACGACCACTCTGCACACACACACACACACACACACACACACACACACACACACACACACACACACACACACACACACACACACACACACACACACACACACACACACACAGTCTGCCCACAGCGGACTGTATTCCCTATTAAGCACGTCACAGTGGATTTAACTTTATTACTGCAGGCAGTCATCTGCGCGGCCACATGTGGCATCTGCCTGTAAAGGGAAATGAATCTCGGCGGCCTTTTAGTTGCGATGATGAGCTTTTGTTCATCACGTTATGAAACAGCTGCTGGGTTCCAGTCTGATGAAGAGCTAAATTCATATCTCAGCTTCATCTCTCTGGGATGAGAGGACTACGCTGGGATTAGGCATGGGTCGAAATTGGAAAAATGTCACAAGGAAAAGATCCCAAGAAATATCGTGGTCCAAAAAACTGTGATTCAGTTATGTGCAATTCAGCATGAATATCTTATTTATAATAACACACCATTGGATATTTTGTAATACATGTTATATATTTAAGTACAACGTGCATCTGTACAGATATTTTTATTCTACGGAATTTTTGATGGATCTATTATTGGCCATTTTACTAATTTTTGTATAAATATCTTTATTCAAATTTATTTAATCTGTTAATTTTGCATTCTAACTTCTTATATTTAAATATTTTTTAAATATTTTTTTATATTTTATTCTTGTATTTTATTACGGTCTTATTCTGTTGTAGCTGGTTTTTATTCTATTCTCTTGGCTCTTTAATGTCTGTTTTTAATTGCATTCAAATGTAATTTTATAATGGTTTTCTTTTAATGTCTTTTGTAAACCACTTTGTATTGCCTTGTTGTTTAAATATGCCATTAATATAAATCAATATGTTCACACAGAACATAAATAATGAATAGCAAAACATTTGACTTAATTATTTCTCAAAAGAGGTTGATTATTCTGAGCTTTCGGACCACAAGAAAGGCATCGATCATCAAAATAAACAAGACTGAATCAACACATAACCCTCGAACGAATTGTGGATTTTCAAATGATATTGAACTAAGAATAATTGAAATGGTCACTGCTAGCTGCAATTGCTTCAATTATGTTATTGTCCTGTCATGTGCTGGATGTGTTTTGGTATTTGACCCTGTGTTAACAAGGTCCCCCTTGTAAAATAGGTATTAATCTCAATGTGACGAGCTGTTCAAATAAATATATATAGTCTACCATTAAAGCAAGGCAGTCAGATGTCAAGGTCAATAGAGTGGTGCGGGAATGAGTCGTAAAATCTCAATGTGTGTGGTTAACACAAGCTGAAGAAATGTTTATGTTTTGTTCTACGACATAGATTACGTCAGTAAATACCCAACTGGTGAATTTAAAAACGGCGGTTGCTAACAAGTGTCTAACTTAGACGACTAAATGTCATCACGCCCAAGATTAGCTGCCTTTAGCTTAGCGGTGGTGACGTGAAGTCATGTGACCGTGCAGTAGTTCCTTTATAGCCCAACATTAGCCGCCTTTAGCTTTGCGGTGGTGACGTGAAGTCATGTGACCGTGCTGTAGTTCTTTTATAGCCCAACATTAGCCACCTTTAGTTTAGCGGTGGTGACGTGAAGTCATGTGACCGTGCTGTAGTTCCTTTATAGCCCAAGATTAGCCGCCTTTAGCTTAGCGGTGGTGACGTGAAGTCATGTGACCGTGCTGTAGTTCCTTTATAGCCCAACATTAGCCGCCTTTAGCTTAGCGGTGGAGACGTGAAGTCATGTGACCGTGCTGTAGTTCCTTTATAGCCCAACATTAGCCGCCTTTAGCTTAGCGGTGGTGACAAGAAGTCATGTGACCGTGCTGTAGTTCCTTTATAGCCCAACATTAGCCACCTTTAGCTTAGCGGTGGTAATGTGAAGTCATGTGAACGTGCTGTAGTTCCTTTATAGCCCAACATTAGCCACCTTTAGCTTAGCGGTGGTGACGTGAAGACATGTGACCGTGCTGTAGTTCCTTTATAGCCCAACATTAGCCGCCTTTAGCTTAGCGGTGTTGACGTGAAGTCATGTGACCGTGCTGTAGTTCCTTTATAGCCCAACATTAGCCACCTTTAGCTTAGCGGTGGTGACGTGAAGTCATGTGACCGTGCTGTAGTTCCTTTATAGCCCAAGATTAGCCGCCTTTAGCTTAGCGGTGGTGACGTGAAGTCATGTGACCGTGCTGTAGTTCCTTTATAGCCCAACATTAGCCGCCTTTAGCTTAGCGGTGGAGACGTGAAGTCATGTGACCGTGCTGTAGTTCCTTTATAGCCCAACATTAGCCACCTTTAGCTTAGCGGTGGTGACGTGAAGTAATGTGACCGTGCTGTAGTTCCTTTATAGCCCAACATTAGCCGCCTTTAGCTTAGCGGTGGTGACAAGAAGTCATGTGACCGTGCTGTAGTTCCTTTATAGCCCAACATTAGCCACCTTTAGCTTAGCGGTGGTAATGTGAAGTCATGTGAACGTGCTGTAGTTCCTTTATAGCCCAACATTAGCCGCCTTTAGCTTAGCGGTGGTGACGTGAAGACATGTGACCGTGCTGTAGTTCCTTTATAGCCCAACATTAGCCGCCTTTAGCTTAGCGGTGTTGACGTGAAGTCATGTGACCGTGCTGTAGTTCCTTTATAGCCCAACATTAGCCACCTTTAGCTTAGCGGTGGTGACGTGAAGTCATGTGACCGTGCTGTAGTTCCTTTATAGCCCAACATTAGCCACCTTAGCTTAGCGGTGTTGACGTTGAAGTCATGTGACCGTGCTGTAGTTCCTTTATAGCCCAACATTAGCCACCTTTAGCTTAGCGGTGGTGACGTGAAGTAATGTGACCGTGCTGTAGTTCCTTTATAGCCCAACATTAGCCTCCTTTAGCTTAGCGGTGGTGACGTGAAGTCATGTGACCGTGCTGTAGTTCCTTTATAGCCCAACATTAGCCACCTTTAGCTTAGCGGTGGTGACGTGAAGTCATGTGACCGTGCTGTAGTTCCTTTATAGCCCAACATTAGCCGCCTTTAGCTTAGCGGTGGTGACGTGAAGTCATGTGACCGTGCTGTAGTTCCTTTATAGCCTAATGTTAGCTATTTCTTTCTGGAGATTGCATTTACGCTTCAAAAATCATAAAGTGGTGTTAACATGTGGAGATCATCCTGCTGAAGACATGTGCAAGTATCATAAACGTTTGTTTACCAGAGAGATTATTTTCTGCAATAATCTTATTGGCTTTTTGTCAAGGGAACGAGGGTAGTGCTAATTCCGGGTGGCCAAGAAAAAAGAGGTAATCCCTGCGCGCTCTATAGCAACACACTGAAGGAAAGTGTATTTACGCTAAAACCTTTAAACTGCTGGCTGCCTGTGGGGAGAGTAGCCTGGTGTCCTGTGCTTGAGAGGATGGAGCAGCAGGAGTAGGAGGAGGTGTGATACAGCAACGCAGTGCATCAGATCATCCATCACTGTCCACACTACCTGCAGCCTGGGGGGGTATATATATATATGATAATAGATTCAGCAGCAGTGGAGGGACTGGGAGCAAAGGTCTACATTTACACCTCCGCGGCGAAATCAGCTATCAATCTGGCAAGCAAGGCCATTGGGAGTGGCGATCAGGTGACACCCGGCTGACATATTGCTCTGTTCGGAGCCAACAAACACATCCGTTAGCCCCCCCACCCCCCTCGTACTAAACATCAAGGCCTCTGGCGGGTGACAGACATCTGTATCGCCACACTCTTGTCATGTGTCATCAGAAATCCTGACCTCCTACAAACATATCGACCCGTCGCCTTGACTCATGCACACTAATTGACGAGTGCAAATCAGCATCAGAATACACACAGGCTGCAGGGAATATTACTTCCTCACCACTTCATAGTGTCACTGCAGCGCTGCCTCCTTTGAGTTGTGTTGGTCTGTAATAGTGCTGCAGGAATGAGTCCTAAAACCAGGAAATGAGTTAGCATTTCAGCACCGGATGCATGAATTGGTTTCTTGACGGATGTTTTGGTTTAACTTTTTAATGTTTTACCTGTTGTTCACCATCTATTATCTATCATGTTTACGCTGCTATGGACAATCTTGCACTATGTACATTCAATAACATCTGAAGTGACTGTTATTTTGTTATTTTGTATATATTGATTGATATACACCTGAACATCAGCAGGAGAGGACTCTTTAAAGTAGAGACACTACATACTGATATACACCTGAACATCAGCAGGAGAGGACTCTTTAAAGTAGAGACACTACATACTGATATACACCTGAACATCAGCAGGAGAGGACTCTTTAAAGTAGAGACACTACATACTGATATACACCTGAACATCAGCAGGAGAGGACTCTTTAAAGTAGAGACACTACAGACTGATATACACCTGAACATCAGCAGGAGAGGACTCTTTAAAGTAGAGACACTACAGACTGATATACACCTGAACATCAGCAGGAGAGGACTCTTTAAAGTAGAGACACTACAGACTGATATACACCTGAACATCAGCAGGAGAGGACTCTTTAAAGTAGAGACACTACAGACTGATATACACCTGAACATCAGCAGGAGAGGACTCTTTAAAGTAGAGACACTACATACTGATATACACCTGAACATCAGCAGGAGAGGACTCTTTAAAGTAGAGACACTACTTACTGATATACACCTGAACATCAGCAGGAGAGGACTCTTTAAAGTAGAGACACTACATACTGATATACACCTGAACATCAGCAAGAGAGGACTCTTTAACTAAACATACTAATGGCGCATTTCCACTGCAACGGGGTAGCCCCGTTTAAGCGTCCCTAAGCGTCCTCGCTCTGGCCTCGGGCTGCCTCGCTGGCCGTCCGAGGCCGTGGCGCATATTCATTACGGCCCCTACACACGGCGGCGTGCGTTGCCGCTTCAACGCTTCTGCCCATTCACTTTGAATGGGGTGACGTCACGATTCGCCGAACTGCATTGTGGGAGCAAAGCGTAGCTTCTCTCGCGGTGCTCGCTGCAAAATTAGAGCAATGTTCGACTTTTGCCGCCTCGACGGAGGCGTCAGCCAATCAAATCCCGCGTATGCAAATCTGACAGCACAAGCGCTAGCCAATCAAACCGCGTGTATGTTGGGAGAGCCAGACCGCAGTTATTTCCCATATGTCAAAAAATGGAGGAGGAAATTATCGTGGCGTTAGGGAATCACCCGGTACTATATGACCAGTCCCTCTTTACATACAGGGATACAAACCGGAGGAGCCAGGCATGGGGGGAGGTGGCAGAGACAGTGGGTGAAACTGGTAGGTTTTCGCCTGTTTGGGGAGTTTATATCCAGTGTACTTCGTTTGAATGGACAGCTAGCAAGCATAGACAGTATATTTAGCCAGCATGGATGTAGCATGAATGCTTTGCTTTGTATGTCCGGGGCGGGACATTCATGTGATTGGTTGTTGGTCGCGTTGTTCGTAAAAAATCCCCAAGCTTCAGACACGCCCACCGCCAAGCGGTAACGCACGCCGCGTGTAGGGGCCGTTACAGTTTAGGACCTGGGGTAGCAACGCAGTGTAGGCGGGGCGATCGGCTTTGTTTTTGTTCACATTTCGAGTTGTTCCGTCGAGCTCCCGCTGGATTTGATCATCCCCAATGAGATGTAGGAACGTCGTCACCTCCTCGGTCGACCACGGTGTGCTTTTCTTATTAGAAGTAGCCATTTTTGTAGCTCATCCGTTTACAAAATGCTGTTTATAAAAATGCTGCAAGCTTGCTTCAAAATATATATGCTAGGGATGAACTCGCGCGCGATCTTGTGACGATTCTCTCTGACCAATCAGCAGTCGAGAGCGTTGACGTCACTAGTTCAGCCCTGGCCCTGGTCTGATAGAACCACGATTTTATGGGGCCGGAAAAAGAGGGAAAAAGTACCCGCTAGCCGGTACTAGGCTATATGGAAAGGCCACCAAAAACTGGCCTGGCCGTTTGAGGACGGTTAAGGACGCTTAAACGGGGCTACCCGCTGCAGTGGAAATGCACCATTAGTTGCTTTCCTGCACTGAGTAAAGGATGCAAGTGATTCCTAATACCTGGAGCGGTGGTCTTGATCCTGATTGGATGAGGGCAGGAGTTTAGGACCCCACGGACGTCTCCTAAAGTCATCCCCAACACCGGCGTGCCCCCGATCTCCAGGATGACGTCTCCCACCGTGAGTCCTCCACCGGGCGCCAAGGTGACGAACGGGAACTCTCCGTAGTCTGCCCCTCCCCCGATGGAGACCCCCAGCTCCCCCGAGGACCCCAGCAGGGGCACGAAGCTGTCCAGCACCTTGGAGCGCCAGTGCAGCTTCTTCCCCGCCGTCTTAGACATGGCGAAGGAGCTGCGTGGGGAAATCAAACAAGAAGGAGCACAAGGTGTGAGACAGGAAGGTGTTGATTACAGAACAGGTGACACACTGGGTTTGAGATCCCCTTTGCACTCGCTTCCTGTCCGTCAGAGACTTTAAGATTCAAGGCTTTTATTGTCATTTGTGCATAGCTACAGTGTAGTTATGACAATGGACATCTTAGGTCACAGGCTCCTCCAACAGTGCAACACAATAAAACAGATAAAATAGTGTAAGTAAATAAAATAAAATATAATATAATAGAAAGTGCAGAAGTCTATAATAGTAATAGTAATTGGAATATTGATATGAGTTGCAAACAGATGGATGTTATGGATGTTCTTTCAAATGTTCAGGTGTTTAACAGTCTTATGGCTTGTGGGATGAAACTGTCCCTGAGTCTAAAATACTACTGATGGTGTTTAGAGACAAAATACATTTCTGATGTTCTGCAACTATCCTACTATCCTGTCCCAAGAGTTCAAACGAAACATGGACGGTAAATAAGCAAACTAAAAGCACCTGTTCTTGCATCAGCTTTGTAACAACATATTATGTAATTGCAATGATATATATTTGATATGTTAACACATGTTATCTCCATTGAGAAACCCCTGTTAGCTGTAAAGTATATTGCTTACCATGAAGATACGGGGGAAAAAAGAATCATGCAAGTACATTTAAACATGCCAAATAATGCAATTACTTGCCGTGTAATTGCATTGCTTGCAATTCATACTTTGAAATCAGGGCTGGGAATGTTTCTGTTGCCTTTTACTATACTTGTATTTTCAACCTGTCTTATTGAAGTTCATCAGGTTTCTAGTATTGTTTAATAATTCTCTTGGTTTTCTAATGGGTGTAATTGCAATGTCGTTTTTAAAGGTGTTTTTTTGGGGAGATTGAATTCTAATATTAGTCTATAGTCAGATAACATAATAATCTGTCTTCACTATAGGAAATATAACGAGTGAATTGAATCACATGTTTTACTTAAATATGTGGTGTAATGTGTTTTGGGACCATAACATAAAGTAACAACAGGATTGTACGGTTATGAATGCATAATAAGTTAGTTATGATGTAGTTAAAACAATATTGGATGATAGTCATTCTTTTTTTGTGTTTTGGACTGAAATAAATCATGGGTCAAAACTGACCCGCGAACACCATGAACGGTAACAGCTTTCCAACACAACACAAGGGTTAATGCTTTTAATATTTGTTATAATGCACTTTGAATGGCCTTACTGCTGAAAAATGAAACAAACTTAAAGCTTATTTAGAGTTATTTAAATTGTATTCTGCATAGACTATACCTGTACTCAGCATTTCTCCTGTTAACTGATCTATGTTTGGAAAAGTCAATGAATACATTGTAAAAACAAAAACAAATTAATGACATAACAAGAAGGAAGGTAGAACCCCTTGAAGGTTGTTCTGTTATTTAACCTTTATCAGTTGTCAATGTCTGAAGTCTGTGGAGCTGCAGGGTTCACAATTGGCTAGAAGTCATAAATAATTCCACATAATGGATGTTTACTCTGGCAGCTTTAAAAGTCAGCAACAACACATCACATGGGAACCGTTTAATTCTGTGTTGTGTGCAAACACGCAGCGGCACAGAACATGACTCTCCAACCAAGATGAATAAATTCCCTCATGCCTCGGCGCTCGCTGCACACTGACGCTGTGTTTTCGTAAACTGCCATGCACACACATTTCAGAATATTACATACATATTTTCAACGCTTGAATATTTTTTAAGCGTAAATCCAATCTCCAGAAGTTAAAAGCTAACGTTACGCTATAAGGAACTAGCACGGTCACATGACTTCACGTCACCGCTACGCTAAAGGCGGCTAATGTTGGTCGTTGTTTAGACACCAACTAGTGTATAGACAGATCAAAGCACAGAACAAGATACTTAAATACAACATCCAATGAAATTACTAACAATATTACATTACATTACATTTAGCTGACGCTTTTATCCAAAGCGACTTACAATAAGTACATTCGACCAGGAAGACACAACCTTGAAGAAAACAGAATCATATAAGTACATCAGGTTTCATAGAGCCAAACATTTCAAGTGCTACTCAACTGGCTTTAGATAAGCCAGTCCTTTATTAGTATATAAGTGCTTTGTTAATAGTTCTATCGCTCGAAGTGGAGTCGATCAATATCAATTATAACATTTTTGAATCACCGTCAAATGAATGTTGGCAAGACCAATTGCTCCTCATCTATGTATTTTGGGTCATGGGAAAAGGAGTCAAAGTCAGTGCATTAGAAAATATGCTGATACAAGAAAAACTTAAATACAGTAACGAAGTATTTGTACTTCACTACTTCCACCTCTGGGCCTAATAAAGCTGCTTCAAAGAGGGACAGACAGACAGGATATAACTCATCATTTGCAGCAGACTGGCACATCTGACAGGGATCCTCTTTACTGCTCAGCCAAAAAGAAGGGGTCCCTAATGGCTTTTTATAAACAGAGAGGGATAAATGAGGAAGAGGAAGGCAGGGAGTGGAGGGAGATTAGAGGATGAAACACAGAAATAGACTGTAACTAAATACAGATGGATTGTATGTGTTTTTGTCCCACACTCTGAGAGAAAAAGAGGGAGGAGGTCGGGTGCAGATGGAGAGGCGCCACACAGCCTGAGGTCGGCACAGGACTCACGACTTTGACCTTCAGCTCGGGCCATGAGTCAGAGTTTCACCGAGAATCCAAATAAACACAACTTCTATTTCAGTCTCGGGTAAAAACCAAGGGAAAGTCACTGTTGTTTTCACGTTGAATGAAACACAAACAACGGGATTTGGGAGTAGCGGAAAATATGAAATGGGATTACGTAATTAGGATACAAAAATGGGATTTCCTTACAGTTACAGAAAAAAGAAAATAAGTAATCAGATTGCAGGTATGTTCAAAGAAAATGGGGATTACAATGTACAATAGATTTTAAAATAGTGTGGTGCAGGAATGAGTGCTAAAACCCAGAAATTAGTCTGGTTTTTACCACTTCCTGTTCCCTTCCCGGTGTTTTTTCTGCATGTGTTTTTGGTTGTTAGCCTGAAATAAGGTCTGAGGTTAACACAAGCTAAAGAGATCCTAATGCTTTGTTCTATGACAACAAATACGTCAGTAAATACCCCACTGGTGGATTTAAAAACAGCGGTTGCTAACAAGTGTCTAAATGAGACGACAAACATCATCATATCTACATGTAGTTCCTTTATAGCTCAACATTAGCCGCCTTTAGCTTAGCGGTGGTGACGTGGAGTCATGTGACCGTGCTGTACTTCCTTTATAGCCCAACACTAGCCGCCTTTAGCTTAGCGGTGGTGACGTGAAGACATGTGACCGTGCTGTACTTCCTTTATAGCCCAACATTAGCCGCCTTTAGCTTAGCGGTGGTGACGTGGAGTCATGTGACCGTGCTGTAGTTCCTTTATAGCCCAACATTAGCCGCCTTTAGCTTAGCGGTGGTGACGTGGAGTCATGTGACCGTGCTGTACTTCCTTTATAGCCCAACATTAGCCGCCTTTAGCTTAGCGGTGGTGACGTGGAGTCATGTGACCGTGCTGTACTTCCTTTATAGCCCAACATTAGCCGCCTTTAGCTTAGCGGTGGTGACGTGGAGTCATGTGACCGTGCTGTACTTCCTTTATAGCCCAACATTAGCCGCCTTTAGCTTTAGCTGCTGAACAAAACGTGTAAGTATCATAAATGTTTGTTTGCCACAGAGATAATTTCCTGCCATATCTTGAAATCCAATGGAGAAATCACATTGACTTTTTGTCAAGCGAACCAGGAAGATGCTAACATCTGGGTCTGCCAGCAAAAATACTTCATCCCTGCTCTATAAAGAATGTTCTGATGTCTCAGGTAAAACCATAGATATTCTCCCAGTTCATCATCATGGCAAAGCCATGTTGGATAAACTACCTTCTTACATCTGCTCTCTGCTCTCTCGACGAATTGAAAGTAGCTATTGCCTGAGATCTCATGATGTGGTTTTATTAAATGTGCCAAGTGCTAGGACTGACTTAGGGAAAAAAGCTTTTAGATGCGCAGCTCCACTAACTTGGAACAGTCTGCAAAAGGAATGGAAACTGAGCAATTTGGTTCCACTAAATGTTTTTAAAGCACGGATAGACGCTATCCAATCGGAAACTGTTGGAACCTGTAAATGTCACTAGCTATGTAAACTGTAGTCGCTGTAAATATGCTGTATGATGTCCTTTTTGTTTTTCTGTTGTTTTCTGTTTTATATGTCTTCATGTGGAACCTACTTGCAGCAGATCAATGATCTCAATGGGATTCACCTGCTTAAATAAAGGTTTTAAATTCAATTAAATGAAATGGCCTCTGGTTCAAATAATGCTTTCACTGGGTGGAAATGTCTGTATGAAACAATATTAGTGTTTAATGCATACTGTGCTTTCCAGTTGTTTATATACTGTCACTATCCAAGGAGTCCACATCCAATTTAAAGGATCATTAACAGGTAAATGTTCGTTAATACTCATCTGTAATCCAGTACTTGAAATAGGTGTACTGCCTGAGTTTGGAGGACCCATTGGTTAATAATGAAAATAGTATGAGTGATCTTAATCTTCTGTATTAATTAAACTAAAACAGATAAGTAGTAAGACTACAACAAGTAGAGCCAGTGTATTTCCACCTGAAATTATGTGTATCACTTCACCCTTGCCAAACAACGCCCCCAACCACCCCCCCCAGCCCCCCCCCCCTCTGTGAAGCCTTCTGCAGCCTCACGGTCCACCTGCAGCAGTACAGCCTGCATGTGTGTCACGAGAATCACAAGCATCTTTCTCCATCCAATCTCACACAACAAACTCCCACGTGCATCCATCCATCCTGAACAACAGATTTATAAGCCATCTTTAAGTCTCTTCATGCTTTATCTAAACATTTCTCAGAATGATTAAAAGGCTAAAAATAAAACTCTGTCGGGGCGTATGTGTCTGCATGCAGGCGGAGTGTCGCCGAGCTGTTGTCTTGACCTCCTCGTGTGACTGCGCTTTAATGAGCCTCGGCCTGTCAGGTCCGCTCGTCCCGCCGCAGACACACCCCGACACACTCCGCTGCGGCTGGTGTTGATGCTCCACACACACTCTTCTCACTGTGTGCACTTAAACACAGTGCTACACTGCCGCCATTACGGCTGCACGGGGAGGTCAGAATGTGACAAAAGGGATCGAGTCAGACGTTACATTCAGTGGATTAATAAGTAATCGTAATTTGCAATGCATGCATTCTTAATGTAAAGTTACTCGGTGTTCAAACAGAGTGGTTTGAGAACAACACGTTGCTCTTCTATATTTCAAAGTGGCACTCAGGATGACCTTTTCTTACTAACTCGCACTGTTTTCAATTACAACATGACAGCCGTGCTAGCAGCTCTGTGACGCTGCACTAAGGCACTGGGATGTTTTGAGGTACGGTGCTAACAAGCTAACAGTGACAATGCTATCACCGTCTAATCTTAGCGCGTTGGCATGCTAACATTTGATTATTATCAATAGATAAATAGAGATATGGCAAATGGACATGTCATTAGTTCTCCAGGTTATTGGTCTCATTGTATTAGACAAATTAACGTTTTGACATAATGAATGTTGGAGCTATATATTGCTGTTTTTGTTTATTGTAAATGTACCTTTAATTTTTGTGTAATTAAAGTTAATTGAATGAGTTGTTTTATGCTTTTACTTTGAAGGCAGTTTTGGGCACTGGGTGATGTGGGCACCTGTAATTGGTTAATTAGTTAATTAGTTATATTTCTTGATGATTTGGGCTGGTTCAATGATGGTGCTGAATGAAAATCAAATGATCACCAAAGCTAAGATGATTAATCCTGAGGGAAACGTGAATTTCTGTTAGTTAGGTTGCAACTAACGACAATTTTCATTATCAATAAACTGTAATTATGTTAACAACGAACCATAATATTTGGGTATAAATATCAGAAAAAGGGGAAAATGTTTTGTTTTGTTTTGTTAGTCCAAACTCAACGACATTAACTTGAGTAAAATAAAGCATTTTCTGAAATGTCTTTTATTAAAAGTGACTTTATCAATTTTTTTAATAGTTTATCTGTCAATCGACCGATCAATAAGTCAACTAATTCAATGCTAACATGCTGATGTTGTGCAGGTACAATGTATACGTTGTTCACTACCTTAGTTTCAAATCTTAGCATGCTAACATTAGTTTACTATCCACAAACAGTGAAGCAGATGGGACAGTTTTGCAGGTATTTGGTCGTAAACAAGTTTGAGTTTGACCTGATGATGACGCTAGACGAAAGGAATTGCGATCCTGAGAGCGATATGACAATATGTTTTTGAGATATTTCACTAAAAACAACCTCATGGCGACAATATAGGAAAAAAAGGGATCATAAAATACAGTAGGATTCATCCTCTGGGAACCATGAACGCCTGGTGATAATTTCATGGAAAGCCTTAAAACAGTTGAGATATTTAAGACCGACTGACAACTAAAGCAGCTGATAAATCACTCCAGATGAATCATAAAGGGCCAGCAGTATAACTATATGTTCTAGAGAAGGACACAATATGGTCTCAAGGATACCTCGCCCTATAAAAAGAAGTCTCTCTTGAGATTTCTGACCTTTAGGTCGAGGAAGAGCTGACCAACACCTATCCTGTTTCACTGACTTCTCTGCAGTCTCAGTGTAATCTCAAACCACAGCAATGTGTCTATAGAGAGGCGAAGTCCCTCCCCTTCCGGGGGACCTCCATGGGACCTTATTTCGGAAAAAGTATGTATTGAAGTCAATGGGGAGAGAAAGATTATCTTTTGATCCCGTTTGAATTGTGCCACGAATTACACACATGATGTTTGTCAATTTAAAAGATGATTTTGCAAGTCAAAAAAATAAAAATAAAAAGTAACACTTTTTTGGTGTGAAACCGCTCAATGAACTACATCTCGCACCACACACCAAGACTGCCGTCACGTTGGAACATTTCACTTCTTTCTTTCAGAATGAGGCGGAAAGTATTAAACGAGGTGAAAATCACTTCAAGTCTGGGCACGTTGAGAGCTGCACATACACACAAGGGGAGTTAGTCGGTTCCGTGAGAGCCAGCATGCGGGACCGGATTCTGGGATTTGTAGTCTTTCTAGTTGCGTATTTTTCATAGTCTTATATTTCAACAGCTTTACGACAAACTGTGACTTTTTTAACATGGAGATTATTTTTTAAGATTGACAAACATCATATGTGGAATTTGTGGCACAATTCAAACGGAATCGAAAGATGATATCTCTCTCTCCATTGACTACAATACATAGTTTTTCAGAAATAAGGTCCCATGGACCGGAAGTAGATGGGCGTGACTTCACCTCTCTATATCAAAACACACATCCTGTTGACCTAAGGCTATTCTTAGGGGTTGTTTTTTAATTACTCACCCTATTTGTTTAGATTATGAGGCATAGAACAAATGCTTAAGGCTGTTATGAGTCGGTGTGCAGAATAAACAGCTGCGCCCTTTAGCCCTGACCTGCATAAAGACAGCTTGTATTATGCAGAGGACGCTTATTGTTCTTAGTTAATTCCCTATTACTTAATATGTTTTTGTAAATATTTGAATTTTTTTGTCTTTTAAGGACATTTTAATTCAACTCATCTTTATATACATATATTATTTATTTTAATTATTTATTTTATACTTTTCCAAACGGAGAAAACCCAATTCACCCTGGGATGAATACAGTTCTCTGATGGTGCTGATTAACCTGAATAATTCAAACTCAAAAGAGACAAACTGTTATTCCAGCTTCACCTTAACAAACGTAACACCCCGATTGTTTCACAGTAATAATAACACGAATAGTATAACAATAAGATTTCAGTTCATTAAATCCTTCCCAGTGATTACTCTAAAAAAGCTGCGGCTGTTTTCCCCCCCAGCATTAAATAAGCACTTATTTCAGGTTGGATCTCCGGGCTGTTCTTTTATTAAAGTTACACTGAGGAGCTTTGCCATGGAGCTCAATAATTTAAAGTCAACTTGAAGCGAGGAATCAAGGACGCGAGGGAATAGCACATGACATCGGGGCAGACAACATCCTGAAAGACCTTCAGGAGGAGAAGAAGAAGGAGGAAAAACACATCAATTAAGACGAGTTAATAATTGAATTGGTCCTGAAAGGCCAAGAAGAAAACAACAACAACAACTTGTCCTGACAGATTAAGCCGGCAGGGTGAAAAACCTCGGGAAATTAAGTTTGTGGCGAGAAACTTGAATTGATTCAGGCGATGAAGGAGATGTTTAAAATAGATATTAGAGAGGGAATTCATCTAACTTCCAAAGCAAACCAGTAAGTAAACGGTAAGGAGTGTCTATTGAATTTGGTATGAAATACATCCTGGAATTTCACTGGTATTCTAATTGAAAATTCACAAAATGCACGACTTTCCCCTTCATTTCAGCATCTCATCCCCCCCCCCCCCCCCCCCCCGTATCAGTACCATCAGAGGGCTGGATGGTGTGAGCGGTGACTGTCAGCCCGTGTGATTCTCTGTTCCTGATGTCTATCTGCACGCCGGCCCTAATCCCCATCAAACCGTCCCTCAGACGCCCATCGCTCTCTGACATAATCCGCTTTGACCAAAGCCAAACTTCTGCAACGACGGGAAACTTTTCACACCATCAGCTTCTGCCGTGGTCTGAATCCACTCTCAGGTTGAGGTTTCATAACCACTATTACCTTAACCTGACTACAGAACATCATACTGTAGAGTTAAAGAGTCCTCTCCTGCTGATGTTCAGGTGTATATCAGTATGTAGTGTCTCTACTTTAAAGAGTCCTCTCCTGCTGATGTTCAGGTTCATATCAGTATGTAGTGTCTCTACTTTAAAGAGTCCTCTCCTGCTGATGTTCAGGTGTATATCAGTATGTAGTGTCTCTACTTTAAAGAGTCCTCTCCTGCTGATGTTCAGGTGTATATCAGTATGTAGTGTCTCTACTTTAAAGAGTCCTCTCCTGCTGATGTTCAGGTGTATATCAGTATGTAGTGTCTCTACTTTAAAGAGTCCTCTCCTGCTGATGTTCAGGTGTATATCAGTATGTAGTGTCTCTACTTTAAAGAGTCCTCTCCTGCTGATGTTCAGGTGTATATCAGTATGTAGTGCCTCTACTTTAAAGAGTCCTCTCCTGCTGATGTTCAGGTGTATATCAGTATGTAGTGTCTCTACTTTAAAGAGTCCTCTCCTGCTGATGTTCAGGTGTATATCAGTATGTAGTGCCTCTACTTTAAAGAGTCCTCTCCTGCTGATGTTCAGGTGTATATCAGTATGTAGTGTCTCTACTTTAAAGAGTCCTCTCCTGCTGATGTTCAGGTGTATATCAGTATGTAGTGTCTCTACTTTAAAGAGTCCTCTCCTGCTGATGTTCAGGTGTATATCAGTATGTAGTGTCTCTACTTTAAAGAGTCCTCTCCTGCTGATGTTCAGGTGTATATCAGTATGTAGTGCCTCTACTTTAAAGAGTCCTCTCCTGCTGATGTTCAGGTGTATATCAGTATGTAGTGTCTCTACTTTAAAGAGTCCTCTCCTGCTGATGTTCAGGTGTATATCAGTATGTAGTGTCTCTACTTTAAAGAGTCCTCTCCTGCTGATGCTCAGGTGTATATCAGTATGTAGTGTCTCTACTTTAAAGAGTCCTCTCCTGCTGATGTTCAGGTGTATATCAGTCTGTAGTGTCTCTACTTTAAAGAGTCCTCTCCTGCTGATGTTCAGGTGCATATCAGTATGTAGTGTCTCTACTTTAAAGAGTCCTCTCCTGCTGATGTTCAGATGTATATCAGTATGTAGTGTCTCTACTTTAAAGAGTCCTCTCCTGCTGATGTTCAGGTGTATATCAGTATGTAGTGTCTCTTCATGTCTCCATGCTTTAATGTTCAAAAAGCTCTTTATTTTTCTCATACTGCCTGTGCTGCAGCACCTCTTTTCACCCTCTGTCTGAAACCAGAGCCCAGTCTGCTCCGATTGGTTAGCTGGCCGGCTCGGTTGTGATTGGTCAACCGCTAAAATATGTCCCGCCCCTTAGACTATCACGTACAATGTGTTGGAGTGAATATAATATATTGTTGAAAGTGTTAAACATACAAGCACTTTTTTTATAAGATGTAAATCCTCAATAAGCCCTGTATTTATGATCTGCGTTAAGTGATCACGATCAGTAGTTTCCATGTTTGGCTGTGCGGTGGGTTACTTTAAATGTCATAAGGAATTGTGGGACAGCATGTTCTCCTTTCATTTTCTAAAGGATTGTCCCGTGTAAGCTAAAGGAGATTATAAAGGAAGTATTGAAGCTCTTTTCATGGCTGACGTTTAGAGACTTCTGGGTCATTTCCCTCCGTTAGAAACCTTGCTGTTGAACCACAACTTTGAGTCTGATGTTCTCTCAATGTGCATGTCAGAGAGCAGCTTCCCTGCACATGAGCCATAGAGCGGCTTCACACTCATAAAAGCTTCTGTTGGTTTGATCTGTCAGAGCCACGCTCGCTCTGTTTCCGCTCTAAATGAGATCTATGATAATGAAATGATCCTGCTCAATTAGCTCAGCTACGATGAGCTGGATATACGTGAGCGTGTTTGATATGTTCTGCATGCTCGCTGCTAGCTCGAGATGAATTGTTGTTCTGCCTAAATGTGAGTTTTGCAGAATATTGATGCTCTGGCTGTTTGTTTTGTCAGCCTGAATGTGAGCGGCATGCTAACGTCTCTGTGGTGGATAAACAGCTGCAGAGGGATCTTTATAAGTCTGAGTGAGCCAGAGCAAAGTCGGCATGACTGATGCTGATATAATAAAGTGACCGTGCACTGCATACCCAGAGGTAAGCTTTAACCTTCCTGTTGTCTTCGGGTCAGATCTGACCGATTTACTACTTTCATCAATCATAACTTTTTAGTTTTACATTCGATTGCATTAAGGCTTCATGATATCCTTCACAGTAGACATTTGAACATATCAAATTGCTGATCACCACTTTCATTGCATTTTGGATGATTTAGTCAACTTTGAAACACCCATGGTGTTCCCGCTCAAACATGACCGCCATAAAGGAAAGGAATTAGTAACCATCCGGATCAGATAAAACACACACACACACAAACACCCACCCACACACAGACACACACACACTCTAGATGTGTCCCCCCCCCCTTATGTGCCCATCCCCCCATGTGAATCACACCTGACACACACACACACAACAATTTGACACATTTCCCGCTCTTATGTGCCCATCCCCCCACATGAATCACACCTGGCACACGCAATACATATTCAGTGTCTGTTCTTTGTATATGTACTGCAGTTGTTCATGTACACCAGTAGTCTGATACAATATGAACAGTTTGAAAGGGTGTTAAATGACATTTGGTGATTAATGGTTTTTGTGTTAATGTAATAGCAGTTAAAACAGGACTGGTCAAATTTGACCCCGAACACCAAAGTAAGGGGGGGGGGGGGGAACGAACACAATAGGAGGGGTAAGAGAGCAACTGTCAATACACAGTGTGAATAACACTACAGCGGAAAGCTTTTTTTTACTAATTGCTCCTTAGTTCATCCACAGAATATTATTAGGAAGTCATTATTATCATTCATTAAGGAAATAATACCAAATGTCTGTTCTTTCTTGATGTCATTATAATTTGAATTAGAGCTGCTACTTTTGATAATTTTCAATAAAATGAATGCTGCTGATTAGGATTTTAGTTATTCAATTTATTGTTAAGTCTATAAGTTATCATTACAACTTCTGAGAGATAAATGTGATGTTTTTATAGTCCAAAAGCAAAGACATTGAATTAAATATTATTCATGAAATCCTATATTTGACCGGCTGAAACCTGAAGCTGTTTGGCATCTGAACTTGAAACCATTTATTGATTGTTGATAAAGATGCAGCCCAAAATAGTAAAATGAATATTAATTTAAAGAGTTATTGGTGAACGATTTATGACACACATGTATTCATTTGTGGATTGTGTTTAAATAGTTATAATTAGTAACATTTGAGACATTGAGAAAGAAGTCCATTGTGAGTTTTTAAAACAAAAAAAGTAATTATTACTTTCATTATGTTCTAGATAAAAACACGATTGTTTTTCCTCTTAATTGACTCAGAGATTGGTCGTGTCATTGCAGATCTTCAAATGTCTGATTTGGTTTGACCAACAGCCCAAGATTATTAAGCAACTTTTATTGCAACTTGTACAAAAGGTGCAAGTGCTTTACTTGAGAACCTGAGGGTCGCTGGCTCACGTGCCGGAGCAGACTAAGTACGGAGGGGGGACTGGTACGTAAAAAGTTGCTGGTTCACCACCAGTAAGTTGCCCTGGAGCAAGGCACTGGACCCCCACACTGCTCTCCAGCCATATAATAGCTGCGGGTCCACATACTAAGATGGGGTGAATGCAGAATCTGTGTGACAAGTAAGAGAGGAATCAATTTGAAAAATCAATTTTAATATAAATTAGTAAAGTCCAAGATATCAAAGAAAACCATAGAATTCCCACAACTAAGTGGAACCAGTGAGTGTTGCCTGAAAAATTCATTAAAACGATTAATTAATGATCAAAATAGCTGCAGATAAATGCACTATTCATCTTACTGTATATCCAATTGGACATCATCACACTTTCAAGCCTTTCCACCAATGGATCATAAATCAAATTGCATAATGAAGATGTTGTAGTGGTCACTGAGCTCCTCTCCTCTCTGACCTGGAGTGCGGCACACTGCTCATAATCTTCCAGCATCCTCCTGGATGGAGCTGGAGGTCAGACAAGAGAGGCATCTTAAATAACCGCTGACCTTATACTCATCTGGACCAGAGAGCGGGAAAATGCACAGGAAGCTGCTCCGACTCCTGCGTCTTATCTGACATCTGTGACATCTGTGACCCTCTCCCGCCAAACAGTGACACCAAACAAACACCACAAAGCCCCCGATGCTCCCTCACTTCCAAATCTAGGGCAACACAAAACACACAGCAGCGGCAGATTTAAAAATAAAAGATTAAATGCTTGGGAGGGGAAAAAGAACTGAAAATGTGTCCCTCAGTCATGTGGAGTAACACACAGAGAAACAATTCTCTCTGAATCTAAAACTCGGCAAGCCATCGATAAACCCACAATCTAGCTTTTAAAGCTGCTCTTGTTTTACATACAGAGACTTAGTGTAAGATTAAAATATGGTTGAGCATTGAATTGGACACACACATACACGCACAAACACACACACACACACACACACACACACACACACACACACACACACACACACACACACACACACACACACACACACACAAAAGTCAAGATGATTGTCTTTTAAAATTCTCAATCGATTCACAACTCACAAAAATGTTATGTGCTATAAAAGTGGCTAGATATTGCTGCTAATGGACTAACAATGCACACCAGGTCAAAGCCGTATCAAACAAGAACACATTTACACAAAGTGTGAGTTCATGTTTTCCCGTGCACAATTTATTGTTTGAATCTGCAAGTATGTGTGTACGTTTGTAAGGCTCTTGTGTACATACAAAGGGACTTAGTGTAATATTAAAAACATTGTTGAGCACACACAGACACACATACACACACACACAAACAGACACACACACACACACACAAACAGACACACACACACACTCACAAACAGACACACATACACACACAAACAGACACACACACACACAACCTGTTGACCATGCACTAAAGCAACAATATCACAATATTTATTTATGTTGTTTTAATAAAAGAAGATGGATAGTTTGGTTCAAGACAAAACTGTGCTTGATTATTGCAACAGAAAGCTTTTAATCAAGAACTGATTTTGAATTGGGAAACGTTTTCTAATCTCAAAACATTTCAACATTTTTACTCCCTTAAAAGGTCTCCTATTACGCTATCTTTAGGCACATATTATGGGTTTCAGATATATAAAAAAAAATATAAAAAACATGTCATGATGTGTTTTGCTCAAAATATCAAACAGATCATGCATTTTAGAAATCCCTCATATCCCTCTGTTTCAGCCCTGTTAGAGAAACCCCTCCTTAAAAAAAAATGAGGAGGGGGAGCTAATGCCTGATCAGAATTATACAAGATACTCAGCTAAATGCTCCCGTGATTAAACGCCATCATGTTCCAAACCACATCAAGGATTATCTCTGAAACAGTATGGAGCTCAAAGGCTTTCACTCTTGCCGGTTATACCACAAGGTGAGTTCCTTTTTACTTCCTGCTTCTTCACACACATGCTCTCCAGTACAGGTTAGCTCTGAGTGTTAGCGATGCTAATGTAAACACCGACCATATTACGTCCAAAACAGTCGGGCATTGTTTCTGATAGCAACGTTTCTGATTGGGCCGTGGGTCCACATTTCAGATATTACGTCGTATCGGACGCAAATCTGGATCAGCTCCGTTGTTCCCCGTTTTTAGAGATTTGGGTACGGAGGAAAAGAGAGAGGGTTTTATTTTCTGACGCTGCGTGAGTTCCCTGACACACCGGGGACACATGTTTATGTATAAAATAAATATTTTTGCATGATAGGTCCGCTTTTAGGGCATCACTGCTCACATGACCTTAATTGAGATGTGATCTTGAATCAAAAATCACATCAAGATACCGAAGGCTTTGCACACTTTAACACACACACACACACACACACACACACACACACACACACACACACACACACACACACACACACACACACACACACACACACACACACACACACACACACACACACACACACACCTGGCAGGATCACAGGCTGAGGCATGCTCCCTTTGGGGAAACTGGATCTTCTAACGTCATAGGATCAAGGTCAGAGCTAGGGCATGTTGTGTACACACGGCTCTGCTTGATAACACAACTGTATCACAACAGGTCTTCTCACAGTTAACTGTCAGGAGGCATTACACCTGATCTGAGACCAGCTCTCTCCAGGAACACAGAGCAGTTTAAGTGAACAGCTTCTCAGGGATGACGGATATGAGAGACAGAAATGGAGTTAATAAAGCCGGCGGCAGCTTGGGGGGAAAATGGAATATTGTTTTGTATAATTCACACAGAGGAGGGAGCTTATGAAAGAAACCATAATAACAAAATGATTAATTCATGAGGGAAGGTTAACTTCGCTGTAATGAGCATTTTTGTGAGGTCGCAGCTTTGTAACCTAAGCAGGCCTTCAAGTGTGTGTGTGAGAGATACTGCTGATTCAGTAGGGAGGTGAAGGTGACCCCCGCCTGCCTGTCTCACCACCTGATATTGATCCCAGTTGTGCACCTCAGATCTGACTCAAGGATACATGGATTCACCGCCTTCTTGACATTTCAAATATGGCAGCGTGTAAACTATAACTCCACACACTATCATTGATTGGTTATTGATTTGCTCCCTCAGTCAGAGTCTAACCACTTAACCGACGACCCAAATGTAATCTGGATGAATCGAGGCTGGGACACGGGCGCGGCTCCAGCTAGGAATGTTGTCACGACTAAAACTTCTATCACGAGATATTCAGGCGGGAGTAACCGGATTACATGTGATGGGTAATCAAGACACAAAAAAGGTAACTGTATTCCCTAATACTTACAAGAAACAAGACAGATTACTGTAACATTTCCACAAGATTACAAACAGGATTACAATGTTACTAAAAAACAAAAACTGGTTTATTTGTCGTTTTTTTTAAGGAAGTGCTTTTCTTTCAAGGTTTTCCCTTTCCCGTAGTGTATAGTTTCCTTTGTTTACATCAGGAACAAAGTGACATCACTATGTAAAACTCGCGCTTCTATTGGCTAAGGGGACGGACATCTCTTACTCATCTTACTTCTCCCTTCTCTCTGTCTCTACCTGTGTACTCTCATGTTCCGATTAACCCAGCTTCCCCAAATGTCTTTCTTTTTGGTGTCTATATACGCCGGGATCCGGAGTCATGGATGATCCTGCGGTCCTGTGTCCTGGATCGCGAGCCCTGGATCTTGAGTCGTGGCTGTGGTCCTGGATCATAGGTCCTGGATGGATATCCTCGTGGATTCATCTTCCTATTATACACACGTGCATTTCCAAACATTTGGACCACCTATGTTGCAAATGTATTATCTTTTCAATTTACACACGGCATCTATTGCACGTCTGTCCGTCCTGGGAGAAGGATCCCTCCTCTGTTGCTCTCCCTGAGGTTTCTCCCATTTTTCCCTTTAAACTGTGGGTTTTCTCTGGAAGTTTTTCCTTGTACGATGTGAGGGTCTAAGGACAGAGGGTGTCGTATTGTCATACTGATATTCTGTACACACTGTGAAGTCCACTGAGACAAATGTAACATTTGTGATATTGGGCTATATAAATAAACATTAATTGATTGATTGATTGACATCTTTAAGCGGTTGACCAATCACATGCATTTGATATTGAAGTAATACAAAGTAAATCAGGTTACAATACTTGTATATGTTGATACTCAAATCAGGTTACTGATTACACTGTTTTACATGTAGTAACTGTGCTAGAATACATTTTTAAAGTTACCCTCCCAACCCTGTGTACATGTAATGTATCTCAATAACAATATTTTATGCTCTACTTCAATATTTAAATATATGACACAATCACACATTTAAGTCTTTAAGCATAACAGTTTCAAGGGGGAAATAATAGAAACAGTTCCAGCCTCATGGTTGTATGCCTCTGAAAAGCAGTATAAATGCAGCTTTATCCATCATATGCACCGCGCTGTACCTTCTGTGCATACTTGACAAATGAAGCTTCTGAATCTTTAAATGTACGTCTCAAATATCATCACTTCATCATTTTGTCCTACGAGACATTTGTGTGAATTAATTGACAAAAATGTCATTAACTTATGAGTCAATAAGTTATGGGCCGTTTGGCGAGGTCACAGTGACCTTTGACCACTCAATTAGTGACACTTCATCCTTTTGTCCAAGTGAAAGAGAAATTCCCTGCAGGCGTTCCCGGGAATACGACGGATGTGAGGTTGCAGTGACATTTACCTTTGACATCTATTTATCCAACTGCCCCCACGGGGATCAATGGAGTATTTATGATTCTGATTTTACCTCCAACATTTTAACAGTTCATCATTGAGTCCAAATGGACGTAGGTACCACATTTGAATATATTTCCTTCCAGGCATTCCCTAAGTATTCCGAGATGGACCGATTTAAAATTCAAAAACATAATGACTCTGGTGCTGTCACCAGAATGGAGACATTAAAAGGTATATTCATTTCCAGCTATACACACACTATGTCAACATGTATGCACACCAATACGAAGTGATCAGATCAAGACATTAGTTTGATTTAACTAAGTTAGAGCAGATCATCTCTGGTCAATGTTTTTTTAAATATGGTTTTGGTTATTAAATGGAAATAAGGTCTAAAGTTAACACAAACTGAAGAGATGTTCTACGACGTCAGTAAATAACCCACTGGTGAATTTAATAACGGCGGTTGATAACAAGTGTCTAAATGAGACGACTAAATGTCATCACGCCCAACATTAGCCTCCTTTAGAAAGAAATGTTAAATTAATAAAGTATGTCTTCTTCTTCTTCTTCTTCTTCTTCTTCTTCTTCTTCTTCTTCTTCTTCTTCTTCTTCTTCTTCTTCTTCTTCTTCTTCTTCTTCTTCTTCTTCTTCTTCTTCTTCTTCTTCTTTAGTGCTGTAGTTCCTTTATATCCCAACATTAGCCGCCTTTAGCTTAGCGGTGGTGACGTGAAGTCATGTGACCGTGCTGTAGTTCCTTTATAGCCCAACATTAGCCGCCTTTAGCTTAGCGGTGGTGACGTGAAGTCATGTGACCGTGCTGTAGTTCCTTTATAGCCCAACATTAGCCGCCATTAGCTTAGCGGTGGTGATGTGAAGTCATGTGACCGTGCTGTAGTTCCTTTATAGCCCAACATTAGCCGCCTTTAGCTTAGCGTGGTGACGTGAAGTCATGTGACCATGCTGTAGTTCCTTTATAGCCCAACATTAGCCGCCTTTAGCTTAGCGGTGGTGACGTGAAGTCATGTGACCGTGCTGTAGTTCCTTTATAGCCCAACATTAGCCGCCTTTAGCTTAGCGGTGGTGACGTGAAGTCATGTGACCGTGCTGTAGTTCCTTTATAGCCCAATATTAGCCACCTTTAGCTTAGCGGTGGTGACGTGAAGTCATGTGACCGTGCTGTAGTTCCTTTATAGCCCAACATTAGCCGCCTTTAGCTTAGCGGTGGTGACGTGAAGTCATGTGACCGTGCTGTAGTTCCTTTATAGCCCAACATTAGCCACCTTTAGCTTAGCGGTGGTGACGTGAAGTCATGTGACCGTGCTGTAGTTCCTTTATAGCCCAACATTAGCCACCTTTAGCTTAGCGGTGGTGACGTGAAGTCATGTGACCGTGCTGTAGTTCCTTTATAGCCCAACATTAGCCGCCTTTAGCTTAGTGGTGGTGACGTGAAGTCATGTGACCGTGCTGTAGTTCCTTTATAGCCCAACATTAGCCGCCTTTAGCTTAGCGGTGGTGACGTGAAGTCATGTGACCGTGCTGTAGTTCCTTTATAGCCCAACATTAGCCGCCTTTAGCTTAGCGGTGGTGACGTGAAGTCATGTGACCGTGCTGTAGTTCCTTTATAGCCCAACATTAGCCGCCTTTAGCTTAGCGGTGGTGACGTGAAGTCATGTGACCGTGCTGTAGTTCCTTTATAGCCCAACATTAGCCGCCTTTAGCTTAGTGGTGGTGACGTGAAGTCATGTGACCGTGCTGTAGTTCCTTATAGCCCAACATTAGCCACCTTTAGCTTAGCGGTGGTGACGTGAAGTCATGTGACCGTGCTTTAGTTCCTTTATAGCCCAACATTAGCCGCCTTTAGCTTAGTGGTGGTGACGTGAAGTCATGTGACCGTGCTGTAGTTCCTTTATAGCCCAACATTAGCCACCTTTAGCTTAGCGGTGGTGACGTGAAGTCATGTGACCGTGCTTTAGTTCCATAGCCTAACGTTAGCTTTTTACTTTAGAAATCATAAAGTTGAGTTAATAGGTGGAGATTATCCTGCTGAACAAAGCGTGTAAATATGATACACGTTTGTTTGACACAGATCTTAATCCAAAAGCCAATGGAAAAAACCCATTGGCTTTTTGTGGAGGGAGCCCTTGCAATGCTTCCTTCAGGGTCAGCCTTCAGAAATATCATTGCATCTCAAGAATACACGATTCCTCATGATATAATTCCATGAAAAGTTGATGATTAAACATATTGAATTATCGCACATCCCCAGTTGTTGCTGATCCCAGACTCCACATGAACTGTGGAACTAAGAATAGACCACGCTACAACTGCAGAATGCAAATGCAGTGGCTGGGAGCAAAGGTTTGGACCACAGATGGGCGCCGGCAGCCCCGTCAAGGGTAAACTGCCAAGCACACACACACACACACACACACACACACACACACACACACACACACACACACACACACACACACACACACACACACACACACACACACACACACACACACACACACACACACACACACACACACACACACACACACACACACACACACATACACACACACACACACACACACAGAACCACACATACAGAACCACACACACACTTAGTTTCCACCACACCTTAAAACAGCAGCATTAATATGCATGCTGCCGAAGGACACAGGAGGAACATAATTAGACAATCAACAGCTCCCAGATGACGTGCATTACTACGACGGACAGCAGGAGAGGAGATGCTCCACGCTCAGCGCTGAGTCGTGTAGAAACATGCCTTTCCAGTTACTGTCGCTCCAAACTTGAGAAGAAAAGTGGATTCAATGGACGACAAGCAAATGCAGAATGACTCTGAAAAAGGTTTCCCTTAGTTAGAGTGCAGAACAGGTGCTGAGCTGAGGAAAAGCCAAACATGCCTCTCCTTCCCTTTCAACATTTTAATGATTCATTATCACAACCTTCAACGCTCTCCAAATCCACAGAAATGCACACTATATGGAGTCAGGGTCAAACATCCATCACTTCAAAACAAGCTCCCTGTATTGAGCAGGGACACACCCTTAACAAACACACACACACACACACATATAGCAGCACACACACACACAGAGCTGCAAGGTATGTTACACACATGCCTTCACACACACCTGACCGTGAACTACAGAGAACGTGTTTTTTGCAAGTCAGTCTATTTCTCACGGCAACGTGGGAGCAGGTGCATTGAGGATGGGCTTGAGTTTACATTTCATTAAGACCATTTCAGCAGCAGGAGAGCTACACAGTACACACATGAACTATATAGATTTAACCAAAAGGTCTCAATCAACTTTTTTAACTATTCATAAAATAGTGAAAACTTACCATCCATGTTTCTAAAAATCCAAGGTGATGTCTTTAGATGCCTTGATTTATCAATCCTTAACCCAAAGATATTCACTTGATATGATATAAAGTAGAAAAAGGCCAGAAATCTCCACAATTGATACCTTAAAAACTGCATTTTCTGACATTTCTGCATGAAAAATATGACTTAAAAGACAAATCATTTCACAAAATTGTTGGCGATGTTTCTGTGTTTCGGCTTATCGATCAGTTGACTAACCTCAAAGCTTGACAACACACACACACACACACACACACACACACACACACACACACACACACACACACACACACACACACACACACACACACACACACACTTAAAAGAGGTCAAAGTTAATGACAGAGGGACTTCTAACTCCATATCTCTGCCCCCATCATCACAAACCCTCATTCTCTCCTCCACACACACTGACCAGTTTACATGCACACACTCTCTGACTCTCACTCTCACACACACACTTGGGTTACACACAACAGATTCTCATGTTTCCTCATATTTAGGGTAAAATAGTACTGACCTGCCCTGGCGCTGACACACACACATTCTCTTCAAGCAGTTGAGCCTTTCAAAGAGGATCCGTTTGAACGCGTCTATATACATTGACCCGACTGAGGTTAACCGTTAACTGATAAGCATGCACTTAAATAAATAGCAGCTGTTTAAAGAGCTGTGTGTATGTGTGTGTGTGTGTATATGATGAAAAGCAGTGTGAGTGCACCAGAGAAAGTGAGAGACGATGTGCACGGCTGACGGGATGTTTGGATACTGATGCTCTGTGGAGATGTAGAGAGAGGAGAGAGGAGAGAGGAGAGAGGAGAGAGGAGAGAGAGGGAATAATACTCAGAGACAGACACACAAACACACACACACACACACACACACACACACACACACACACACACACACACACACACACACACACACACACACAACCAAGCTACACGCACACACACTATCAGGCAAATCTGACTGGCTGCTTATAAATGTAGCAGCTGCTGCACTGCTACAGGCGAAACAACGTGCAGACTGGATGATTGACAGAACATGCCGTGTAACTTGCGAGGAAGACTATTAAACAACTAGATTTTGACTTTAAAAATACAGAATTTCTTACCTTCATGGTCGCTTTCTCCTCGGTAAATCCTTCCCTGTAGCCTTGCAGGTGGTGCAGGTGCATTAATTACGGATTCATGTGTGTTTTACTACGGATAATGAAGAGAAACGTGGCTGCTCCCGGTGCTGTGACCGGGGAGAGTCGGTGTCATTGAGCCGCTGCAGGCGCGGTGCTTTGAGGGCGAGGAGCGTCAATTGCAGCAGATCACATCAGATTAGATCAGATTAGATACATGCTATGATGTCCGGTAGTAAAGTGTGCTCAGGTTAATAATCCCGCTGCGCAAAAAAGGCACTTTTAGAGCAAAGAAACACTGCTAAAATACAAATGAGCAGCAGGTTATCTTGGGAAGTTAAGGAGCACAGAGGGGAGGGAATGATAATAGTTCAAAGTCCCGCCCCTTATCATCCTCTCTGTGTGTACCTGGCTGCATCACTTTTCGTTTACGAGTTATAACGGGGAGTTAAAGGCGTGAGAACAAGATCAATTTGAGCTTTTAGAAACTAATTTGCTATACGACGAGTTGTCACTATACATGTATAAGGCTCGAACTTGTTTTGTACTCATAATTATGTTATTGTTTTTTGATATGCGAGGTTTGCTAGGATAAGACTGAGGCTAATTTATAGTAACATGGACATAACCCATTTGGGTGTGAACGCAGCAATAATTCATACTTTCTATAACAGAATCAGATATTATTTAATAAGGAGTAGACCTTTTTTGATTTAGCAAAATATAAAATTAGGTAATTCTTTAAATTACAGTCTGCAGCATATGTTTAATCATCGCAAAAATTAAAATAATTTGTTTTCATTAAAATTAAATGGTATTGTTATTTTCAAGGACAAGCATATATTCTTTTTTGGTATATACATTCAAACTGTAGTCCAATATTCTGTCCTCATATATTGTTGAGTCTGCAACATAAATTATCATTATTATTTGTTTTCGAGTCATTTAAAATTAAATTGTATTGGATATTTTATATTACCCAATATATATATTGTTTTTATTGTATTTGTTAATATATTGAAACTGTAGTCAAATATTATTTCGTTATATATTGTAAAGTTGTATTTATTTTATTATTGTATATATAGCTTTTTGCCTAACAAAAATGTCTTATCATTTGTTGGAATCTAATCAATGTAGCCTACCTTTAATTCTCATGCCTGTCGGGAATTGTAGTACTTTGGCAAGACTTCAACAAGACAAGCATAGCGACATAAAACTACAACTACCACAAAACCGTTCACCTACCAGTTTTGGTCACAAACAATCATGGCGTCGCACGGGGAAGATGTTCCTGAGGACCAAACAGAGAAAAAACCAGCCCCGCTATCTTTTGGATTTACTAAAACAGTTAGCAAATTCAAACCTTCCTCTGTGGAAGGAGTGACAGAAAGAGAGGAGAAAGATTTCTTGACGGGAATTGACGGGAAAGAGTTGCAGAGGTAAGGAGCGGATGCTAATGCTAACATACCGGTTATTTACATAGAATGTTAGCATCAACGTAGCGGTTACGTTCTATAAACGTTTATTCTGTTTTACGTGTCAGTTGGATTTAGCTTAGTTAGCTAGTTTTTAAATAGTAGACGTTATTAGCAAGGTTGGGAGGGTTACTTTTTATATGTATTATGATACAATTATTAGTAAGTAGTTACCTGTTTAAAAAAAAAGTAATTAGTAACGTAATCACGTAAAAAGTAAAGCAATCTGATTACTTTCCGTTAGTTTTGGATTACCTCAGTATCAATGCAATGCTAAGAAACACAAGAGAGAAGAAATATCAATAAGATGTCAGGAAGAAAGTTACCAAAGTATTTAGGATACAAAATGTCTCCTTTTGGGCTAGGCCTACAGAATAGTATAGTTTACAAACGCTGTTACACACATCAATTAACATCAAACAAAGTATGTTTGTTTAATAAACAGGTGTCCACCTACTGCATTTGAAAATAAAATTAAATGAAAGTAATCTAGATGACAAGCAAAAACACTACGTCAACCCATACTATGTCATTCTTTATTATAAAACGCATTGTAATCCTGCTAAAATCCCCATTTAACCAGTCATTTGATTTTGATGTAACTGTAAGTATGAGTATCCTCATTACTAATCCCGTTACATGTAATCCGTTACTTCCCACGCCTGGTTATGAGTTTGTGACATTAGTTTACACATTATTTTGCCACAGTAACTAACTAAATATTGTCTTTCCCTGACTGCCCTGCAGTACCAAGCCCTCAGAGAAGCCCAAAGAGCTGATCATCCCTCTGATCCAGAAGAACCGCTGGCACCACCGGGCGGACCGAGCGGCGCCCGGCGAGCCGAGCGCAGCGACTGAAGCCAAAACACAGGAAGCCAAAACACAGGAAGCTGCTCCGGAGAATGACTCTGTGGAGTCCCAGGCCGTCAAAGAGCTCATTGAAGGTGGGTACATCGAGAATAATAACAATAACAACAGACTTTCAAACAGAGTTACAAAGACACATCAAACAGAACACATTTAATACACTTACATGATCAGATTAACAAAACGGCTAACACATCATGAAGCACAGTCAAAACTAAAGTCATACGAAAGCATCTCCTGGAATAAATCCATTGCATACCAGATATTGTATTATGTAGTTGTATAGACGTTGTGATTTTCTGTTGGCCCTGTAATATCTATCTGAAGGTAAAGTATTCAGAATAGTGTTGGTGCAGATTAAATAGAAACAGTACCCTGGTAATAGAATCTTAAAAAGTATATATAGGCAAGTAAAAGTACTACTTGAGTAAAAGGGTAGTAACTAACTTTATTATAAGCTATTTATAACATTAAAGTATTACGCTTAAACAGGCCCTCAACAGGTAATGACTTGTGTTAAGTGTCACTTAATCATTATAATGCTATCCAGAACACAATACATGCTGCTAATCACTTCAAACAAATTGAAAAAAACAACCGTGGTTCTCTTCACGATTCCTTGAAATGAGAGGCTTCTGCATCTTCTGTAAAGTGTGTAAATGAAACCAATACTACCCACAATACATCTCATTTACACTTTTCTCTGTGTGCTGCAAAACAAGCTCGCCAAAATGTAGACCCTCCAGAAAAACGCGGGCAAAAATCCTTGATTATGCGATTAAACATGCGGGGTTTTTATGTGGTTTTATGCGGTGAAATTACGGTTAGTTGCGGAAAGTTGCAAAATATATATTTTTTAATATTGGGCTGTCTTATTTATTCTCTCTCACACACAACCTGCCACTAACGTTAAACCCCTTTACTATTCAATTAAACACATTCAATGTTTATTTATTGTAAAAGCAATAGGGCTATTTTAATCACACACATACACACACACACACACACACACACACACACACACACTTCTCCGCCTCATTCTGTTCTCATTTACTTGTTCGTTATCTGACCAGCTTCAATCTTGTAGGCTACTCATCTCGTTTCTTGTAGCCCTCGAAAGGGTTTTGGAGGTCGATGCCTCGGTGAACGTGAGTTGTTTGGCTTTCTTGTCCGCAGCAGCAGAAACCATTTTCGAATGTTTGAATGAATCAAAGTGAGTCGTCACCGTCGATGTTCTCTTATGCTCCAACACACAGTTGCACGGGGTGCAGAATAGTTTCATCGGGGTACTGCTTTAGCAGAAATGTTCGTCGGTAATGAGATGGATTATATTTGTTCATCTTGGTGTTTTCTCTCTCGTGTGAGCTCCACACATTCACTCTACGGTGTTGTTTACCTTCTGTGATGCGCGAGCTGATGAAGTCGCATCATCATCATCTTCATCATCATCATCATCATCACTACTTCACGTCAAGACGAGTTAACTTTTTTCCCCCTCAACTTTGTGTGGAAACATGCGGGGATTAAGCGCCTTTTGATAAATATGCGGCCTTTTAAAAAATCTGCGCCATTTTGCTGATTATGCGGTAAATTCTGCGATCGCAGAATTGCGTTTTTCTGGAGGGTCTAAAAATGGCTTAACCGCTCTGGCAGTATTTTAAGGTGTCAGAAAAAGACAGTAAAATAGCGGTGTGTGAAGCAGAAACCCTGCAGCTCCGCCCGCTGAGACGGACCGGTGAGCGGAGCGACACACTGAGAGTTAGACCTAACACACTTAGCTATTTGATCTACCTCTGGAACAAGCTACACTAGTTATACATATGTTTATTCTTCACTCTCGGGTCACTCGTTACTGGATCAGTGAGCTGCATGAGATACTGACTGATTTCTCCCGTGTTATTCTCCAAAGTTAATGTAAAGTTGAATAATGTGCTTCATTTGAATGTAATAATGATGTTGGTTGTGTGTGGAAGCGCCAGTGAATGAGCATTAACTGAGTTTTAAACATCACTTTAAATGGAAGATCCCCATTTAGGCCCCGCCCACTCGATTGGATCGGCGATCGGTATCGGCCGATACTGATTCCGGCGATCGGAGCATCCCTACTCTCATTAAAAGCTTGTTATAATTGACCACTTTCGTCTCGCAGACTCTCGGAGGCAGCTGGAGGAATGGCAGAACGGCCCTCAGGCAGAGAACCTGAACCTCTACATCCCCCTGCTGATGCAGAACCAAGTCCCTGAGGGCTTCGAGGACGGAGACCATGTGAAGGTGGATCTGAGGCCTGAATCCGTAAGTGGAGACGTGTTGTGTGAGAGAAAGAACAGCTGCTTTACTCAGTGATTGATCGGGAAAAGAGCGTTATTGATATTATCTTTTGGATGAAATCTTGCTCGATACATTTTCCTTCGAATACACTGTTTGAAGTGTTGGGAATGTACTCTCAGTATATTTCAATATATTCATGTTTTAGTGTTTGAACAGAGAACAAGTCAAGTCATTGACTTACTGCCGTAGAAATAAGACCATATTTTGAAGCGATGGATGGACCTCTTGCAATCTACTGAAGTTCTGAAAGCTAAAATGAATCAACACATTTTAAATCAATGAGGATGAATGAACAAAAGTTTTCAAAGTCAGACATTTTCGTTTCATCAGGGGGGGTTGCTCGTGAACTGTCAACGGCGGGGAAACGGTGGACCTCTGTCGCCTGTCAGCGCAACTTCAATGATGCCGTTTTTAAAAACATAAAAAATGAAGGGCGGTGCCGGCCGTCAGCGAACCGCCGGCCGTTCTGTGATTCTCCAGATCCTAATCGTGTGTCACCTGTTTGCAAGTGACACGTTTTCTGCCGCTGTCTCTCACTTTCGGTAAATCTTCACGAAAAATCGATCCATGTTGCCGCTCGCAGAAGTTAACACTGTTCACTGTTTTTCGTTTTTATTTTTGACGCTGCGCCTCCCCTGAAGCTCTCTGGCGCCCCCCCCGGGGAGGCGCGCCTCACACTTTGAAAAGCGCTACATCAACATTTAAGCACATCCTCACACCTGGGAGTTTCCTTTATGTTTAATAGTTGTCTTTCTGTTTTTAGCTTGTTAGTGATGCCTTGCTTCAGGGCATTGTTCAGTTGTTTGAGGAGAGAATTGCTCTCAGGCTCTTGGCTAATTGTACATGTTTCTAACTGCTATCAGATGTAAAGATCACAATCAAATCTGCTGGAGAGGCATTTCAGTGAGAATATGAAAACTCCTGACGGTTCAGAAAAATCCGGTAGACTGGCGACTCTGGTTGAAATCTGAGTGTGTGAAAGTGCTGACGGTCAACGGAGAGAAACCTCTGATGTCAGGACAGGGTGGCAGAGAGGCGTCCACACTCTCCCCAGAGACACGCAGGCAGCCAATCAGACGTCCTGTGTTCACCGAGACGCCTCGAACGCCTCGTCTCTGTCACCCCGGCTCTGCTCCGTGTCACTGCAGAAGAACTGTCAGTCTGTGGCCCCGAGCTCATTGAAATGCAGGCTGTTCAGTGAGCGTGGACCCCAGGCTTCCCTCAGAGGAGCGGGGCCGTCGCTCGGCTCTGAACGGGGGCCGCTGGGGCCCGGCTGAGTCTGACAGCCTGGGGCCAAACGGCTGAGTAAGAGCGGCATCACACGGCGCTTCTCTCTGTCACTGCACAACTCAACCGTTACATAAGCACCGCATTTAGCACCAAAACACGTTTAAATGCGTCTGTTTTTCCTAGTTTTTTAGCATTTGATGTGTGTGTCCCGATGCTTAAGAAGATATCATACTCTGTGTTGTCAAGTGGATTTTTGGATACATTTTAAATATTTTACACACATCAGATCTTCGTTAGTATCTGCGCTTTCTCCATTCCTTTCTCTACGACGCAGCTTTGCTCGTGGTGTGGTCTTGCAGAAGTGATTTAGAGTGTTGGGTCCTAATAGGAGGTTTATTAGGAAACGTTGCACCCAAATGATAAGAATGGTGAATACCTCCCAATTAGTTTCAAGGTTTTTAAATGGAAAAGGAAAATTCACTTTTCCATTTAGTTGCTTCTTATTCGATTGTGTGTGAATCCTGGAGGCACTGATGCATGAAACCCTGCTTCATAAAGGAGATGGTGCTGCATGCATGTAGGGAAGTTTGAATCATTGTTGATGCTGCTGTTCTCTGTTCCATAAGAACACAAATGCATTTATTTACTCTTTATTTCCCTATATTTACATATTTCCTCATTGAAAATGGTATTTGTTGGGGAATCATTTGCTTAGGTTTTCAACCTTTGACACAGCTCATAGTTTTCTCCTTCCCCATAGCGTAGGTCTACGGCCTTGGGTATTGCTGCCATCTCTCTTGAGGAGGGGCAGCTCCTTCTCGGGGTGGAGATGACCTCGAGCCATAAGCGACAACAACTGTGATTCAGTGTCCTCAGCTGTTTGGTCTATCTATTGAAGAATGTTGATTATTACTCTCTAGTTAAAACCTGGAGCCACAGGAGGGCTCTTCAGGATTGATTGCGTGACAGGTCGTGTGAATTCTCCGGCCGAAGCTCCAAATAAACCGTCAGTGTTTGCCATCAAAGCTCCAGCTCTCCTCGTGTCTCTCTGAGTCCGGACTCCTATTGCTGCAGAAGTTTCCCCCACCGTATTGTTTATTGAAATGTGTCACGGTTTTGTATCGAAGTGAACACCATGTGACTCTGTGTTGGTCAGTCGACAGAGGCGGACTATGCGTGTGTTCCTGTGGAGGCGTATGGGATCGCCATGCTGAAAGGGATGGGCTGGAACAAAGAGGAAGGCATCGGACGCACCTTCAAACAGTAAGACACAAACGGATGCCTTACTACTTCCTCTACTCATTTAAATGCACACTTCACTTGCACCACTGTGGTGTTCGAAGACATGCCTGAAGAATGTATCAGAAGGGCAACGTCAAATGATACATTTCTGAAAGTTTCATGTTTTTAAAAACCAATTATCTTTCCGTTTTGGACTGTTATCGATATTTAAAGACTTCATCGTGAGCTCTCAGACAATGTGATGGGCTTTTTTTAATATTCCCTTTCACATTAAATATACTTAAAATACCTTATTGACTAATCTATAATACAAATAATAATTAGTTTCTTCCCAAGGTTGAATATAAATTAAATTGGTGTTGGAATTTCTTAATTCTGAAGAAATGTACGTTTATTTTCATTCAGATCTGGATGATGAATGTATTTCCACTAGGGCTGTGCAATTAATCGTATTTTAATCTCGATGTCGGCGTGCAACGATTACGAAAACAACAAAATAAAACGATATATATTTTTTTAAAGACATTTTTTCTTGGTTTTTCAGTTGAATTAAACTTAAAGTTCAGGGTAATCAACTGTTAAAAACATACTGTTCAACATTTTTTCTTCAATAAATGGATGTTTTCAAAGTAAATGGATAATCGTTTTTAATAATCGTGATATCAATTATTGACCAAAAATAATCCTGATTATGATTTTTGCCATAATCGAGCAGCCCTCATTTCCACTGTGTTACAACTAGTGAAATATGAATGTTTACCACATTTACCTGCAGTTATAATGTAGATCGCAACTGTACAAAAGCCCTGATAACAGTCAACTATGATCCCAAAGGAGAAGCATTGACAGGATCACATTCATATGCGTGAATGTGATCCCCCCGCTCTCCTGCACATGTCTGTCTCTCTGTTTATTGATCCACTCTGTTGCTTCTGTCTGCTCAGGCATGTGATGCCGATCGAGAGCCAGCTCCGCCCCAAAGGTCTGGGTCTGGGTGCCGATCGTGCCGCCATAAAGGACCTGGAGCCCACCAAACACAAGCGCCCCCCCAAGCCCGGTGAGGAGAGGGAGAAGGAGGAGGAGCTGGTGATGGGACCCGGGGGCTTCGTGCTGGTGCAGTCAGGGGCCCACAAAGAACTGTACGGCAAGGTACGCTTCATCTGCAACATCTGCAACATCTATAACCTGTTGACATGCCCTCATTTTAGTTCAGAGGCTCCATACAGCAAGCCAGAGGTGGGAAGTAGTGGAGTACAGATACTTTGTTACTGTACTTAAGTACATTGTTCTGGTATCAGTACTTTACTCCACTACTTATTTTTCTGACTACTTTTTACTTTCTACTTCTCACATGTTGAACACAAATACCTGTACTTTCTACTTCTCACATGTTGAACTCAAATACCTGAACTTTCTACTTCTTACATGTTGAACACAAATACCTGTACTTTCTACTTCTTACATGTTGAACTCAAATACCTGTACTTTCTACTTCTTACATGTTGAACTCAAATACCTGTACTTTCTACTTCTTACATGTTGAACACAAATACCTGTACTTTCTACTTCTTACATGTTGAACTCAAATACCTGTACTTTCTACTTCTTACATGTTGATCACAAATACCTGTACTTTCTACTTCTTACATGTTGAACTCAAATACCTGTACTTTCTACTTCTTGCATGTTGAACTCAAATACCTGTACTTTCTACTTCTTACATGTTGAACACAAATACCTGTACTTTCTACTTCTTACATGTTGAACTCAAATACCTGTACTTTCTACTTCTCACATGTTGAACTCAAATACCTGTACTTTCTACTTCTCACATGTTGAACCCAAATACCTGTACTTTCTACTTCTTACATGTTGAACTCAAATACCTGTACTTTCTACTTCTTACATGTTGAACTCAAATACTTGTACTTTCTACTTCTCACATGTTGAACCCAAATACCTGTACTTTCTACTTCTTGCATGTTGAACTCAAATACCTGAACTTTCTACTTCTTACATGTTGAACACAAATACCTGTACTTTCTACTTCTTACATGTTGAACTCAAATACCTGTACTTTCTACTTCTTACATGTTGAACCCAAATACCTGTACTTTCTACTTCTTACATGTTGAACTCAAATACCTGTACTTTCTACTTCTTACATGTTGAACTCAAATACCTGTACTTTCTACTTCTCACATGTTGAACTCAAATACCTGTACTTTCTACTTCTTACATGTTGAACTCAAATACCTGTACTTTCTACTTCTTACATGTTGAACCCAAATACCTGTACTTTCTACTTCTTGCATGTTGAACTCAAATACCTGTACTTTCTACTTCTTACATGTTGAACTCAAATACCTGTACTTTCTACTTCTTACATGTTGAACACAAATACCTGTACTTTCTACTTCTTACATGTTGAACACAAATACCTGTACTTTCTACTTCTTGCATGTTGAACTCAAATACCTGTACTTTCTACTTCTTACATGTTGAACCCAAATACCTGTACTTTCTACTTCTTACATGTTGAACCCAAATACCTGTACTTTCTACTTCTTACATGTTGAACACAAATACCTGTACTTTCTACTTCTTACATGTTGAACCCAAATACCTGTACTTTCTACTTCTTACATGTTGAACCCAAATACCTGTACTTTCTACTTCTTACATGTTGAACACAAATACCTGTACTTTCTACTTCTTACATGTTGAACACAAATACCTGTACTTTCTACTTCTTACATGTTGAACACAAATACCTGTACTTTCTACTTCTTACATGTTGAACTCAAATACCTGTACTTTCTACTTCTTACATGTTGAACTCAAATACCTGTACTTTCTACTTCTTACATGTTGAACCCAAATACCTGTACTTTCTACTTCTTACATGTTGAACACAAATACCTGTACTTTCTACTTCTTACATGTTGAACCCAAATACCTGTACTTTCTACTTCTTACATGTTGAACCCAAATACCTGTACTTTCTACTTCTTACATGTTGAACACAAATACCTGTACTTTCTACTTCTTACATGTTGAACACAAATACCTGTACTTTCTACTTCTTACATGTTGAACACAAATACCTGTACTTTCTACTTCTTACATGTTGAACTCAAATACCTGTACTTTCTACTTCTTACATGTTGAACTCAAATACCTGTACTTTCTACTTCTTACATGTTGAACCCAAATACCTGTACTTTCTACTTCTTGCATGTTGAACACAAATACCTGTACTTTCTACTTCTTACATGTTGAACACAAATACCTGTACTTTCTACTTCTTACATGTTGAACTCAAATACCTGTACTTTCTACTTCTTACATGTTGAACTCAAATACCTGTACTTTCTACTTCTTACATGTTGAACCCAAATACCTGTACTTTCTACTTCTTACATGTTGAACTCAAATACCTGTACTTTCTACTTCTTGCATGTTGAACTCAAATACCTGTACTTTCTACTTCTTACATGTTGAACACAAATACCTGTACTTTCTACTTCTTACATGTTGAACTCAAATACCTGTACTTTCTACTTCTTACATGTTGAACTCAAATACCTGTACTTTCCACTTCTTACATGTTGAACACAAATACCTGTACTTTCTACTTCTTACATGTTGAACTCAAATACCTGTACTTTCTACTTCTCACATGTTGAACTCAAATACCTGTACTTTCTACTTCTCACATGTTGAACCCAAATACCTGTACTTTCTACTTCTCACATGTTGAACCCAAATACCTGTACTTTCTACTTCTCACATGTTGAACCCAAATACCTGTACTTTCTACTTCTCACATGTTGAACACACATACCTGTACTTTCTACTTCTCGCATGTTGAACACAAATACCTGTACTTTCTACTTCTTACATGTTGAACTCAAATACCTGTACTTTCTACTTCTTACATGTTGAACACAAATACCTGTACTTTCTACTTCTTACATGTTGAACTCAAATACCTGTACTTTCTACTTCTCGCATGTTGAACTCAATACCTGTACTTTCTACTTCTTACATGTTGAACTCAAATACCTGTACTTTCTACTTCTTACATGTTGAACCCAAATACCTGTACTTTCTACTTCTTACATGTTGAACACAAATACCTGTACTTTCTACTTCTTACATGTTGAACACAAATACCTGTACTTTCTACTTCTTACATGTTGAACACAAATACCTGTACTTTCTACTTCTTACATGTTGAACACAAATACCTGTACTTTCTACTTCTTACATGTTGAACACAAATACCTGTACTTTCTACTTCTTACATGTTGAACTCAAATACCTGAACTTTCTACTTCTTACATGTTGAACACAAATACCTGTACTTTCTACTTCTTACACGTTGAACCCAAATACCTGTACTTTCTACTTCTTACATGTTGAACTCAAATACCTGTACTTTCTACTTCTTACATGTTGAACTCAAATACCTGTACTTTCTACTTCTTACATGTTGAACCCAAATACCTGTACTTTCTACTTCCTACATGTTGAACACAAATACCTGTACTTTCTACTTCTTACATGTTGAACACAAATACCTGTACTTTCTACTTCTTACATGTTGAACACAAATACCTGTACTTTCTACTTCTTACAAGTTGAACACAAATACCTGTACTTTCTACTTCTTACATGTTGAACACAAATACCTGTACTTTCTACTTCCTACATGTTGAACACAAATACCTGTACTTTCTACTTCCTACATGTTGAACACAAATACCTGTACTTTCTACTTCCTACATGTTGAACACAAATACCTGTACTTTCTACTTCCTACATGTTGAACACAAATACCTGTACTTTCTACTTCCTACATGTTGAACACAAATACCTGTACTTTCTACTTCTTACATGTTGAACCCAAATACCTGTACTTTCTACTTCCTACATGTTGAACACAAATACCTGTACTTTCTACTTCTTACATGTTGAACACAAATACCTGTACTTTCTACTTCTTACATGTTGAACACAAATACCTGTACTTTCTACTTCTTACAAGTTGAACACAAATACCTGTACTTTCTACTTCTTACATGTTGAACACAAATACCTGTACTTTCTACTTCTTACAAGTTGAACACAAATACCTGTACTTTCTACTTCTTACATGTTGAACACAAATACCTGTACTTTCTACTTCTTACATGTTGAACCCAATACCTGTACTTTCTACTTCTTGCATGTTGAACTCAAATACCTGTACTTTCTACTTCTTACATGTTGAACTCAAATACCTGTACTTTCTACTTCTTACATGTTGAACTCAAATACCTGTACTTTCTACTTCTTACATGTTGAACACAAATACCTGTACTTTCTACTTCTTACATGTTGAACTCAAATACCTGTACTTTCTACTTCTTACATGTTGAACTCAAATACCTGTACTTTCTACTTCTTGCATGTTGAACTCAAATACCTGTACTTTCTACTTCTTACATGTTGAACTCAAATACCTGTACTTTCTACTTCTTACATGTTGAACACAAATACCTGTACTTTCTACTTCTTACATGTTGAACACAAATACCTGTACTTTCTACTTCTTACATGTTGAACTCAAATACCTGTATTTTCTACTTCTTACATGTTGAACTCAAATACCTGTATTTTCTACTTCTTACATGTTGAACTTAAATACCTGTACTTTCTACTTCTTACATGTTGAACACAAATACCTGTACTTTCTACTTCTTACATGTTGAACTCAAATACCTGTATTTTCTACTTCTTACATGTTGAACCCAAATACCTGTACTTTCTACTTCTTACATGTTGAACACAAATACCTGTACTTTCTACTTCTTACATGTTGAACTCAAATACCTGTACTTTCTACTTCTTACATGTTGAACTCAAATACCTGTATTTTCTACTTCTTACATGTTGAACCCAAATACCTGTACTTTCTACTTCTTACATGTTGAACACAAATACCTGTACTTTCTACTTCTTACATGTTGAACTCAAATACCTGTACTTTCTACTTCTTACATGTTGAACTCAAATACCTGTACTTTCTACTTCTTACATGTTGAACACAAATACCTGTACTTTCTACTTCTTACATGTTGAACTCAAATACCTGTACTTTCTACTTCTTGCATGTTGAACTCAAATACCTGTACTTTCTACTTCTTACATGTTGAACTCAAATACCTGTACTTTCTACTTCTTACATGTTGAACTCAAATACCTGTACTTTCTACTTCTTACATGTTGAACTCAAATACCTGTACTTTCCACTTCTTACATGTTGAACACAAATACCTGTACTTTCTACTTCTTACATGTTGAACTCAAATACCTGTACTTTCTACTTCTCACATGTTGAACTCAAATACCTGTACTTTCTACTTCTCACATGTTGAACCCAAATACCTGTACTTTCTACTTCTCACATGTTGAACCCAAATACCTGTACTTTCTACTTCTCACATGTTGAACCCAAATACCTGTACTTTCTACTTCTCACATGTTGAACCCAAATACCTGTACTTTCTACTTCTTACATGTTGAACACACATACCTGTACTTTCTACTTCTCGCATGTTGAACTCAAATACCTGTACTTTCTACTTCTTACATGTTGAACTCAAATACCTGTACTTTCTACTTCTTACATGTTGAACACAAATACCTGTACTTTCTACTTCTCACATGTTGAACTCAAATACCTGTACTTTCTACTTCTCGCATGTTGAACTCAAATACCTGTACTTTCTACTTCTTACATGTTGAACTCAAATACCTGTACTTTCTACTTCTTACATGTTGAACCCAAATACCTGTACTTTCTACTTCTTACATGTTGAACACAAATACCTGTACTTTCTACTTCTTACATGTTGAACACAAATACCTGTACTTTCTACTTCTTACATGTTGAACACAAATACCTGTACTTTCTACTTCTTACATGTTGAACACAAATACCTGTACTTTCTACTTCTTACATGTTGAACTCAAATACCTGAACTTTCTACTTCTTACATGTTGAACACAAATACCTGTACTTTCTACTTCTTACACGTTGAACCCAATACCTGTACTTTCTACTTCTTACATGTTGAACTCAAATACCTGTACTTTCTACTTCTTACATGTTGAACTCAAATACCTGTACTTTCTACTTCTTACATGTTGAACCCAAATACCTGTACTTTCTACTTCTTACATGTTGAACACAAATACCTGTACTTTCTACTTCTTACATGTTGAACACAAATACCTGTACTTTCTACTTCCTACATGTTGAACACAAATACCTGTACTTTCTACTTCCTACATGTTGAACACAAATACCTGTACTTTCTACTTCTTACATGTTGAACACAAATACCTGTACTTTCTACTTCTTACATGTTGAACACAAATACCTGTACTTTCTACTTCTTACATGTTGAACACAAATACCTGTACTTTCTACTTCTTACATGTTGAACCCAAATACCTGTACTTTCTACTTCTTACATGTTGAACCCAAATACCTGTACTTTCTACTTCTTACACTTTGAACACAAATACCTGTACTTTCTACTTCTTACATGTTGAACACAAATACCTGTACTTTCTACTTCTTACATGTTGAACACAAATACCTGTACTTTCTACTTCTTACACGTTGAACCCAAATACCTGTACTTTCTACTTCTTACACTTTGAACACAAATACCTGTACTTTCTACTTCTTACATGTTGAACACAAATACCTGTACTTTCTACTTCTTACATGTTGAACACAAATACCTGTACTTTCTACTTCTTACATGTTGAACTCAAATACCTGTACTTTCTACTTCTTACATGTTGAACTCAAATACCTGTACTTTCTACTTCTTACATGTTGAACTCAAATACCTGTACTTTCTACTTCTTACATGTTGAACTCAAATACCTGTACTTTCTACTTCTTACATGTTGAACTCAAATACCTGTACTTTCTACTTCTTACATGTTGAACACAAATACCTGTACTTTCTACTTCTTACATGTTGAACTCAAATACCTGTACTTTCTACTTCTTACATGTTGAACTCAAATACCTGTACTTTCTACTTCTTACATGTTGAACACAAATACCTGTACTTTCTACTTCTTACATGTTGAACACAAATACCTGTACTTTCTACTTCTTACATGTTGAACTCAAATACCTGTACTTTCTACTTCTTACATGTTGAACTCAAATACCTGTACTTTCTACTTCTTACATGTTGAACTCAAATACCTGTACTTTCTACTTCTTACATGTTGAACTCAAATACCTGTACTTTCTACTTCCTACGGAAGGGTTACATTTCAAAGCCTCTTTACTTTGACTTGAGTAAAGAAGTTTAGTCAGTACTTCAACTTTCACCAGAGTATTTTTAAACACGAGTATCTGTACTTCTACTTGAGTAAAGGATCTGTGTACTTTTGCCATCTCTGCAGCAAGCAGACCGGACCAGTAAAATCATAGCAGCCTAATAACCTATAAATAACAGCAACTAAAACACAAGAATACAAACTAGTAGTTTTTACACTTTGAAAAGTCAATCTCGGGCGCACCGTTTGTTTGACACCCTGCATTGGAGTCTTCATGTTTTGTTTTTACACTAGTGTTCCCACTGAATAACCTTATTTCCCGCCACAGATTGAAGGCTTGGACCCCGATAACGCTCGTGTGGTGGTGAAGCTGGCCATCGGGGGTCGGTCTGCCACCATCAGCCAGCACGCTGTGAAGCTGGTGGGACGTACAGAATACGAGAAAAACTGCAAAGACCTCAGTGAGTCACTCTCTAAAAATACATTCTAACAAGTAAACATTTAAGGTAAATAGTCTTGATGCTGATATTAGATTACATTTCTCTGAATTCGGTTAGAGGTCATCAAAGGTCAACATTTTAATTCGATCCAATTAAGACAATTTCAGTTTTTTTAATTACACGTAATGGCCGTTGCAATCTGATTACGTTTTTTTTCTTTTTTTTTAATTATTGTTACAGTTTTTACAATGCAGCTTGTATATTATAATAATAATATAGCTTTAGTGTGAGGCTAAATATAATTAATATTTTCTTTAACATTTCTTGTATGTCCGCGGAGTCTTAAAAAGTATTAAAAGTTGATAAATCAATTTAGTGAAAATGAAGGCTATTAAAGGGCATTTTCCAAGGTGTTACATTTTGTAGCTTGTTTTCAATAAGTATCTAAATGGTCCAAAGAGGTTGTTAGAGGGTGCTAGTGGCGCACGCGCGTGAGCTGCGAGCACAGGAGCCTTGCAGCGGCAAAACTGAGGCTCCGTGGTAAACTGTGGTAAAAATGAAGAGCCGTTTGGGAGCCGAGCCAAATGATCCGTCTCACTAACGTAGAGAGATAGTATCTATAAGGGACGGCTCAATTCAAAATTCAAGCCGTAGACAGAGGGCTGCTGTGCCTCCTGTCATCATTAATGGCCGTCTCTTTAAAATGACCGCTCAGAGGAGAGGAGTTCTCATTTCTCTAACCGCCTGCTGCTTCCTCGGCTCCTCCGCTCGCATCTCCTGTGGGCGGCACGAGGATAGGAGTCGAGGATAGGAGTCGAGGAGGGGACATTAGAGAATTGAGAAGCCTTCTGTGTTTTCCACATTTGACATTTTTCTCCTGCTCTCCAGCTCGCCTCAGTCGAGCCCACAAAGAGAAGGAGAAGGAGAAGGAGCGAGAGAAGGAGAAGGAGAAGGAGAAGGAGAGACAGGAGGAGAAGGAGAGCCGGAGTAAAGACGAGAGGAAGAGGAAACACAGAGAATCCAGTCAGGACAGGTACACATTTGACCTCACTGCAATGTTTCTCATTTCCATCTATCGGCTAATAAAGCTTTCTCTGAGTAACCGTGTGTTTGATGTTCTCTCCACTGTAGAGACAAGCCTCCGGTGAAAGAGGCGAGGCGACCCCCGCCCCCCCCTTCCTGGCTCCAGAGGGATTTGAAGGTTCGCTTCATAGACAAATCCTTCAAAGGGGGCAAATACTACAACTCTAAGGTACTGATGTAACACCTGAGCATCTTGTATTAGTTCATGTACTCATTACACATATTACCATCAGGAGGTTTATCATTTAGCTCGTCCAGACCTTCACCAAGTTACTTTGACCTATATTCTTTCACTGAATGATGTTTGTCTGATTGGCTTTGATTTTCTGACACATAAAGAGTTAAAAACATACTATTCAAAAAAAGCAAGGTGCTCTCCAGTTGTAGTTGAATGTAAACACCTCTAAAAATGGTTGTTTCATATCCAGGGGTCTTCCCTATCTTGCACGATATCATGAGTTATAATGATTACAAATGAAGGGTTTCTGTCATAGTTCTTAACATCAGGTTTTCTTTATAGATGTGTGTGGAGGACGTCCTCTCAGCATCAACCTGTATCTGTCGAACTGACGAGGGGCGGCTGATAGACGGTGAGTCGTCAGCGATACTTTTAATAAAGACTACATTCATAATAAAACATGTCTCACATATGCTGCAGATGTGGCGGAAAAAATATATGAATAACCATTAAAAAAAAAGTCCAGATTTTGAGAGAAAAGTCAGTATTTTGTTCATGTATGGATCATGTATCATTTACCTTGAAGAACCGGTATTCCTCCATCTTGTGACTGTGTAACTCCCGGGGTGTTTCTCAATCTCGAGGATGCTGGCTTGGTAGTCGCGTACTTCCAAGTCACTTCCTTCAGAAACGAAGCAAGTATACTTCCAAGCCACGGCTTCGGAAAACGAAGAAGAATGGAACAGGCTAACAAGTGTGCCACTCTAACGGTTTCAACATAAACTGTACCGAAAATAAATACCTCACGATGTCTATCTAATTATGAACTTGCTTTACTTTCACGGAACACCTTTTTGGTGATAAAGTAACAAAGTAACATATTTACCAACATGTTCTACGCCACTACATACTTACATTTCAATGTGTGCTGCGTCGGTTCAGCCATTCTCCGCAAGGGTTTTTGAAATTGGTCCGTGTGCAAAGCATTGTGGGGATTTTAAGGACGCAAAGTCTACCCGTGTGCAGCCTCGAAATTTCCCCCAAACCAAGGACGCGGCCTCGGTGGAATTCCATGTATGCTGGAGATTGGAACAGTCCTTCGGCGGCACTCGATGACGTAGCATCCTTGAAATATTGGCTTGGAAGCCAGAATCCTCGAGATTGAGAAACGGCCCCTCTCTTGGACATCAGCATGTGAAGGACACTGTTCAGGAACTAGTTGATGCTCTGTATGTGATGACTACTTCCTTTCTGGAGAGGATCACAGATACATGGATCCTGAGATTGAAGATCAAGACGGGGACCAGGGAGATTTTTCTAACAAACCTGTTAATTCTTTTGGTTTCAGATGTGAAGCAGGGCATGCTGGAAACCATCATCCCCAAACTCGAGTCTGAGTCTATAATGGTTGTCCTGGGCGAGCACAGAGGACAGGTGAGCAGAGGGTCTTCTCTCTGTCTGTCTGTGTGTGTGTGGTTACTAATCTGTGTGTGTGTGGTTACTAATCTGTGTGTGTTCTTGTTTTTCCAGGTGGGCCGTATCCTCCAGCGGGACAAGAACAAGTGCCGTGCGATGGTGCAGCTCGACCGACACGAGGAGAAAGTGTTCATGCTGGATTATGACATCATCTGTCAGTACGTAGGAGAGACGGACCACTGACTCAAATATCCCCCATCGTCACACCTCTAATGTTATTTCTTGTCAACAAAAAAAAATCGTGAATTTTAAAGCAATTTTGTAATAAAACAGTGTCAAGAACTTTATTTGTACAGATGTTATTACAAGATGTATCACCAAACCAAAATAAGTCACAGTAATGTTTATTAGCAAATGAAGGGGCACTGTCACACAGGTCATATAAAACACATATTTACAAATGTTCTAACACGAGCGTCAATGCACTTTAACTCCAGACACAGGTTTAAGAATGAAAACTAAACGTCTGTAACGGCCAAAGGAAGACAAACTGTACACCGTAGATCTGTGCGTTGTTACTCTTTGGGGATTTGGTTAGCTGCGTTAGCTCGTAGCACGGCCCCTGGACTCGGGTACGGCCGCTGCTGGAACAGAGGCCCCGCCGCCGTGGTGTCGGCCCCCGTCTTCGCCTCATTACGCTTCGGCAGGCCAGTCGACCAATTGCCCCTGTAGAGAAAAATGCTTGTTTAAATTAAAGGTCCCCTATTATACTGTTTTTCATCAACATATTACAGGTCTCAGATATATCCAGAATCTGTCTCTGATTGGCTGAAACACCAAACTGATCATTGCAGCATTACCCATAATCCCCTCTGTTTCAGCCCTGTTTCCAAAGTGCTGATTCTCTGTCTGTTACTTTAGATGAAAATAAGGAGCCCCTCCCCACGCCCCTCTGAGAGAGATTTGGTTACAAAGAACTCAATGGTGCTCTAGGAGGAGATTCAGGTGATAAGGGGGGGGTTACCTTGGTTGGCTCCTGCCCCCCCTCCCTATGAGCCCAGTGGCCGTCTGCGAGACACAGCGAAACCCAGCCCGAACACACACACCCGCAGCCTGGCTGTGAGTCGGTGTGTGTGTGTTCACACACACCGACTCATAGCCTCGCCGCGTCCCGCCGTCTCAGGGAGGAGAAATCGGCGGAGCTGCTACTGAGAAAAGATTGAGTGTGTGTGAGGAAGTCCGTAACGGCTCCACGGATTGGTCCATTTGGATATGGGCACGTCACTACCCAGGAAGAAAAAGAGAAATCTCCAACGAGGCGTTCTGGGGCAGCACAGACAGGTCTTCTCTGTGTTAGAGTTTTACTCACTACAGGGTGTACTTTGAGGGTTTGTGACTCTGCAGACCGTTCACATGCAGAACAACCTTCATAACACAAGGGGACGGGTAATAACCAGAAAAGCATGACACGGGTGCTTTAAACGGAACAACAACTCCTGAGTTCTGCACGCTAAAATACTTTTTCTTAGACTCTGGAGAAGCTTGGTCAAAATAATTCATTTTGGCCCTGGAGACTATTTATCAGCAAAAGCCTGTGGAAGTAGAGTTTGAATCAAGATGACGTTTACCAGGCAGGAAGGGTTTAATGGGAAGACGTATTAAATTGCATTGTGGGAATAGTAGAGTTTTTCGAGCCTGAAAGTCACAATATTCCAGCCTCTAATGCTTTTATTGTATGCCATCTGTCTCTACCAATTACATGGAAGTGGCATAGTCATTTTGTGGAGTGCTCTAGGTTGTAAATATACTGTACCTCGGGGCATCAGAGTAAGCACTGGGATCCATGGGGTCCATCTCATCTTCTTTTCTCCCTGAAGGACAGTGAGTATGTTAGATCCATGTACGTAAGAAACATCACTTTGAAAGTGTTTGTGTTTTATGATAAAGATGTAAGCTTTACCTCTTTTGTTCTTGCTGTACGGAGCTATTTCCTCCCTCCTGGGCTTCCTCCGGTCTCTCTCCCTCACCTCCTCCCTGTCTCGGTCTCTCTCTCGTTCCCTCTCCCGCTCTTTCTCTTTCTCTCTCTCCCGTTCTCTCTCTATCTTCTCGAACGGCCTCTCCACTCTCTCCTCCACCACTTCGGCTGAAACACAGAAACACAATAAAGGCAAACGTCAGAAAATAAAACAAAATGCACTCTGAGATTATTTGCCAAAAGTGATTAATGATAACAATGATGTTAATAATGTTATTAGTTTATACAAAATATAAATCATTTATTAAATAGTCTTTCGCATATATTTATAGGTCAAGATATCCAGCAGCAGTATATAAAGTTATTCAAAGTAGCGTCAAAATCCTAAAAGTAACCCGGTAAATCAATATATAAAGGACTCTGAAATGGGCCACTAAGCATAAAGAGTACTTTTACTTTTGGTACTTTACATGGACGCGGGAAGGGGGGGTGCTGAGGGGGCTGCAGCACCCCCATCTGCGAGGATCCACTAGCACCCGAGTTTGAATGCAGGACTTTAACTTGTAACAAAGTACTTTTAAAATGCAATAATGCTACTTTTACTACTTACAACCAGTGGTGGAAGAAGTACTAATATTATATCAAAATCCTGCAAAACAAAATGCACTTAAAGGATGGAAAGTAAACTATTGATTGTGCTGTAAAATGTATCAGGTGTTTGGTTATTTTATATAGTTTGAAGGATTTGAAATGCCTTACCTCTTATTTTCTTGGCGGCTTTTGTCACCAATGTATTTGGGTCATTTGGAGACAGCCAGGCCACCAGATCGGTCTCTGCGTTCCAGTAATAAGGAAGACCACTGTGGTGTAAAGTAAAAACAAATTAAATTAGTTAATTTGCAGAGATAGCTTACCTTGGTTGCTGATTGGCTAATGGTTACACAAGCCAACACATCGTTATGACATCATAAAGTGGCCAAAATCTGATCAGCTCATTTTCAGACAGGTTTTTATATAAATGGATCAAAAAGAGAGAGAATCTTTGTTCCTGAAACTTTCAGAGTCTCTTTCCACAGAGGGGACACATGTTGATGTAGAAGAGACATGAAGAAGAGGGGACACATGTTGATGTAGAAGAGACATGAAGAAGAGGGGACACATGTTGATGTAGAAGAGACATGAAGAAGAGGGGACACATGTTGATGTAGAAGAGACATGAAGAAGAGGGGACACATGTTGATGTAGAAGAGACATGAAGAAGAGGGGACACATGTTGATGAAGAAGAGACATGAAGAAGAGGGGACACATGTTGATGTAGAAGAGACATGGAGAAGAGGGGACACATGTTGATGTAGAAGAGACATGAAGAAGAGGGGACACATGTTGATGTAGAAGAGACATGAAGAAGAGGGGACACAAGTTGATGTAGAAGAGACATGAAGAAGAGGGGACACATGTTGATGAAGAAGAGACATGAAGAAGAGGGGACACATGTTGATGTAGAAGAGACATGAAGAAGAGGGGACACATGTTGATGTAGAAGAGACATGGAGAAGAGGGGACACATGTTGATGTAGAAGAGACATGAAGAAGAGGGGACACATGTTGATGTAGAAGAGACATGAAGAAGAGGGGACACAAGTTGATATAGAAGAGACATGAAGAAGAGGGGACACAAGTTGATGAAGAAGAGACATGAAGAAGAGGGGACACATGTTGATGAAGAAGAGACATGAAGAAGAGGGGACACATGTTGATGTAGAAGAGACATGAAGAAGAGGGGACACATGTTGATGTAGAAGAGACATGAAGAAGAGGGGACACAAGTTGATGTAGAAGAGACATGAAGAAGAGGGGACACATGTTGATGAAGAAGAGACATGAAGAAGAGGGACACATGTTGATGTAGAAGAGACATGAAGAAGAGGGGACACATGTTGATGTAGAAGAGACATGGAGAAGAGGGGACACATGTTGATGTAGAAGAGACATGAAGAAGAGGGGACACATGTTGATGTAGAAGAGACATGAAGAAGAGGGGACACAAGTTGATGTAGAAGAGACATGAAGAAGAGGGGACACATGTTGATGTAGAAGAGACATGAAGAAGAGGGGACACATGTTGATGTAGAAGAGACATGAAGAAGAGGGGACACATGTTGATGTAGAAGAGACATGAAGAAGAGGGGACACATGTTGATGTAGAAGAGACATGAAGAAGAGGGGACACATGTTGATGTAGAAGAGACATGAAGAAGAGGGGACACAAGTTGATATAGAAGAGACATGAAGAAGAGGGGACACAAGTTGATGAAGAAGAGACATGAAGAAGAGGGGACACATGTTGATGAAGAAGAGACATGAAGAAGAGGGGACACATGTTGATGTAGAAGAGACATGAAGAAGAGGGGACACAAGTTGATGTAGAAGAGACATGAAGAAGAGGGGACACATGTTGATGAAGAAGAGACATGAAGAAGAGGGGACACATGTTGATGTAGAAGAGACATGAAGAAGAGGGGACACAAGTTGATGTAGAAGAGACATGAAGAAGAGGGGACACATGTTGATGAAGAAGAGACACGAAGAAGAGGGGACACATGTTGATGTAGAAGAGACATGAAGAAGAGGGGACACATGTTGATGTAGAAGAGACATGGAGAAGAGGGGACACATGTTGATGTAGAAGAGACATGAAGAAGAGGGGACACATGTTGATGTAGAAGAGACATGAAGAAGAGGGGACACAAGTTGATGTAGAAGAGACATGAAGAAGAGGGGACACCTGTTGATGTAGAAGAGACATGAAGAAGAGGGGACACATGTTGATGTAGAAGAGACATGAAGAAGAGGGGACACATGTTGATGTAGAAGAGACATGAAGAAGAGGGGACACATGTTGATGTAGAAGAGACATGAAGAAGAGGGGACACATGTTGATGTAGAAGAGACATGAAGAAGAGGGGACACATGTTGATGTAGAAGAGACATGAAGAAGAGGGGACACATGTTGATGTAGAAGAGACATGAAGAAGTGGGGACACATGTTGATGTAGAAGAGACATGAAGAAGAGGGGACACATGTTGATGTAGAAGAGACATGAAGAAGAGGGGACACATGTTGATGTAGAAGAGACATGAAGAAGAGGGGACACATGTTGATGGAGAAGAGACATGAAGAAGAGGGGACACATGTTGATGTAGAAGAGACATGAAGAAGAGGGGACACATGTTGATGTAGAAGACACATGAAGAAGAGGGGACACATGTTGATGTAGAAGAGACATGAAGAAGAGTGGGGACACATGTTGATGTAGAAGAGACATGAAGAAGAGGGGACACATGTTGATGGAGAAGAGACATGAAGAAGAGGGGACACATGTTGATGGAGAAGAGACATGAAGAAGAGGGGACACATGTTGATGGAGAAGAGACATGAAGAAGAGGGGACACATGTTGATGTAGAAGAGACATGAAGAAGAGGGACACATGTTGATGTAGAAGAGACATGAAGAAGTGGGGACACATGTTGATGTAGAAGAGACATGAAGAAGTGGGGACACATGTTGATGTAGAAGAGACATGAAGAAGAGGGGACACATGTTGATGTAGAAGAGACATGACGAAGAGGGGACACATGTTGATGTAGAAGAGACATGAAGAAGAGGGGACACATGTTGATGTAGAAGAGACATGAAGAAGAGGGGACACATGTTGATGGAGAAGAGACATGAAGAAGAGGGGACACATGTTGATGTAGAAGAGACATGAAGAAGAGGGGACACATGTTGATGTAGAAGAGACATGAAGAAGAGGGGACACATGTTGATGTAGAAGAGACATGGAGAAGAGGGGACACATGTTGATGTAGAAGAGACATGGAGAAGAGGGGACACATGTTGATGTAGAAGAGACATGAAGAAGAGGGGACACATGTTGATGTAGAAGAGACATGAAGAAGAGGGGACACATATTGATGTAGAAGAGACATGAAGAAGAGGGGACACATGTTGATTTAGAAGAGACATGAAGAAGAGGGGACACATGTTGATGTAGAAGAGACATGAAGAAGAGGGGACACATGTTGATGTAGAAGAGACATGAAGAAGAGGGGACACATGTTGATGTAGAAGAGACATGAAGAAGAGGGGACACATGTTGATGAAGAAGAGACATGAAGAAGAGGATTTTGAATAATAGGGGACCTTTAAAGAATACCAGCCATAAAGATGTCGAGATATGTAAATGCTTTTTAATGAACAATAGGAAATTGTTGAAATCATTAACAAACGTACCAGGCAGGGTCGAACACTTTGTACCAGTTTGTCGGCAGATTCTCCACTCTGGTGGATTCATAATCTACGTTGTTGTCGTCGTAATCTTCAGCAATAATCTCCTCATCTCCCTCTGGAGGAAATGGAGAAGAAAAGTTAGTTGAAAAATAAAAAAGATATATGAATGATAATACTCCCAAATGGTTTCTTCTAAAATGTTTTACCTTGGTCTGAAGGTTTGACAATCCCTCTCTTTGCCAGGCGGGCGAGCAGCGCTGCAGGAAGAGGCATCTGAAGAGAGGAGGAAGATGAGAGGGGTGCACCTGAACGAAATACCCCAAATGATGAAACCAACAGAGCTTTATTTGTATTAATATCTTATTTCTTGTGCCCTTGTTTTTTGATTAACCCGTTGTTTATGTATGCGGAAGGCTTATAGGTGCAGCATGAGTGGAAACCCAAAATAGTGCGAGACCAATGTGCAAGAAATGCAGATGAAGTCAACTATATACATGTCAGAAAGAAATACAATAAGCTTTATGTTGCAGATAATGTTGTAAGGGACCAAGTAAATGCAGGACTCTATATACATGCACATAGAAAAACATATACAAGAATAGCACGTAAATATTACAGTGAATTAAAATAACATACAGTTGGGTCATCCAGTGAAAAAGGTTTGCACACGCCACTAAGAGAGCAACAACAGAAATACAGCACGGTTCTTGTTCTGGTCCATGCTGCATGCTTTCGTACCTCTGTGAGCCCCCCATCTAACATGTTAGCTTGTGTCGCTTATCAGGTTTGGTCAAAGTCTTATTTATAAATTAAGGATGCATTCTCCATTTAAAAGCGACCCGCTTGGTGAGGCAGAAACTGGGAGGTTAAACCAACACACACCTGTTGTTTTCGTATATATAACCCTATACATACACTACCACTAAACACGTATACTGTGAGTTAAAGTGATGAAATAAGTCAAACATTACCTTTTATTTCGTATAAAATCGCCTCTGTGATCTCGAGGAGACTTCCCACAACAGCAAACAGCGCGCGCAGTGATGACGTAGCACCGTTGTTTCCCTGACGACAACAAATATGGAGGAGTATGCTCGTGAACCCTGGTGAGATTAGTTTTATTTTTAAAATACATGTCGTTTTCGATGTTCATTTAAATGTTTTAACATCGGATAATGTTTGGTCTTCTTGTATTCAGGTTGTAGATGTTGTTAGAGGCTCTCTGCGTGTTAGCCTGTTAGCTTAGTGGAGGCTAATGGGTATAAATAGATCAAGCTGTGGGCAGTTAAACAGAGAAACTGTAGCTACATTTTGATCTTGTACTTAATTAAAAGTACCAGAGTGTAGGACTCAAGTAAAGATAAAATATATATCTGCATTTACTCAGGTACAACTTCCCGTTTTATAAATACAACAAAGGTTTTTTACAAGGTCTCAATAATTGAATATGTTATTTATGTCACTTTCTGCTACTCATTGCTTTTACCTGCTATGCCCCTTTTGCTGTACATAGTAAATACTCGAATTACTAGTTTCAGGGTCATTCCAGAATATATAACAAATCTAATACTCCATGCCCAAAAAGCTAAAACATGCACTTGTTGTGTTAACCCTTTAACTGCCAGACCAAGAAAAAAGCTATTTTTTTGTTGCATTTTCTTATCAAATGGACCACAAATAAGCACAAACAATTTATTTGTTGTTGACTGACCACACAATTTTGTTTTTACGAGCCTCTACCAACTGGTCGAGCTGGCCTTCTATGGTAAAAGTACATTTTCAACAATCATTATATACAGTACAGTATGTGTATGCATCAAACTCAAATAAAACAAAAACTCAAATACATTTGTTTCTTTTATGGAAAATGAGCAATATATACAACCAGATATATTCATAAAAGATAATACATTATAATTGTAAAAATTGTTTTTCATGATAAAAAAAGACTTGCTCGTCATACTGTATTTGCTGAATCGGCCTAACAGGAAACCACTGGCCTAACAGCACATGTCTATATCCTGTGTTGGCCTAACTTGCTCATCTGTGTGCAACTTGGGGCTGAATGCCATGCATAAAAGGTGCTATAATAATTATTATCACTCTTTCACTCTGAGACTCATAAGGCAGTACTAGATGTAGTAATATTACCAGGAATCTAGCCATTTATTTACCATATTTTATTGGAAAACATCTGAAACTCTGAAAAAGTCATATTGCTAGCTTACCATAAAAGGCCAATTCGACCGATTGGTTGAGCATATTTTCCAAAAAATAATTACACCCCTGTTAAAACTTTTTTTGTGCATCAAGTTATCTAATTGTGTTCAGTCAGTGCCCTGCCACTAACATATGTCAACAATGATATCGTTACCTTACAAAAGTTGACCAAAAAGAGTGATTTTCTTCAGCAGTGATTTTTAGCATTGCCAACTTCCTCAGTGGAAGCTAGCTGAAGGGCTTTCTGTTCGAACCACAGTGACATCTAGAGGTTGTTTTGTGCATAACATGTCAACCAAAGGGTAGAGCTGGCTGAATCAGATGGAGTTACACTTTCTTTTTTTATAACAATATATCAAGACACACAATGTGCTCTACCAAATGGTGGTGCTGGCAGTTAAAGTGTTGTCTTGAGACAAAATGTATATAAAGTTATAGAAAAAGTGGTTTCAAAATAATATTTAAATGATCAAATAGCTCTCGAACATCCCCTAAAATTGCTTTTTTCTCTTGTCCCCGCTTCTTGGTGACCAACTTGCATGTCAAATATAACATTTAAAATAGGGATTTTATTTACTTTTTTTTGTATTATTCTATTGATGTCTCTTGTAATGGTCAAATCAATTTGTTAAATCATAAACATATTTTAAATAACAGTAATTTTGCACAGAAGGTGTGTCCCTCAACATGCGTTCAACCCTGTTACCCAAACCTTTTTAGATTGAGCAGAGGAAGTGAAACAACTGTTTGTCACATGACACAGTGGAAGTGACATCAGCAAGCCATGTGCTAGTGCCATGGGTCGACCAAAACTAAGTCCTCTCCTTTATTTTTGCTCGCCGCTGCTGCGAGGAGCGGACAGGTTTCCGGGTCAGCGAAACTCATCCTGAGCACACACAAACACTCACAGCTGAAGTAAAAACAATAAGTGTGGCTTGATAAGAAAAAGGTTTATAACGCTGTGAGAATGGGTCTGCGGAGAGCATTTCTCCGCCATCCCAGAACAACCTTCATAACACACAAGGGGACGGGTAATAACCGGAAAAGCATGACATGGGACCTTTAAAAGAGTGTGGCACTCTGACCCACTCTAACCTGTTACTGATATTATCAGAATAAAGCATATTCATTTCAAAGTTATCTTTCTTGCATTAGATATCCAAGTTTGTCCTTGCCTTGAAAGTAGCATTACATCTAGCAGTAATTCCTGAGGTTAAAGCTCAAATTAGCATTGATTTTCAACCCCGTTACAATAATTAGAATAACAGGGTTAATTCTTCATTGGAAAATATACATTTGATGGTTTATTATCTGTTTTTCCTAAATACATTAATACAATTATAAAATAAAAGGTTCATTTTTCAAAAAATTGGTGTCTAAATTGTCCTCCAATTCTGGAATGTCCCTTAAATGTATATATTGCACAGTGTTATAATACATTATTAGTATGTTTACGATGCATGTGTTCTGTAGCTTTGTCGCCGTCATGTGAGAACCATGTATCGCTATATTTGAAGAGTTTCTCAGAAAGACAGCCCATTTTCCAGCTGATCCGATAACATACTTCATCGTATCTTCCATTGTCTCCCCCTCTTCCTTAATGCAGTCCCTGGAGGGTAGTGGATGACTGTGGGGGGGCTTTCACTATGGGCACTATTGGAGGAGGGGTGTTCCAGGCCATCAAGGGCTTTCGTAATGCCCCCGCTGTGAGTACACCACAACATAATAACAATTATGACGAGCCTCATTGTGTTGTTTTAAAGGCGGTATTAAACATAGCTTTAATATTTCAGGGTGTCGGACACAGACTGAGAGGAAGTGCAAACGCAGTGAGAGTCAGAGCTCCGCAGATTGGAGGTGAGGAAGTCTTTTTTATGAATATGTTCTATAACTGTAGCTCTTGGAGTTTTGATAAACTTGAAGCAAACATATTAGCGTTAAGAATTTCTTACCTTTAATATAAGTTAAGGTCTATTGTCTTGTTTATTCAATATTCTATGAAATCCTGGTACGCACTATTTTTTTTATCTTTTTGGAAATTTAACAGCCCCTGATTTAAATAACTAATAAACTAGACTTAATACGCTGTCAGCTCGACTCAGGTTGACGTTCCTGTGTGTAAAAAATACTGTATATCATCTCTGTTTTAAACATATTTGAGCAAAATAACAAAGACCTTTAACCTTCTAGAAAATGATGAAAGAAAAAACCAGACTAAAAGATTATCTAGATAAAAAGAAATATCCCTCAACACAGTAAAAACTTAATGTAGAAATCATTAACAAACGAACCAGGCGGGGTCGAAAACTTTAAACCAGACAAAAACACATAAAAAGCTCACATTACTACAATAGAAGTTAAATGACAGGTGCATGCGTGCGTATTAAATGAAGACCTGTGAAAGAGTTGGTTATATTTGGATGCTACAGACCATGTTTGATATCATTGTGTCCTAAAACTAAAAACATACATTGAACCGGGTGTTTTTTGGTTGTTTTTCAGGTAGCTTTGCTGTATGGGGGGGTCTCTTCTCCACCATCGACTGTGGTTTGGTTCGTCTGAGAGGGAAAGAGGATCCGTGGAACTCGATAACCAGCGGCGCGCTGACCGGAGCCATCCTGGCCGCTCGCAGTAAGAGGGAGTTCAGAGAAAGCTAAATGATCTGACCACATCAACACGTTAAAGGTCCCATGTCATGGCCACTTCTACTGATCATAGTTCCATTGTTGAGGTCTACTAGAATAGATTTACATTGTTCAATGTTCCAAACTCACATTGGTTTCTCAAACAGCATCTCTGTATAGTATGTGTATTCACTCTCTGTCCTATACGCCTTGTTGGAGCTCCTCCCCCCCCCCCTGTGAGCCCACTGGTCTCGGATTGGTCAGCTCGCCCACTCTGTTCTGATGAGTCCACCACCGTTACAGCGGAACATCAGCGATTATGTTTTAAAATGGCGTTTGTTAGCAACCAGAAAATGACACCAGTAATGACAAACAGATGAGAATGCTGCGTGGGGTCTGGGAGCCGTGTTGGCGGGACGTTGCGAGGCTCGCTGCTGCGAGGAGCGGACAGTGTGAGCTGGGTTACTGGTGTCGTTTCCTGGTTGCTGCGTGGGGTCTGCGGGACGGCGAAACTCAGCCTGAGTACGAAGATCCGCGGAGTAAAGATAAGGCTGAATGAGTGTGTGTGTGTGCGCGGAGCTCCGCAGATTGGTCCATTTGGTCCATTTGGTCGGCGTTACGCCACTATGACCAGAAACAAATAGAAAAAGAGACCTCTCCAACGAGGCGTTCTGGGGCAGCACAGACAGGTCTTTTCTGTGTTAGTTTTACTCGCTACAGGGTGTACTTTGAGGGTTTGTGACTCTGCAGACCGTTTACATGCAGAACAACCTTCATAACACAAGGGAACGGGTAATAACCAGAAAAGCATGACATGGGCCCTTTAAGATAATCTATAATAAACAATGTGTTATTCATTTAGTTTACAGGAAAAAGGCCCATCTCTATCAGCTGAAGTCTTCACCAGCAGTTGTACACATTAGCATTAGCATGTGTGCTAGCTGCTAAATAAGGTCATGAAATCTGGGATCATGTAAAACTCAGAGGAGACGGAGGATGCAACATATATGACTGTATACGGTTTGAACATCTCGGCCACGTATGCTGTTTCAAGTGTTTAATGTTCGTGTGTGTTTTACGTGTATAAAACATACGAGACCTTTCTGGTCTGGGGGCATTACGCGTGTGGCTGCTGTTGAAGCAAGGTGATGTACTCATTCTTATTGTACACCTCATGCTGTTGAATGTGTTTCTCTGCAGGTGGGCCGTTGACCATGGTGGGCTCGGCCATGATGGGGGGGATTCTGCTCGCCCTCATTGAAGGATTTGGGATCCTCCTCACCAGATATTCAGCGCAGCAGTTTCAGAACCGTGAGTGAGACAGAATCAGAATTCCTTTAGTCGTCCCACTGAGGGGACATTTGCATTTGTTAGAGCTAGAAAAGAGCCAAAGATTAATGTTAACCAAGAAGCTTAAAACATATTAAAGATACAAAAGAAAAATTACACAATTTACAAAATACACATCCTGTAACAATTCTGAGATATAGCAGCCAGGTATATATATTGCACAGTTATTAACGGTATATATATATATATATATATATATATATATATGCACATAATTGGTATTGCACAAGCTGATTGAGTTTTGCATTCATATTATTGGTTGTTATAGTGTTCAGCAGTGTTGAAGTATTTCTGTTTCCCAACCCAGGACGTTATCATAACCCTGGTTTTCCTCAACAAAGTGAAAATGTATTACTTTTTTACTTACTAAAAAACAAGCTCTGTGACAAAACAAATTAATGATTCAACAAGACAAATTTAAAAATCATAATTTCTAAAAATAAAAAATAATTTCTAAAAATATTACTTACTGAAGGAAATAAACCAACTTCACCACCAGACATGTAAAAGCTTCAAAATGTACGGGTTAAAATGGAACTGTAAGCTCGCTGTTTTGCACCGAACAGCAGAAAGACAAATATGTTTACTAGCTGCTGAACACAGTCAGTGTAGGGCAAAGTAGAGGCTAAAAGAAGACGTGAAAATTGGACTTACATTCTGCAAGTGCACCGAAATGTGACTGATTTAATGCTAATGTTGCTCTGTACCTGCTGGATGTGTACATGTTCAGAGTATTTTAGTGATGTTACTGCTGCCCCTTAAGGTCCTTACACACCAAGCCAATTTCGACCGTCGATAGATGTCTGGCCGTCGATGAGCGTCGTGTCGCCCTACTCAGATTGGTGTGTCCCTCCCCGTCATGTCTTTTCGGCCGCGCCGACACCTTCCGGCTAAAGGCCGTCGGCTAAAGGCAAGCCCCCAGGAAGTGCGCCGGACTCTGAGGAAAATATTCGTTGTGGCCAAACGGCGGTACTACACTTCCGTATCAGTCGCTGGGCCCGGAAACACTTTTTCCCATTGACTAACATTGGGAAAGAGACGTCTGTAAATCGTTGGATAATTGTTTTTAGGGCCGGGACTCGATTAAAAAAATTAATCTAATTAATTAGAGGCTTTGTAATTAATTAATCGAAATTAATCGCATTTTTAATCGCATATACATATTTGACCTAAGAACAGTGAGAAGCAATTTTTTTTCACATGGATTTTAGTATACCATTAGGCGTATTCACACCGCAGTACTTTTCCCACAAAGGTTCATGAGAACTTAGTTCATGAGAACTCTTTGAACCTGGGGGTGGATTAGGCAAATTAAGCCGCTGACGTCACTTCTTCTTCTTCTGCTTTGGGTTTACTGGCAGGCCGCAAACCACTTCACGGCGTATACTGCCGCCCAAAGTCCCCGGCCGGAAGTCCCCGGAGTTGGGGAAGGCTTCAGTAGAAGCTGCTGGGAGTCCCAGCAGCTTCTACTGAAGCCTTCCGAGTAAATCGCCAGAACGCCGACACCTCCTCATCTCCACCGCTCCCATGTTTTATTTTGTGTTGCCATAAGTTAGTCTCTCTGCGTTTCTGCGCTGGGCTAATGCTAATAAAACTAATGCTAATAATGCTAATGCGAGGATAATAAAATGGCGGCTTCACAAAACTTTTTGGGAGTTTTACGGGGCGTGGTTTGCAATCCGCCCAGCCAATCAGAAATATAGCTCTTTTCTCACAAGAGAGCCGCACGAAAGTCCCTGCTCTCTAGCAGCTCTCTGCTCTCTAGCAGGGACTTTCGTGGGGGTAAAAAGGTTCTCATGAACTAATTTTAGTACCGGCTCTTTTTGGTGTGAACGCGATAAAAGAGGCTAACGTCCACGCTAGCTTCCACGCTAGCTGCTATATGTTTGCATTGAGGTGATACTTGAGGCTTGATGTGCTGCGGTGATATGCGAATTCCTTTTTGCATAATTTGCACACAACCGTGCTCTTATCGACGCTTCCATCCGTCCGTTTTTTAAAACAACATTTCCCACTGTTGTTCACTGTGGTTTGTTGTTGTCTGAAGTCATGAACGTTAGTTGGTGCTCCAGTATAATCGGTACGCCTGAAACTCATCCAGTGAGAAACGTTCCGCGGTGCAAAAATAAGTGCGATTAAAATGCGTTAATTTTTTTAACGCGTTAATTTTTGTGTAATTAATTAATCTTAATTAACGCGTTAAAGTCCCGGCCCTATTTTTAAACTAAATAAACTACTTAGTATGAACGTTTGTATAGCCCTTATTAAAAACATTCGGTCCTCAAGTTGTAAAATGTGCTAATAACGTTATTCTGAGTTATTTTCCTCGGCATTATGAACGCGGATCCAACCCACGGGACCGCGCCGCCCGGCACGTTCATGTGACGTGTTCAGTACTACATGAGTTTCACCTTTACCCATGGATGCACAATAAGAACGGATTACATGATTATATGAATACTTTCGTGACGTTTCGCTCTCTCAAAAGTTGGGCCATTTTGTCTTCATGCGCCAATGAGCAACTCTCATAGGAATGAATGAGGCCCCGCCTCCCACGCTGTATCCAGTTCTTATTATACATCCATGGCTAAAGGCCGTCGGCCAAATAAATCACTCTGATTGGCTGTTCAGCTAGCGAATCAGTGCATGAGAAGCAAAACGGAAGTGAGGGACCCACACAAACTATTAAGAAGGCAAATGTGAGATTTCATTTAACTCCAGCTCTCGACACAGGTTCGGGAAAGCCCCGTGAGCTTCTCGCTGAGTGAAAATGGAACGCACACGCTATTTGTTGTTTGTTTATATCACGCAGTCTGTTCTTCTTCTCTCGGTTATCACGCAGTCTGTCTTCCGGTAGTTGCCTCTTTTGAATGACGAATACACACTACCGCCGCCTGCTGGTAAGGAGTTATTGCCACTCACGCATGCGCAGTTCGTACGTGCTTCTTGGCCGTCGGCTGAAGTCTATGCGGTGTGTTCCAGTGCGACTGTTGGCCAAGACGCAGAGACGTGAGGCCACGCAATAGTCGTGTTCTTTGGTGTCAGTTTGATGTGTAGGCCCCTTTAGAGCCCAATCTGTTTAAATGAAAGTCTTTCAGTCCCTCAAAGTGCCAATGCAATGTAATTTAGAGTCCCGAACACAAATCTTCTCACTGCAGTCGGACTAATAGCCCACTTGTGCAAAGTGAAACCCATTAGAGAATGACCGCAGTGTGTTACTTTGTCAGCAAAGTCCTTTCTGTATTCAGAGAAAGGCCTCTTGAAACAGACAGGGATCAGTTAGTTCTGTGTTCCTGTGAATATCTGGACGAATCAGAAACCCTTTAACTGTCCTGCGGCGGGGACATTACAGTGTTGAGGGACATGTTGCAGATATAGGCAAAGGGACAAAGAGTACACTTGCATATGGAATAGAAATGCACACATACGTTACTAAAAACGTTAAAATATAAAAGTATTGAAGGAGCCAGTAACGTTAACAAAATGTAAGGAAATAAAGCGTACATTGAGTAGTATGATGGTAAAAGAGATGTGGCTACAATGGTCTATATTAAATTAAAATCAGGTTTTAGTGTCCAGAAATGTAATAAAATTAGTAAAAAACACCTTTTAAGTTTATTTAACTTATTTTGCATGATGTGATTTGTATGAGACGCTTGTCTGTTGTCTGGCAAACTAATAATAAGTATTGCATGTATGTTTAAAACAAACAAATAATACATTCACTTTATTAATATTATTTACACCTGTGTTTTTTTCAGCTCTTCCCTTTGCAGAGGATCCGAGTCAGTTGCCTCAGAAGAACTGAGGCCACTACTGTGGGGACAAGTAGCTGCACTTTATTCTTATACCTCAGGGAGTTTACTGTGAGTTTTAGTTATTTATCATTTGAATGTTGTGACATGTTTGCACCTCCAGCATCTCACGTTCTGTATTATCTGTTCACGTCGATATGTTTGGGTCAAATGTGCAAATCTGATATGTGTTTTAAATTAACCAACATCTATTTATAAGCCCTTGTGATGCTCCTTCTAAACAGTTTTCCGATTTCTTAAAGCACCCATGTCATGCTTTTCCGGTTATCACCCGTCCCCTTGTGTTATGAAGGTTGTTCTGCATGTAAACGGTCTGCAGAGTCACAAACCCTCAAAGTACACCCTGTAGCGAGTAAAACTCTAACACAGAGAAGACCTGTCTGCTGCCCCAGAACGCCTCGTTGGAGATTTCTCTTTTTCCATTGTTTGCTTCCTGGGTTCTGTGAAGTGTGAACACCCAGATCAACAACAAATGACCGGATTGGCTCAAATGGACCAATCCTCGGAGCACCTCACACACCAGGATCCCTTGGCTAACTAACAGGGAGTCCATTGACTTGCATAGAGCTCCCTGAACGCTGGTAATAGACTAGTTGGGATGGCGGAGAAATGCTCTCCGCAGACCCATTCTCACAGCGCTATAAACCTTTTTCTTTCTCAATATCAAGCCACACTTATTGTCTTTACTTCGGCTGTGAGTGTTTGTGTGTGCTCAGGATGAGTTTCTCTTGTTCTCGCTGTATCGCCGACCCGGAAACCTGCCCGCTCCTCGCAGCAGCCTGACCAATCAGAGCACACTGGGCTCACAGGGAGGGGAGGGCAGGAGCTCCAACAAGCCGTGTAGGACAGAGAGTGAATACACATACTATACAGAGATGCTGTGAGAAACCAATGTGAGTTTGGAACATTGAACAATTTAAATCTATTCTAGTAGACCTCAACAATGGAACTATGATCAGTAGAAATGGCCATGACATGGGACCTTTAAGAGGACAAAAAGAAACGGTTATAAAATGATTTATTAACATTATTTCCCAATTTCACTTTACCAAAATCATTCCTGGTCAAAATGACTAAATATTCCTTTTATGTTGGAGTTGTTTTCCCTTTTAATGCCGTTTGTTAACAAAGGCTCTACTTTTTAATGGGAACAAACACAAAACATGACTAATATTCTGTATCCTAAATGCTAGTTTATTTTCATTCTTTTCCACTCTCTTGGTTAGGTCGATGATTAGCAACAACATTGATTTTAGGGCATCAAACACTGAAATGCACTATATTACAGCAGCAAGTGGAAACTAAGAAATGACATTTCCCCCCAAAAATGTATTATTTAAACACCAAAAATGCTGGTAATGCCCACGGGTGAATGGAGTAGTTTTACATTTTGGGAAACATGCTTGTATGGTTCAATGCTAGGAGTTAGAAGATAGATCACCTGCTCAAAGGTAAGAAAGTCCGTCTAGCTACGCCTCGAAATCAACATTATCAACACGTCGTATGTTGTTTGTTTAATCCGTACAAAAGTAAAAGTGTAAAAACTGATCCGTCATTTGCATTTATTTTGAGAGACTTGGATTCATATTTTGCTACATTTTATAAACCAAACGACTAATTCAGAAAATATTCTCCAGGTTATTCAATACTAAAAATGACCGTTGCAGCTCTGAAGCATATTTTCCCAAAACATGAAACTATTCCTTGAAGCTACCAAAGATGTTCTACTTGAAATCACAGATTCAGTTTGCGGGGTCTTAAAAAGTATTAAAAGTTCATAAATCAATTTAGTGAAAATTAAGGCTATTAAAAGTATTAAACGGGCATTTTCCAAGGTTTTACATTTTGTATCTTGTTTTCAATAAGTATATGAATGGTCCAAAGAGGTTGTGTTCTACAGTCTGCCTGAATGTAATCATTGCGTAGGTGTGTAGTGTGATTCTGTGAAGTTTATTGATGGCATCCCGTTGGGTTTGACGTCATCTGAACAGGACATCGCGCGCTCACTGCTTGATAGCGCGGAGGTCCGTTTGCGCCGGTTGTTAAACAGCATCGTTATGGGGAAATGCAAGTCTGCGTCCAAATGGTTGGAAGATAAGGAGGAAGGACAATCAATACTGTGTATAGTCAATGTGAGGTAAAGTGTGTCGTCAAGGCAACCGGTTAGAACTTGAAGTGTTGATGAGGTCTTAGAATGTATGGAAAGGGTCCCAAGATCCAAAAATACTTAAAGGTCCAAAAATACAGTAAATTCCAAAAATACTTAAAGTTCCAAAAATACCGTAAATTCCAAAAATACTTAAAGTTCCAAAAATACTTAAAGTTCCAAAAATACCGTAAATTCCAAAAATACTTAAAGTTCCAAATATACTTAAAGTTCCAAAAATACCGTAAATTCCAAAAATACTTAAAGTTCCAAATATACTTAAAGTTCCAAAAAACCCTAAATTCCAAACATACTTAAAGTTCCAAAAATACTTAAAGTTCCAAATATACTTAAAGTTCCAAAAATACTTAAAGTTCCAAAAATACCGTAAATTCCAAAAATACTTAAAGTTCCAAAAATACCGTAAATTCCAAAAATACTTAAAGTTCCAAATATACTTAAAGTTCCAAAAAACCCTAAATTCCAAACATACTTAAAGTTCCAAATATACTTAAAGTTCCAAAAATACCGTAAATTCCAAAAATACTTAAAGTTCCAAAAATACCGTAAATTCCAAAAATACTTAAAGTTCCAAATATACTTAAAGTTCCAAAAAACCCTAAATTCCAAACATACTTAAAGTTCCAAAAATACTTAAAGTTCCAAATATACTTAAAGTTCCAAAAATACCGTAAATTCCAAAAATACTTAAGTTCCAAAAATACTTAAAGTTCCAAATATACTTAAAGTTCCAAAAATACTTAAAGTTCCAAAAATACCGTAAATTCCAAAAAACCCTAAATTCCAAACATACTTAAAGTTCCAAAAATACTTAAAGTTCCAAATATACTTAAAGTTCCAAAAAACCCTAAATTCCAAACATACTTAAAGTTCCAAATATACTTAAAGTTCCAAAAATACCGTAAATTCCAAAAATACTTAAAGTTCCAAAAATACCGTAAATTCCAAAAATACTTAAAGTTCCAAATATACTTAAAGTTCCAAAAAACCCTAAATTCCAAACATACTTAAAGTTCCAAAAATACTTAAAGTTCCAAAAATACCGTAAATTCCAAAAATACTTAAAGTTCCAAAAATACTTAAAGTTCCAAATATACTTAAAGTTCCAAATATACTTAAAGTTCCAAAAATACCGTAAATTCCAAAAATACACACAGTAACAGACAACAACAGTACAACAATAAATAGGAACAGACAAACATGCAAACAGATGCAATACTATCATACTATGATACAGTTAAAAGTGTTCACATTTTTGATTGCTTAAAAGCCAGTTCTTAAGATAGTGTTGAAATGTATGATATGAGGTGTTATTCCTTATCTGTATTGGTGTTGTGTTCCAAAGTGTTGATGCCCTCACAGAGAAACACTGTTTACCAAAGGAACTGGACCTAAGAGGGACTGCACAGTCCCCTCTTAGGGCAGACCTTGTGGTTCTGCTGTTTGAATTGTTCTGCTGTATAAAAGTGCAGAGTGGTGGTGGGGGTGCCTTGCCGTTTATAATCTTAAAAATGAGACATGCATCAGTGTGTTTTTAAAAGATAAAAAACACAGTAAACAGTGAAGTCAGTGACTGAGGCAGAACAGTAGAATAGAATAATGAGTCGATTAGATATCAGTGAGGTTTTACTATGGAGAGTCTTGTGTTTTTAATTATGAGTCAGCTGGGATTGTTTTTCATTGAAAATGTGTCTCGTCTCTAATTTCAATCTTTGTTTTGCCGTTGCTCTTCAGAAGGTCTTGCCTCACCCGGCAGCTTTTGTCATTTTAAATCTGTATCGTTATGTATGATAAGGAAGATCACAAATACTACTGAGTTTTTCGATTAAATGATGGTTAAATTACTGATACATATTTGCACCTTTCAACGCTTGAATTGCTCCATTAAGCAACAAAGCACTTTAAACTCACCTGTGTTTTCTTAAAGTCATCAGTCACAGTAGAGATGGTGCTTTGTGTGTTTTACAGTTGAACTGTAGAGAAATAATGTTTATGTAATGTATTGTAATATATTTATCTTATCAAGAGCTGATATAAAAGAAACAATAAAGGCATAAAATGTTCTTAAAGACTTGGAGTTTTTTTTTACTTTACAATAGTTTTCTACTTGTTATGCATATTTATACTGGAGATAATTATAATGCTCATTATTGTGAGAGAATCTGGGGGTTTTATTAAGCATTTTAAAAACTATTTTTAAACACCCTAACTTTGCTTTGTTGTTTTTTATTAATATTTTCTTTGGACTTATTTGGATTTGTATTTATTTTAATTTTATTCTTAACATTTTCGATAAGATTTCTTATTTGTTCTGGGTTTTTGGGTGCCTTTTTCATTATTGTACTCAATAACTACTTACTTATTTCTTTATTCCTTATTTTCTTACTTTTGCAAATGATGTATCTACCTCTAACCTATTTACAAGTTACGATAAAGTTTGAATGAATGAACATGACCCTATGCCTGTTTTTACTTAGTTGGTCATTGTGCACAGCAACATGGAATAACAAGCTGAGTCACATTTAAGCTTGTTGCAATATCATTTATTTCATGCTTCCACATAACCTTTAGTTAGTTAGTTTAGTTAATTAATTCTCCTTAACTATATTTTAAGTAATCCTATCTATTATTCCTATATTCGAATAATGTATAAACTATTTAAAAAATACTTTATGAAATCCTATGTTATGTTATAAATATTAAAATAAAGAACTAAATGAATAAATAGATAATTAAACAAAAGCCAAAGAGAAAAAGTGAGTTTTAAGTGTAAATTAAAAAAACCCCAGGGTCTGGGCCGACCTCACATGGAGGGGCAAAGTGTTCCAGAGCCTAGGGCCAGCGGCTGCGAAAGCTCGATGCCCTCTGGTTTTAAGCCTGGTCTTAGGCACTATCAACAGCAGCTGATCAGCCGACCTTAAGGCTCTGCCTGGGGTGTAGCGATGGAGGAGTTTGGCTATATAGGCAGGAGCCAGCCCATTTAGGGCTTTAAAAACAAATAAAAGGAGTTTAAAATCTATTCTGAACTGAACTGGAAGCCAATCCAATGAAGCCAGAATTAGGGTGATATGGTCACGCTTTTTATGGCCAGTGAGAAGACGTGCAGCTGCATTCTGAACTAGCTGGAGGCGTCTAATTGAGGCCTGGTCCATACCCACATACAGCGCATTGCAGTAATCCAGTCTCGAGGTAACAAAGGCGTTAATAACCCTTTCTAGGTCTTTAAAAGATAAAAACGACTTAGCCAATAGTCGTATTTTGAAAAAGCAGGTCTTGACTAGAGTGCTAACCTGCTTATCAAATTTAAAGGCGCTGTTGAAGGTCACTCCAAGGTTCATAACAGAGGGGAGGATATTTTTATTGAGGGAGCCCAGAATATCAACCGGGGAGACTGTTGGTTGGGGTCCAAAAAAATGTACCTCGATCTTGCTCTCATTGAGGGTGAGGAAGTTGTGGCTCAGCCAGGATTTAATCTCTATTAAGCAGTCCTTCAACTGCTGTAGTGAGTTGGCATTTTGATTGAGAGGCAGATAAATCTGTACATCATCAGCGTAACAATGGAAGGGGATATTATGTGTTGTGAGAATTGAACCTAGGGGCAGTATGTACAATAGAAAAAGGATGGGGCCCAGAATCGAGCCTTGGGGAACCCCACAGGTAAGAGGGGCTTTGGCAGAGGAGAAGACACCTAACTGCACTGAGAAGCTACGGTCCGTCAAATAAGACCTGAACCATGCAAGAGCAGAGCCTGTAATGCCTGCGGACTGTTCAAGCAGTGACAACAGGATACTATGATCCACAGTGTCAAAGGCAGCAGTTAAATCTAACAGCACCAAGACAGCTGGGCTGCCTGAGTCGGCGGCTAAGAGCAGATCATTAAAAAACTCTTAAAAGGGCTGTTTCAGTACTGTGCATAGATTTAAAGCCAGACTGACATTTTTCATGGATGCCATGCGTGGTTAAAAATGCAATGCCCTTGCTGATGGAAGGAGGTTGTCACTCAAAATCTCACGATACATGGCCCCATTCATTCTTTCCTTTACACGGATCAGTCGTCCTGGTCCCTTTGCAGAAAAACAGCCCCAAAGCATGATGTTTCCACCCCCATGTTTCACAGTAGGTATGGTGTTCTTTGGATGCAACTCAGCATTCTTTCTCCTCCAAACACGTCTAGTTGAGTTTTTACCAAAAAGTTCTATTTTGGTTTCATCTGACCATATGACATTCTCCCAATCCTCTTCTGGATCATCTAAATGCTCTCTAGCAAACTTCAGACGGGCCTGGACATGTACTGGTTTAAGCAGGGGACACGTCTGGCACTGCAGGATTTGAGTCCCTGGCGGCGTAGTGTGTTACTGATGGTAGCCTTTGTTACTTTGGTCCCAGCTCTCTGCAGGTCATTGACTAGGTCCCCCCCGTGTGGTTCTGGGATGTTTGCTCACTGTTCTTGTGATCATTTTGACCCCACGGGGTGAGATATTGCGTGGAGCCCCAGATCGAGGGAGATTATCAGTGGTCTTGTATGTCTTCCATTTTCTAATAATTGCTCCCACAGTTGATTTCTTCACACCAAGCTGCTTACCTATTGCAGATTCAGTCTTCCCAGCCTGGTGCAGGTCTACCATTTTGTTTCTGGTGTCCTTTGACAGCTCTTTGGTCTTGGCCATAGTGGAGTTTGGAGTGTGACTGTTTGAGGTTGTGGACAGGTGTCTTTTATACTGATAACGAGTTCAAACAGGTGCCATTAATACAGTTAACGAGTGGAGGACAGAGTAGGCTCTTAAAGAAGAAGTTACAGGTCTGTGAGAGCCAGAAATCTTGTTTGTTTGTAGGTGACCAAATACTTATTTTACCGAGGAATTTACCAATTAATTCATTAAAAATCCTACGATGTGATTTCCTGGATTCTTTCCCCCCATTCTGTCTCTCATAGTTGAAGTGTACCTAGGATGACAATTACAGGCCTCTCTCATTTTTTTAAGTGGGAGAACTTGCACAATTGGTGGCTGACTAAATACTTTTTTGCCCCACTGTAAGAGCGGGAAATGTGTCAAATTGTTCTGTGTGTGTGTGTGTGTGTGTGTGTGTGTGTGTGTGTGTGTGTGTGTGTGTGTGTGTGTGTGTGTGTGTGTGTGTGTGTGTGTGTGTGTGTGTGTGTGTGTGTGTGTGTGTGTGCCAGGTGTGATTCACATGGGGGGATTGGGCACATAAAGGGGGGACACACACATCTAGTGTGGGTGTTTGTGTATGTCTTATATGATCCGGATGGTTACTAATTCCTTTTCTTTATGGCGGTCATGTTTGAGCGGAAACACCATGGGTGTTACAAAGTTGACTAAATCATCCAAAATTCAATGAAAGTGGTGATCAGCAATTGTATATGTTCAAATGTCTACTGTGAAGGATATCATAAAGCCTTAATGCAATCAAATCTACAGTAAAACTAAAAAGTTATGATTGATGAAAGTAGTAAATCGGTCAGATTTGACCCGAAGACAACAGGAGAGATAAATGTTGATTACCTTATTTGTTATTCATGCTTATATTTGTGCCAAGGATTTTCTGTTTTATTTATTTATGTTGAGGGTAGTACCTTTAATGCATTTCCGAGTTAAAACTAAAAGTACATGAACATGGCTCTAGCTTAAAGTAGCCTAAAGTAATGCAGTGGGTTCAGATAATACGCGGTGTCCCTCCTGTAATCACAGTGCGTGTGTTCCCTGTGAGGCAGCGCCCTCTGTGGCCCTCAGCCGGTACTGCACCCCCTGCTGCTTCTCTGAAACCATCTCTTATTCCCGCTAAACCATCCTTATTCATTAAATATCCTGGCACTACTTCTTAATATTATTTTATTCAACTTATATATAACTTTCCCCACATTGTGCCCACACCTCCTCCACACGGTGTTCCTCCACCTTCCCCTGCTCAGATCCTCATCCCGTTAACCGGCTCAACTCCTCTAATCCTCCCGGGTGAAAACCGAGGATCTGAGGACGCGTTAGTTTCATCTCCCCTTCACCGTTATGTGCCTGCGTGGATATAAACAAAGCAATTGCAGTTTTCATTAATACGCGTTATCAGTTAAATCAGCTTTAATTGGATGTGTGCGCAGAGCTGAGCAGCATGGCCTGCAGCTGAGATGACAGACTGCACATGGTGCTTCTTTTTTTTACTTTTACGCTGAGAAAGTTCTCTTTTTTCGGGGTTGAAGTGAATACATGTGATCCATACCGCATCGCAGATCCCCTGAGGAGTTGATGGTGGGTTTCCTGAGGTGATTTCGTGGTTAAACGGCGGACATGGACGCGAAGAAAGGTAGGAACTGCTCACTAAGTCTCTGAGTGACAACATTATACCGTCAAAGTCATGCAAAAATCAAGTAGTCATGGCCCACAGTGCTGTAGTTTACTGCAGGTGGCATGGGGGCACATTCAATCCTTTAACTGATGATAATAGACGTGTAAAAACTGTGAGGTTGCTCCTGCAGGCTTACTGTGTGAGGGCCTCCTCAGGTGATCCTGGGCCTCAGTACCTGGAGAAGTAGGTCACATCTGGTCTAATAATGAGGCCTCAGGACAGATACCTGCAATTACTACAATTACTTAATACTAATAATATAACACTACTGTACCTGGTGATTAAACTATGATATGGTGAGAGTAAGTGTTACGCCTACCACCAACACACCAGACCCTCCCCTGTATAAGAAAATACATTCACCTGCTCAGACTATAATATTTAGCAGAATACATTCTCATCGGACATGCATTACTCATATTTCTCTTTCAATTTAATGTATTATATTGACAAAAATACAACCATGAGACAGAATAGAGTGATTTAATAGACACTAGCCCAGATACTAAAAAGAAAGTAGTTTGAATATATCTTACTAAGACAGTTTGAATAGAGAGTTCATGTGTCATACAGAAACATTTACAAGGTAAAAAAACACCAAATACCTTCAAATCTAAACTACCCCTGACTACTTAATGCTCCCAAAACATTTATTAACCAGTCCAAACATTGGTTTGACGTAAGTACGATATAATAAATACAGATATGACAAAGGGACAGTGGTGTTAAGTAGATAAGTACATCTACTCTAGTCAATTTTGAGGTCAATGTTTTGCTACTTCTACTCCACTACAGTTCAGAGGTACATGGTGTACTTCTCCTCCACTACATGTATTTAATCCCTTTAGTTACTTCACAGATCTGGATGAATGATGTGAAATATAATCAAGTGTTGAATCAGACTTTAGTTCCACCTGGAGTAAATCCACCAGCTACCCTGCAGTATACAAAGTCATTCAAACTAGCTGCTCCTTTACCAGCTTTGAGAACACTTTCATGATCAATCATTATAAAACATATCATATATATTATTCTGAAATGGACCAATCTGCACAACGACTACTTTTACTGTCGCTACTCTAACTATAATTTGATGAGAATACTTTTCTACTTTCACTTGAGGAACATTTTGAATGCAGGACTTTTACTGTAACAGGGTATTCCTACACTCTGGTACTTCTACTTTTACTCAAGTACAAGATCTGAGTACTTCTATCTTTACTCAAGCACAAGATCTGAGTACTTCTACTTTTACTCAAACACAAGATCTGAGTACTTCTACTTTTACTCAAGTACAATATCTGAGAATAACTAACTGTATGTGTTTTTTCGTTGTATTTTCCACAGATGAGGGGGATGGAGGGAAAGCCGAGGGGTCCGCTGGCTCGGCCAGGAAGAGAGGCGGGGGGGCGAAGAAGGCGATGCAGGCCAACAAGTCTGCGATGCGAGCCCCCCGAGCGCTCTGCTGCCTCACGCTCAGCAACCCCATCCGCATGGCCGCCCTCGCCCTGGTGGAGTGGAAGTATCCTTCAGAGAGGGAAGGGGATACGGAGAGTTTACTTATTTTAAAATAGTTTTTTATAATATAAAAAAAGAAATTGGTTGTGGAGTACCTGCAATTACTACAGTTACCTACTTAAAGGTCCCCTATTATACAAAATCCTCTTCTTCATGTCTCTCCTACATCAACATGTGTCCTCTCTTCTTCATGTCTCTTCTACATCAACATGTGTCCCCTCTTCTCCATGTCTCTTCTACATCACCATGTGTCCCCTCTTCTTCATGTCTCTTGTACATCAACATGTGTCCCCTCTTCTTCATGTCTCTTCTACATCAACATGTGTCCCCTCTTCTCCATTTCTCTTCTACATCACCATGTGTCCCCTCTTCTTCATGTCTCTTGTACATCAACATGTGTCCCCTCTTCTTCATGTCTCTTCTACATCAACATGTGTCCCCTCTTCTCCATGTCTCTTCTACATCAACATGTGTCCCCTCTTCTCCATGTCTCTTCTACATCACTATGTGTCCCCTCTTCTTCATGTCTCTTCTACATCAACATGTGTCCCCTCTTCTCCATGTCTCTTCTACATCAACATGTGTCCCCTCTTCTCCATGTCTCTTCTACATCACTATGTGTCCCCTCTTCTTCATATCTCTTCTACATCAACATGTGTCCCCTCTTCTTCATGTCTCTTCTACATCAACATGTGTCCCCTCTTCTTCATGTCTCTTCTACATCAACATGTGTCCCCTCTTCTTCATGTCTCTTCTACATCAACATGTGTCCCCTCTTCTTCATGTCTCTTCTACATCAACATGTGTCCCCTCTTCTTCATGTCTCTTCTACATCAACATGTGTCCCCTCTTCTTCATGTCTCTTCTACATCAACATGTGTCCCCTCTGTGGAAAGAGACTCTGAAAGTTTCAGGAACAAAGATTCTCTCTCTTTTTGATCCATTGCTATAAAAACCTGTCTGAAAATGAGCTGATCAGATTGTGGCCACTTTATGATGTCATAACGATTTTATTGGCTTGTGTAACCATTAGCCAATCAGCAACCAAGGTAACCCCCCCCCTTATCACCTGAATCTCCTCCTAGAGCACCATTAGCCGCTTTCACACCAAGTACTTTGACGTACTTAGTTCCCAGCACTTATGGCACATTTCCACTGCAGCGGGTAGCCCCGTTTAAGCGTCCTTAACCGTCCTCAAGCGGCCAGGCCGGTTTTTGGTGGCGTTTCCATATAGCCTAGTACCGGCCAGCGGGTACTTTTTCCCTCTTTTTCCGGCCTCATAAAATCGTGGTTCCCTCAGACCAGGGCCAGGGCTGAACTAGTGACGTCAACACTCTCGACTGCTGATTGGTCAGAGAGAATCGTCACAAGATTGCGCGCGAGTTCATCCCTAGCGTCGCATATATATTTAGAAGCAAGCTTGCAGCATTTTTATACACAACATTTTGTAAACGGAGGAGCTACAAAAATGGCTACGTCTAATAAAAAAAGCACACCGTGGTCGACCGAGGAGGTGACGACGTTCCTACATCTCATTGGGGATGATCAAATCCAGCGGGAGCTCGACGGAACAACTCGAAATGTGAACAAAAACAAAGCTGATCGCCCCGCCTACACTGCGTTGCTACCCCAGGTCCTAAACTGTAATGGAAATGCGCCATGGCCTGGGACGGCCAGCGAGGCAGCCCGAGGCCAGAGCGAGGACGCTTAGGGACGCTTAAACGGGGCTACCCCGCTGCAGTGGAAACGCGCCATAAGCGTCCTCGCTCAGGCCTCGGGCTGCCTCGCTGGCCGTCCGAGGCCGTGGCGCATTTCCATTACAGTTTAGGACCTGGGGTAGCAACGCAGTGTAGGCGGGGCGATCGTTTTTTTTTTTTTTTCACATTTCGAGTTGTTCCGTCGAGCTCCCGCTGGATTGTATCATCCCCAATGAGATGTAGGAACGTCGTCACCTCCTCGGTCGACCACGGTGTGCTTTTCTTTGACGTTGCCAGGCCGCAAACAACTTCACGGCGTATACTGCCGCCCAAAGTCCCCGGCCGGAAGTCCCCGGAGTTGGGGACTGGCTTCAGTAGAAGCTGCTGGGACTCCCAGCAGCTTCTACTGAAGCCTTCCGAGTAAATCGCCAGAACGCCGACACCTCCTCATCTCCACCGCTCCCATGTTTTTTTTTTGTGTTGCCATAAATTAGTCTCTCTGCGTTTGTGCGCAGGGCTAATGCTAATGCTAATAATGCTAATGCCAGCAAATACAATGGCGGCTTCACAAAACTTTTCAGAGTTTTACGGGGCGTGGTTTGCAATTCGCCCAGCCAATCAGAAATTGGAACTTTTTTCTCCCCAGGAAAGTACCTGCTCTCTAGCAGGGACTGAAAAGGGGGTAAAAGTTCTCATGAACTAAGTTCTCTTTTTGGTGTGAACGCAAAATCCCAGGAACTATCGGAACTAAACGGGAAAAGTACTCCGGTGTGAAAGCGCCTATTGAGTTCTTTGTAACCAAATATCTCTCAGAGGGGCGTGGGGAGTGGAAACACGTTTGAAACAGAGGGGAATTATGTGTAATGCTGCAATGATCTGTTTGGTATATGGAGCCAAACAGATCAGAGACTTGTTTGTATATATCTGAGACCTGCTGTAATACATTGATGACAAACAGTATAATAGGGGACCTTTAATAATAATAATGTAATCCTACTGTACCTGTGATTAAACTATGATATGGTGAGAGTACGTGTTACGCCTACCACCAACACACAGACCCTCTCCTGTATAAGAAAATACATTCACCTTAGCAGAAATAATATCCTTCAGAGAAGGCAGGGAATACGGAGAGTTTTCTTATTTTAAATAGTTTTGATTTTTTGCTTGTTTTTCTTACAATTTATCTTCTTTAACTGTGTTTAGGAAAGTTCCTCGTGTGTGTAAACTTACTTTGGCAAGAAACCTGTTTCTGATTCAGAGGCATGAAGAAATGAGAAGAGGATTGAACTTTCTGAGGATATTGTCAAAATGTCAAACTTTTAGTTGATCAGAATCAGAGTTACTTTATGAATCCCACAGGATTTACAGTGTTGCAGCTAAAGTGGCAAAACAAGTAAGGTATGCAATAATAAAGAGTAAACTAACTAATTAAATATAGAGAAGAAAAGCACACAATAATAGAATAAAATAAAGACAACTAAGTACACAGCCATGGCTAAAAATGAGTAGCAGCATAAGTAACATATTCAGGTGTCGAGTCAATATAAAAATGTATGTTTATTTCACATTACAACTAATTATTGCAAAGTACATTTGCAAAAAGTTTCTGTATTCCACATTGCAGGTTTGCTGCACAAGATTGCACTGGAAGTTTTCTAAAACAAGTTTGACTTTTCCTTTCGACATTTCCACTTTATACTCAACATTAATCCTTAAAAACTGACTTTACTTTCAACGTATTACATTTCTTCTGAACGTTTTTACTTTACTTTCAACGCTTATATCTTATCCGCCAGAGATATAATGTATTCTTCAAATCATGACTTTATTTTCAGTAACCGTACCACATTTTCAACCTTTAAACCTTATTCTTAAAAGGTTCTTTTTATTCTCAACATTTTCTCAACATGTCTACTTTATTTGCAACATGTATAACTTATTCTGAACAGTTATAATTCTCAACATTTTAACCTTATCTTTGAAATGCAAAGCAACATCAACTATTTCTCTTCTCATGTTTTTTCCTATACTCTATCACACATTGGGTTATATAAATATATATATAAATATATATATATATTTATATATATATAAATATATATATTGTTAGGGAATAATTTTCTTAGGTATTCAACCTTCGACCCAGTTCATCATGTTCTCCTCTCACTGTCTCCTTTCCCACGGCTTAGGTCTACGGCCTTGGGTGTTGCTGCTATCTCTCTTAAGGGGGAGCAGCTTGGGCGCATTGTTGTTGCCAGTCTATGACAGAGCACAAGCCGCCATGAGGTAGTTCACTGTTCAGGGACGTAGGCTCCCTGGCGCTCATTCTTTCCTACGGACGAGAGTTAGATTCAGGGTCCATAATGTTTAGTCTCGCTGATGAAGAATGTTGATTATTACACTCTGAACTAGTTAAAACCTCGAGCTACAGAAGAGTTCTTCAGAATTGGTTTGGCAACCGCTGTGTCAGCTCGTGACACACCACCTGTCTTCTCAATTCGCCGTAACTCCAAATAAACCATGAGTGTTTGCCATCAAAGCTCCAGCTCTCCTCGTGCCTCTCCGAGTCCTGTTTCCAATTGCTTCAGAAGTTTCCCCAACATATATGTATGCAGACAGTTCTGCATGTGCTGATGTGAATATGTTGGGAAGGATGTAGCTTGGGTAGAAGTTGTATTATGTTGTTGTTGTTGTTGTTGTTGTTGTTGTTGTTGTTGTGTGTATTTCCTGTGAAGATGCATCTCCTGTTGAACCTTAACTCCGCTCCTCAGGCCCTTTGATATTTTTATTCTCCTTGCCATCTTTGCCAACTGTGTGGCCATGGGAGTGACCAAACCGTACCCCGACGACGACTCCAACGTCACCAACCACCAACTGGTGAGTTATACAGCTGACAAATATACACTATATATTCATTATGCATTAAATAAAGTTTAACTTGTTGTCTTAACTAATTTAAACGTTTGAGATTGGTATTAGGAAAGTTAAGTAAGGCTCCTTTTTCTAAAAATGGAAAGAAAAACACTGATTGCAGCTAAAGCATAATTATTTTAATAGCTTTGTACTGTAAGCACCAAGACATTGTTTGTTTATAATGTTAAACAGGGTTTACACGCTGTGATAGGCCCAGTTTAATATGTAACTTAACCTGTAAAACATTTAGGACCCCTGCTGTTAGGGCAATAAATGAAGCTTTCAAGGCTAACTACTCTCTATGTGAGTCTATGTGTAAGAGCCATTTTAAGAATATAAATGAAAGAATGTAAAAGTATTATTTCTTTATTTAGCTTGCATTGCTGTGTAACATTATCCAGCAACAATAGGGAGTTGTGTGCTTAATGTGTTTAAATAAATGGACCGTACTTATATAGCGCTTTATCCAGTACACACACACACACACACACACACACACACACACACACACACACATACATACATACATACATACATACATACATACATATGCACACACACACACATTGACTTACATGCATTTCCTGGAGACTTATCCTTACCCTAAACCTAACCAAGTCTTCACCCTAAAATTAATGATTCCCCTCATGGGGACCTCCATAGAGAACTGCAGTGACGCGTCCTAAAACCCGGAAGTGAGTCAGCATTTCACCACTTCCTGTTCCCTCGTCTCAGAGCCAATGGGATCTCTCCATAGGGTTTAGGAAACTATCTGAACTAAGGTCTGTGGTTGACACAAATTGAAGAGACGGATCACGTTTTATTCTACGACATTAAATCCATCAGCAGTGACCCCACTGGTGATTTCTGAAGAGTTGACGTGTCTGAGAAACGATGGTTGTTACCAAGTGGCTGAATAGGACTACAGAAGTTGTGGAGGCCGTTGTACGTCATTACGCCGAACACGTAAACACTGCTCTAAGTTAGTTCCTGTTCTGCTTGAAAGCAAGTCCCTGCTTCCTGCAAACTGTTCAAACAAACGCTTCAACTTGAACCATTTAGAGTCTGTGTGTTTGAATATCGATCTTAAGTCGGCGTGACGTTGAAGCAGCGACCCTGCTGTAGTTCCTTTATAGCATAACGTTAGCATTTTGCTTCTGGCGACTAGATTTATGATTCGAAAATTATAAAAATAGGGTAGACATGTGGAGATTATCCGGCTGAACAAAACGTGACCCGTCTCTTCAATGTGTTTCAACCACAGACCTTATTTCCAGCTGTTTTCCTAAATCTTATGGAGAAATCGCTTTGCTTTTTGTGAAAGGAACCGGAAGGAGTTTACTTCCGGGTTTTAGGACGCGTCACTGCGGTTCTCTATTATGTCCCCATAAGGGAGGCGAGTCCCCACACGTGACTGTGTGAACAGATTTAGGTCCCCACAAGGATAGTAATGCTAGGCCACACACACACACACACACACACACACACACACACACACACACACACACACACACACACACACACACACACACACACACACACACACACACACACACACTCCCTCTCTCTCAGCCACAGTCGCCTTTTGTGTTTTTGATGTTATTTTGGTCCTGTTTCAAAGCCTTAAGAGCATCTTGTGGGATTCTCCTGAGTTCCTCTTCCATCTGAAGTCCTCTGAGTCCTTTGAGGACACTGATAGAGGCAGTCGTGATTCATGACTAACGTGTACAGATGTTTATAAAGAGGAACAGTGGTCAGGAGGTATTGAGCTGAAGGCAGTAACACTAACAGAGGTTAACAAAGGAGGGTCTCTGACCGGCTGAGGTGACCGACCAACCCTCCTCCTCCTCCTCCTCCTCCTCCTCCTCCTCCTCCTCCTCCTCCTCCTCCTCCTCCTCCTCCTCCTCCTCCTCCTCCTCCTCCTCCTCCTCCTCCTCCTCCTCCTCCTCCTCTCTTTGTCACGTCTCCCCATTAAAACACATGTATTAGCGATCAAACTGAAAACGAGCCTGTTGATCTTTTGCATTTTGGAAATATGAGCCATAAGATTTAAATATTTATAAAAAAACTTAAGTCCAATTGTTGTTGTTTCATTGGAAACGATCCTAATTTAAAAGCTTTGTTTGCATAAAGCAAACGTGATCAGTATTTGAACAACATGTTAGGTATTTAAGTGAAATAAGTAGCTTAAAATATTCACATTGTTGGAAATAAACCTGTAAATATTTTAAATATATTTTATTTGATCTTTTATTTTAAACATAATTTCAAGTTTTTATTTAAATAATTAATTCCATTTTATTTGGTATAATTTAACATGTTATTATTTTTTTCACATTGTAATTAGATTTTATTTCATGTTTTATTGCAATGATTTACTATAAAAGCTAATTTTATATAATTGTATTCTTTTATTGCACATTTTTGCTATAACGCCCAATTTTTACACACACCTCTTTATTTAATTTAATATTTTATTGCACATTTGTACTTGAACTTATTATGTTATTGTAAATATTTTATTGAGTTGTATTAAAAAAATGGAGCAACAAACCCAATATCCCCCCTTGGATGAATAAGGTATGTTCATTCTGCTTCTCTCAGGACATACAGCAGCTCTTGCATCAGGATACATGTCAGTAGATTTCTTTAATGCATTGCACAAAGGAGATTTGAACATGTTCTTCCCTTCAGTGACGTTTAGCATTATCCCCTAAGATCTCAGTTTTTTGCACGAGGCGATTGTTTGGTGCTTTCTGTGGGCTGCAGTCGGTTTCAGTTAAACGTCAGTGGCTGGATTATTGCGTCAGCCGGGGTAAGAGGCCTAGTGACAGTGGCTGCTGTGATTAGAGGCATTAAGCTGCAGGTTACAGAGAGGGATCTGGTGACAGGCTTACAGTTAGGCACTGGGTTAAGAGGTTAGAGAGCCACTGCTAACTCTAATGATAACAACACACGTGGTGCAGAGAACATGCTAGAAAATGTCTCCTAATGCTTCGACGAGAAGGCAGTTTATAGACGTCTTTACTTTTCACTTCTTTTTCTGCAGCAGTTATTGCTTTCAGACACACGTGCTGACTGACACTTATTTATTGTTCACATGGGAAAGTGAACATGAATCAAAGCTGATTAGTGTTTAATTTAACATGCAACTAAGATGTAAACTCACATGCCTTGTGTTATGATCGGCTCGTAGGCAAAAGACAGAGAGACGTTCGAGGGTTCCAAAAACCACGGTACATTTATTGTGGCGATTCCAAAACAACACCAAAAACATGAGAGGATGGGCGAGGGGAAAGGATCCCGGCGAGAGTCTTCCCACAGCGGTCCTAGAGAGAGTCACGAAGGCCATGTGACTCCGGGCAGCAGGGCTTAAGTAGCACCTCGGCTCCGGCCAGGTGTCCCCAGTCACGCTGATTGGCCTCCTCAGCAGTGGCGGTTCTAGACCAATTTGACTGGGGGGGCCAGTTATTTTCTGAGGGGGGCACAATAAATGCAGGACGAAAAAGAGAACTAGACAGTATGAAGTAATTGCGCATAAGAAAACAATGCAATACAGTTATTGGTATTTATTTATTTCAGATAGATCTTATAGTTATTACTGTTAGCCTCAGCTTAAGTTATTGTGCAATGTTTGCTCTCACACCATATTTATATAAAAATAAAGGCAATGAACAGTTACATCTCTACTTTACATAAGGGTGTCTGCACAATCTCACATTACAGCAACAAAATCCTGCGGTTTTTGGCAAACCGAGTACCAGAAAATATACATTTTTAAAAAAAAAATGGCCCCCCCTAGAACTGCCCCTGCTCCTCAGCTCTGTCAAGTTGTGATTTGGTTGGTTTTATTGACTCCTGCCTAAACTTTTTTCTCTTTATTTGAGTGATTGCAGATTCCTTATTGCTTCATTCAGCCTCTTGTTGGCCACTTGATGCTCATTGAAAACCTTTAACACAAAACATTACTTTCGTTCACTTTAGGTACATAAACATTTTCAACTAAAAGCATGCCATCTTTTAACAAGCACTTTCATTTCACCCCCATCACAGGACCTGCAACACACCCGCACACTCACAGGCTCTGGGACTATGTTTTTATCAGGTTTACAACTGTGTTCTCATATCTTTAAGGGTTATTAAAGCTGATGATGGTTCAATACCGTATACCGTGAAACTGTTAGATAGGAATACTGTTAAAATCGCGGCCATCACCCTTACGATCAACTCACGGTACACTTTCACAAACAAAATACAAGCAAATGTTCAAACTCATTGGAAAAACTTGCAGTATCAACTACAGAGTCCCAGGTAGAGGAGACAGACAAGCTATCAATACATGCTTAAAAGGACACTGCAATACAACACAATATTTTAAGATAAGATAAGAAGTACTTCATTGAAATGTTTGCGTGGCAGCAGCATAAAAGACAAGGTATTTCCCATAAGAGCAATTCAAAGGGTAGAAAGATACTATAAAATACAATAAATAACATGAAGACATTGAAGAAATATCAGAAATAGTTTGTCACAATAATGAGAGATGTTTATAAATGTTTGCAGCACTTGGTTTGGCTCATTTGAAGCTGGTGTACCTGCAGGATCTTCATGGTAAAAGCTTCAGCTAAATGTTAATTAACATTTTATATGTTGCCTTTTTCCTCTGTTTCCAGGAACAAGTAGAGTACGTGTTCCTCGTCATCTTCACCATCGAGACCTTCACTAAGATCCTGGCTTACGGTCTGGTGATGCACCCGAGCGCCTACATCCGCAGCGGCTGGAATTTACTGGATTTCGTCATCGTTATTGTCGGGTAAGCTGCTGCTTTACGTCGTCTGCAAACATTCTTCCATCGCTGTACTGAAAGATCTAACACAGCGGTTCCCAACCCACTAGGGGGCTGCGAAGGCATTACAAGTGGGCCGCCAAATAATTTGCAAAACATTATGATTTGTGTGGAACCATTTCATTTTTAAGATTTTCTTTGACATTTGAACCTCTTTTCCTTTGTCTTTCTTGATCCTCCTTAGCAACGGTCATTATAGTCCTTGACAGCGGTCTGTTCTACTGGATTAACAACGTGTCACATGTTCTGAATTGACCAATCAGAGTCGAGTATTCAACTAAACCGTGTAATAAAAATGAATAGCTATTATTAATTAATTATTCATCTGCCTATTGCAGACACAGTTTCTCATGTCGGTTTGTTACTGATGGCCAGTTCCTTTTCTAATTCAAAAGTGCTCTGAGAACTTTATTTAGCCTCCATATTGTTTATGGTTGAATGTGGGGCGTGAACATTTTATAGATTCTTAAGCGGGCCCTGGGTTGAAAAAGGTTGGGTACCGCTGATCTAACATATATCATTTGTGTGTGTGTGTGTGTGTGTGTGTGTGTGTGTGTGTGTGTGTGTGTGTGTGTGTGTGTGTGTGTGTGTGTGTGTGTGTGTGTGTGTGTGTGTGTGTGTGTGTGTGTGTGTGTGTGTGTGTGTGTGTGTGTGTGTGTGTGTGTGTGTGTGTGTGTGTGTGTGTGTGTGTGTGTGTGTGGTGTGTGTGTGTGTGTGTGTGTGTGTGTGCAGGTTGTTCAGTGTGGCAGCGGAGGGCATGACGGACCATAAGCCCGGAGAGGCTCACCACGCGGCGGGGAAGCCTGGAGGTCTGGATGTGAAAGCTCTGAGAGCCTTCAGGGTGCTGCGACCGCTACGACTGGTGTCCGGGGTGCCAAGTACGTCTCTGTTTCATGTGTGGGAACAATTTATACGACTCCTCTGTCTATAGTTCATAATAAACATATTTAAAATGTGCTTTAAAATTGAATAATTAGAACTAAAACGATATGATACAATACTATATACTTTATTGTCCTCGTAAGGAAATGTGTTCTGCAGTTCCACACACATGTACATATACAAACATAGCAAACATTAAAATGCATACACGTAGAGCTAAAACCACTCCTAGATACTCATTATAACAATGATGAGCGCGTAGGTTAGATTTGTCATGACACATAACTGGACAAAATGTAATACATTTCTACTTCATTATGTAATAACATTTGCATTTAGTAGGCTAATAATCTGAAGCATCTTGTAGCCAGTGTGTGTGCTGGTTCAACTTATGTTTGAATACATATGAATGTGATTATCTGAACTGAATGTGGTGCAACTATCACAACACCTGATTCCCCCACTGGGACTAATGAAGTATTTTGATGGATTGAATGCAATGTGTTATTATTTCCCTGGATTTCACATGACATATTGCCGTGGTTATTACAAATGATTAGGGTTTCTAATACATGCATTGTGTAATAATGAAATAGTACACAGTGTATATATAACGTGAGTAATACAATATATAGTACGTTTTAGTTGATTAGTGTATAATGCAACATAAAGGTCATAGAAAATGCTTCTATCTGTTCCTGTGCTTCATGCATGCCGTACTAAAGAGTGTGTGTTCCTGCGGTCAGGTCTACAGATCGTGTTGAACTCCATCATGAAGGCCATGGTTCCTCTGCTGCACATCGGCATGCTGGTGATGTTCGTCATCATCATCTACGCCATCATCGGCCTGGAGCTCTTCATCGGGCGGATGCACAAGACCTGCTACTCCTCGGGCTCAGGTCTCTGACTAAAACACACATTGTTATTTACATATTTACTGTGTGTGTGTGTGTGTGTGTGTGTGTGTGTGTGTGTGTGTGTGTGTGTGTGTGTGTGTGTGTGTGTGTGTGTGTGTGTGTGTGTGTGTGTGTGTGTGTGTGTGTGTGTGTGTGTGTGTGTGTGTGTGTGTGTGTGTGTGTGTGTGTGTGTGTGTGTGTGTGTGTGTGTGTGTTGTGTGTGTGTGTGTGTTTGTGTGGGCTAGAGATGGCAAAAGTACACATATCCTTTACTCAAGTAGAAGTACAGATACTCGTGTTTAAAAATACTCTGGTAAAAATAGAAGTACTGACTAAACTTCTTTACTCAAGTCAAAGTAAAGAGGCTTTGAAATGTACTTCAGTAAAAAGTACCCATAGCTAGCAGCTGTTTTAAAGAGTACCTGACCTCCCTTTATATTAATAGAACAATAATGTCATTGTTAGCTAATGAATGTTTCCATGCTGAACAACGGCAACATGACAACGTTTCTATTGGTCCCTCTTCTTTAGAGAAGACCAGGAAATGATGGATACACAGATCGTGTTCAAATCAATAGGCACGCAATGACTCTAAAGAATAATGATCACGCATCAAACACACATTCAGACTAAAGGAACCAGCTGTTTGGAAAATGAGAGAAGTAGAAAGTACAAGTATTTGGGTTCAACATGTAAGAAGTAGAAAGTACAGGTATTTGAGTTCAACATGTAAGAAGTAGAAAGTACAGGTATTTGAGTTCAACATGTAAGAAGTAGAAAGTACAGGTATTTGAGTTCAACATGTAAGAAGTAGAAAGTACAGGTATTTGTGTTCAACATGTAAGAAGTAGAAAGTACAGGTATTTGAGTTCAACATGTAAGAAGTAGAAAGTACAGGTATTTGTGTTCAACATGTAAGAAGTAGAAAGTACAGGTATTTGGGTTCAACATGTAAGGAGTAGAAAGTACAGGTATTTGAGTTCAACATGTAAGAAGTAGAAAGTACAGGTATTTGGGTTCAACATGTAAGAAGTAGAAAGTACAGGTATTTGGGTTCAAAATGTAAGAAGTAGAAAGTACAGGTATTTGGGTTCAACATGTAAGAAGTAGAAAGTACAGGTATTTGGGTTCAACATGTAAGAAGTAGAAAGTACAGGTATTTGAGTTCAACATGTAAGAAGTAGAAAGTACAGGTATTTGGGTTCAAAATGTAAGAAGTAGAAAGTACAGGTATTTGGGTTCAACATGTAAGAAGTAGAAAGTACAGGTATTTGGGTTCAACATGTAAGAAGTAGAAAGTACAGGTATTTGAGTTCAACATGTGAGAAGTAGAAAGTACAGGTATTTGAGTTCAACATGTAAGAAGTAGAAAGTACAGGTATTTGGGTTCAAAATGTAAGAAGTAGAAAGTACATGTATTAGTGTTCAACATGTAAGAAGTAGAAAGTTCAGGTATTTGGGTTCAACATGTAAGAAGTAGAAAGTACAGGTATTTGAGTTCAACATGTAAGAAGTAGAAAGTACAGGTATTTGAGTTCAACATGTAAGAAGTAGAAAGTACAGGTATTTGGGTTCAAAATGTAAGAAGTAGAAAGTACATGTATTAGTGTTCAACATGTAAGAAGTAGAAAGTTCAGGTATTTGGGTTCAACATGTAAGAAGTAGAAAGTACAGGTATTTGAGTTCAACATGTAAGAAGTAGAAAGTACAGGTATTTGTGTTCAACATGTAAGAAGTAGAAAGTACAGGTATTTGAGTTCAACATGTGAGAAGTAGAAAGTACAGGTATTAGTGTTCATCATGTGAGAAGTAGAAAGTACAGATATTTGAGTTCAACATGTGAGAAGTAGAAAGTACAGGTATTTGAGTTCAACATGTAAGAAGTAGAAAGTACAGGTATTTGGGTTCAACATGTAAGAAGTAGAAAGTACAGGTATTTGAGTTCAACATGTAAGAAGTAGAAAGTACAGGTATTTGTGTTCAACATGTAAGAAGTAGAAAGTACAGGTATTTGAGTTCAACATGTGAGAAGTAGAAAGTACAGGTATTAGTGTTCATCATGTGAGAAGTAGAAAGTACAGATATTTGAGTTCAACATGTGAGAAGTAGAAAGTACAGATATTTGAGTTCAACATGTAAGAAGTAGAAAGTACAGGTATTTGAGTTCAACATGTAAGAAGTAGAAAGTACAGGTATTTGAGTTCAACATGTAAGAAGTAGAAAGTACAGGTATTTGAGTTCAACATGTAAGAAGTAGAAAGTACAGGTATTAGAGTTCAACATGTAAGAAGTAGAAAGTACAGGTATTTGTGTTCAACATGTAAGAAGTAGAAAGTACAGGTATTAGAGTTCAACATGTAAGAAGTAGAAAGTACAGGTATTTGGGTTCAACATGTAAGAAGTAGAAAGTACAGGTATTTGTGTTCAACATGTAAGAAGTAGAAAGTACAGGTATTTGGGTTCAACATGTAAGAAGTAGAAAGTACAGGTATTTGTGTTCAACATGTAAGAAGTAGAAAGTACAGGTATTTGGGTTCAACATGTAAGAAGTAGAAAGTACAGGTATTTGTGTTCAACATGTAAGAAGTAGAAAGTACAGGTATTTGAGTTCAAAATGTAAGAAGTAGAAAGTACAGGTATTTGTGTTCAACATGTAAGAAGTAGAAAGTACAGGTATTTGTGTTCAACATGTAAGAAGTAGAAAGTACAGGTATTTGTGTTCAACAGGTAAGAAGTAGAAAGTACAGGTATTTGGGTTCAACATGTGAGAAGTAGAAAGTACAGGTATTTGGGTTCAAAATGTAAGAAGTAGAAAGTACAGGTATTTGTGTTCAACATGTAAGAAGTAGAAAGTACAGGTATTTGTGTTCAACATGTAAGAAGTAGAAAGTACAGGTATTTGGGTTCAACATGTGAGAAGTAGAAAGTACAGGTATTTGTGTTCAACATGTAAGAAGTAGAAAGTACAGGTATTTGTGTTCAACATGTAAGAAGTAGAAAGTACAGGTATTTGGGTTCAACGTGTAAGAAGTAGAAAGTACAGGTATTTGGGTTCAACATGTAAGAAGTAGAAAGTACAGGTATTTGGGTTCAACATGTAAGAAGTAGAAAGTACAGGTATTTGGTTCAACATGTAAGAAGTAGAAAGTACAGGTATTTGGGTTCAACATGTAAGAAGTAGAAAGTACAGGTATTTGGGTTCAACATGTAAGAAGTAGAAAGTACAGGTATTAGAGTTCAACATGTAAGAAGTAGAAAGTTCAGGTATTTGTGTTCAACATGTAAGAAGTAGAAAGTACAGGTATTTGTGTTTAACATGTAAGAAGTAGAAAGTACAGATATTAGAGTTCAACATGTAAGAAGTAGAAAGTACAGATATTTGGGTTCAACATGTAAGAAGTAGAAAGTTCAGGTATTTGAGTTCAACATGTAAGAAGTAGAAAGTACAGGTATTTGTGTTCAACATGTAAGAAGTAGAAAGTTCAGGTATTTGAGTTCAACATGTAAGAAGTAGAAAGTACAGGTATTTGAGTTCAACATGTAAGAAGTAGAAAGTTCAGGTATTTGAGTTCAACATGTAAGAAGTAGAAAGTTCAGGTATTTGTGTTCAACATGTAAGAAGTAGAAAGTACAGGTATTTGAGTTCAACATGTAAGAAGTAGAAAGTTCAGGTATTTGAGTTCAACATGTAAGAAGTAGAAAGTACAGGTATTTGTGTTCAACATGTAAGAAGTAGAAAGTACAGGTATTTGTGTTCAACATGTGAGAAGTAGAAAGTACAGGTATTTGAGTTCAACATGTAAGAAGTAGAAAGTACAGGTATTTGAGTTCAACATGTAAGAAGTAGAAAGTACAGGTATTTGAGTTCAACATGTAAGAAGTAGAAAGTACAGGTATTTGAGTTCAACATGTAAGAAGTAGAAAGTACAGGTATTTGGGTTCAACATGTAAGAAGTAGAAAGTACAGGTATTTGTGTTCAACATGTAAGAAGTAGAAAGTACAGGTATTTGTGTTCAACATGTAAGAAGTAGAAAGTACAGGTATTTGTGGTAAAAAGATAAGAAGTAAAAGTATAAAGTCGTCAGAAAACAAGTAGTAGAGTAAAGTACTGATACCAAGTAGTAGTAGTAGAACCTTTATTTATCCAGGAAAATCAATTAAGAACAAATTCTTATTTACAATGATGACCTGACAGGAGGCAAAGGCTTCCTGAGGGGATGGGGCACTACAGAACACAGGAGACAACACAAACACATAGAGCAAAGATGACAGGCATAGCAGTTAAACATGTAAAAACTCTAAAACAATATTGCTGTGGTTCAATCAGTCATTAAAATCAGCATCAGGCAAAGCAGCTACATGTGTGTACCAGGGTGTCAATAATAGTGACATTGAAGGTGCGGGGGGAGACAAAGGTTTTCATTTTCAACGTTTTTTGAATGACATTCCAGCTATCTGCTGCTGCAAATTGAAAGGCGGAGCGGCCAAAGGATGTATGGGCTTTGGGGATCTTTAACAGGATGCTTGTAGCTGACTTAAGTACAGTAACGAAGTATTTGTACTCCACTACTTCCCACCTCTGGTGTGTGCTCATTGCTTTGTCTCTCTGCTGCAGGCCTCGTAGTGGAGGACGATCCTTCGCCGTGTGCGTTCGCCGGCAGCGGACGCTTCTGTGACGATAACGGTACGGAGTGCAGAGGGAAGTGGGAGGGGCCTAACGGAGGAATCACCAACTTCGACAACATCTTCTTCGCCATGCTGACGGTGTTCCAGTGCATCACTATGGAGGGATGGACAGACGTTCTCTACTGGGTACACACACATGCTCCTGGGCAACATCTCAAAATTCTGACTTTTTCTCAAAATCTAAAAAAAAAATGGAATACTTAACATTTTTAATAATCACTGGTCCCCGGCTTGATCTTCAATCTCAGGATCCATGTATTTGTGATCCTCTCCAGAATGGAAGTAGTCATCACATACAGAGCATCAACTAGTTCCTGAACAGTGTCCTTCACATGCTGATATCCAAGAGAGGGAGTCACACAGTCACAAGATGGAGGAACAGAAAGCAGTATTCAATGTTTACTTCAGATTAGCTCCACGTCAGAAATGAGCATGCTTGATGTCTATCTCCATAGAGGCTGAATCATCATGTTAATCACATAGCTATCATATGCCTCAAACAGTCCTGATGCTCTTCTAGGTAATCCACATCATGTTCACAGCTACAGTTGGGATACCTTTGTTATCATGTTACTCTCATGTTGGAAGAGGACATTCAGTGTTTTCCCAACAGTTGTTAAAATGACTGACCTTTATGTTGTTGTTTACCTACCTCTCTGCTCAGATGAACGATGCCATCGGGATGCAAATCCCCTGGATCTACTTTGTCTCTCTGGTCATCTTCGGATCTTTCTTCATCATCAACCTCGTTTTGGGTGTGTTGAGCGGGTGAGTCGCTGCAGCTTTTAACCCAACTGTGTTTTTATTGTTTTATTTACTGTGGGTTGTGGGAAATAAAATGAATCCCTTACCTTCAGGGTTCACACCGATCCCTAAAAAGTCTTAAAATAAATTACATTAATTCATCTAGAAAAGGGGTGCCCAATACGTCGATCTCGATCGACCACAAGGGTAGTGTGGGTAGATCGCAACAGTTTATCCGCCGTTTAGTCCACTAAACACTCCTAAACGGCTTGTTGGAGCTCCTGCCCCCCCCCCCTCCCTATGAGCCCACTGTGCTCTGATTGGTCAGCTCGCCCACTCTGCTCTCATGAGTCCACCACCGTTACAGCGGAACGATTATGTTTTACAATGGCGTTTGTTAGCAACCAGAAAATGACACCAGTAATGACAAACAGATGAGAATGCTGCGTGGGGTCTGGGTGCCGTGTTGGCGGGACGTTGCGGGGCTCGCTGCTCCGCCCTTTGAGGCTCGAGGAGCGGACAGTGTGAGCTGGGTTACTGGTGTCGTTTCCTGGTTGCTTCCTGGAACTCAGCCTGAACTCAGCCTGAACTCAGCCTGAACTCAGCCTGAGCACACACACGTGAGTGTGTGGCAAACTCTGAGTGGAGATCCACGCAGCTGCGGCTGAGAAAAGATAAGGTTGAGTGAGTGTGTGTGTGTGTGAGGAGCTCCACGGATTGGTCCATTTGGATAGTCGTTACATCACTTAGACCAGGAAGAAAACAATGGAAAAAGAGAAATCTCCAACGAGGCGTTTTGGGGCAGCACAGACAGGTCTTCTCTGTGTTAGAGTTTTACTCACTACAGGGTGTACTTTGAGGGTTTGTGACTCTGCACCATTTACATGCAGAAAAAGCTTCATAACACACAAGGGGACGGGTAATAACCAGAAAAGCATGACATGGGACCTTTAAGTTTAACTTGCATTAGGACCCCTGTGCATTCACTAACTTTTGTCATGCTATTTATTTCATTAAAAATACAAATTAATGCGTGCACTGTCCCTTTAGTGCAGGTGTGCCCAAACTACGGCCCGGGGCCAACTGTGGCCCGTTGTCAATTTTGAAATGGCCACAGTTTCTAAAAGTACAATGGAATATGGCTCACACATGAAAACTTGTGCTTGTCTTATATTGTACTTCTTAAATATATATGTACAAATATATTACACAGTATTCATGTGTTAATAAGCGTAGTCTTTCAAATAAATTCAGTGAATCTTAATTGATAAAAAAAAGCCCAATAACATAGTAAGCTTGAAATATACCTTTCATATTTCCCCTTATTATAATCACTTTCAGGCTTCTGTTTTAAGGAATAAGCTTTGTGACAAAATAAATGAAACCCTATATATTGAAAGCTGTGCTGAAGGCTGTTTTTTTCTTAAAGCATTTTCAAGTATCAAGCATAATTTGCCTACATTTGATTGATTTGGCTAGCTTATAACTTAAAGGTCACCCTATCATGCTATTTGTAGGCAATAGCATAGGTCTCAGATATACAAATATATAAAAAACATGACTATGAAGTGTTTTGCTCAAAATACCAAACAGATCACCCATTCTAGCCACGCCTCATATCCCTCTATTTCACTTCCTGTTTCAAAAGTGCTGATTTTGGGTATAAAGCTTAACAAAATGTTAATAAAATAAAAGAGGAGGGGTCTAAGCTCATGCGGGACCCGGCAGCTACTGTCTAAACTAAATGCTGCCGTGATGAAACGCCATATCATGGATTATCAAGGATTATCTCTGAAACCAACACATCCTCACTCCCAGGTCGGCCTATGTTGACGTTATGTCAAGTCCTGTGTCGGCTTTTTCCAACGCAAGGGGGGGGCCTTAGCGTCCATTTTCAACGCAAGGGGGGGGGCCCTTAGCGTCCATTTTCAGCTTTCCGGGATGTCCATATGCTTCTATGGACGCTCATGGAAGCACGGCATTCGTTTGTGTCGGCTGCCCTTAAAGGCAATGTGAGCGTCCATTCTCATTGGATAACGGAGAATTGTACACCCGGAAGTAAGTATTCCCCTTACTGTCGATTGAGTTTACAGTGATATCTGCACTACTCATCGACTAAAAAACACCAGATTATCCTTGTTAATTACACAACATTGATTGGTTTAAATTGTGTGCAATGCTTTTGTATTTTTCCCCTTCGATTCGGAGAAACAAATATTTTTTCGGAGTAAAGGATGGCAGAAGACACTACACTACCCAGAATCCCCAGCTATCGTTTGGACTACACCATGTGCTCTGTTTGACAAACCCTGTGATAGTCCTCAAGCTCTGTGATTGGAGAGTGTGCTCCGAGGGTTACGCCGAGCCTCGAACAGCAGACTGTCCAAAACTGGATTTGAAAGGGTCCACCGCGTCCCCCCTCCCCCACCCCGTCCCCAGAACTACACATGCTGGCTATTCTGTTTCGCAACATGTTCTGTATCTATGGCACGTCTCTACTGGGAGTTGTAGTTTTAAAAGACGTTTTCGTATTTCCCATAATAAGAAGTTGCCAGTATTAAACTGTGTACATCCCTGGAGGTGTAGGGGATAGGAAACACTCAAATTTAAAACATATAATTAATAAATGGGTAAAAATTGCTTGTGCCCATAATGGGCAGCATTAATATATATATACACATGCCAGCTAAGATCAGAAGAGCTTTATTTAACAGCTGGTCTTATGTTTGTGACCCCTGTTGTTAATTGATAACATTACATTACATTAATTGATAAGCCTGAAACATGCACTTGTCAAGGTTCAGAGGCAAATTTTGCAAATATGGCAGTAGCCATCGATCAGCTTAAGATAAGATATACTTTATTGATCCCAAGTTGGAACATTTGCGTTACTTCAGCATGTGTAACAGTTAAATATGCAGTGGTGTTTATTTGTAAATCATTTAGTATAATCACACAAATTCTGTGTTTTATATTCAACAATTCTGTGTTCTTTATTTATTGATTGTTCAATACCTGACAAGGCCGGAGATGAAATATCTACATACATCTTATCAGAGTATAATACATTATGTATAATATCAGTTAAAATAAGTGCTTCAACATAGTTAACATTGCTGGAGGTATGCACAAATATTGATAGATGTCTTGTAATGCACTATTGAGGAACCTGCGACCCAAGTTTTTCATTCAATGCATAACTACACCATAGTTGTGTAGGCCTACATGATATGTCAATAAACCTTAGAAAATCTTGAAATCTTGAAAGGGATGTGCAAAATAGTCATTATACACAGTCTTTAATTAACTATTAGTAGAGAATAACGAGTAATTAATATACTTTATAGAGATCCTATTAATATCTAATAATAAAAATAATGAAATTCAATAACATGCTTTAACCACTAGGTGTCCCTTTATATCAGCTGTGCACCTTTATGGTGTAAATACAGCCTATCTACCAATTGGATCAAATATAAAAGTCAGCCGAATTAGTGTTGATACCGCAAGGAGACGTATTGTGTGAAAAGAAATGTAAGAAGTTGTTTAACTGGCTGATATATTTATGATCCACGTCACGTTTTCAGTTCCTCATGTTTGTCTAGAAGTCTTCTCATCAGGGCTCTATAAATACAGAACTACGGCAGATATGTAATATTTAATGCAGCCGAACCGTGTATTACAATGCCGTTATGTGATGACTTCCAAAGAGAAAAGCAAGCACATTCGGAATAAAGTATTATTTTATTTAAAAAAAATGTTTTCGGTCTGTTTCCGGTATTTGTTAATGACGATGTGCTGTGAGATGTGAGACTGGAATTGCACAGGGGAAAATAACGTATCTTTAGATGCGGATTTTGTTAAACTAATACGTTTGCTCTGTGGACCAACACTATACATTGACGGGGAAGGGGGTAGCAATAAAGATAACACCATTAAACAGTTACACAACATAACAGAAATAATATCGATAGCAGCGTCCCTAGCAACCACCTTGGTAACAATGAAAACTTCCTGAAGTAATCTTCGTAATAACTAGCAAACTAAAGATCATGTACATCCACTGCACACATAATCTGAAATAACAACTCATATTTCTCGCATCAAATTACATCAAAACGCATTTTAATGGCCAAACTAACTTTAAAATAGGCATTTTCCATCGAGAATAAAACGAAGTTCGGCCATGTTTTTTTTTTCTTCAGGGAGAAATTTGAAGATCACGTGACGTCAAACAGAGCACATGGTGTAGTCCAAACGATAGCTGGGGATTCTGGGTAGTGTAGTGTCTTCTGCCATCCTTTACTCCGAAAAAATATTTGTTTCTCCGAATCGAAGGGGAAAAATACAAAAGCATTGCACACAATTTAAACCAATCAATGTTGTGTAATTAACAAGGATAATCTGGTGTTTTTTAGTCGATGAGTAGTGCAGATATCACTGTAAACTCAATCGACAGTAAGGGGAATACTTACTTCCGGGTGTACAATTCTCCGTTATCCAATGAGAATGGACGCTCACATTGCCTTTAAGGGCAGCCGACACAAACGAATGCCGTGCTTCCATGAGCGTCCATAGAAGCATATGGACATCCCGGAAAGCTGAAAATGGACGCTAAGGGCCCCCCTCTTGCGTTGAAAATGGACGCTAAGGCCCCCCCCTTGCGTTGGAAAAAGCCGACACAGGACTTGACATAACGTCAACATAGGCCGACCTGGGAGTAAGGATGTGTTGCTGAAACAGTATGGAGCTCAAAGGCTTTCTCTCTTGCCGGTTATACCACAAGGTGAGTTCCTTTTTACTTCCTGCTTCTTCACACACATGCTCTCCAGTACAGGTTAGCTCTGAGTGTTAGCGATGCTAATGTAAACACCGACCATATTACGTCCAAAACAGTCGGGCATTGTTTCTGATAGCAGCGTTTCTGATTGGGCCGTGGGTCCACATTTCAGATATTACGTCATATCGGACGCAAACCTGGATCAGCTCCGTTGTTCCCCGTTTTTAGAGATTTGGGTACGGAGGAAAAGAGAGAGGGTTTTATTTTCTGACGCTGCGTGAGTTCCCCGACACACCGGGAACACTTGATTATGTATAAAATACATCAAAACGTGCATTTTGCATGATAGGTCCCCTTTAATTAATGAGGCAATTCACCTCTAGTGAGTGGCCCAGCTATTCGTAAATGTTTCTGAATGCGGCCTTCAGTAAAAAAAGTTTTGACACCCCTGCTTTAGTGTAATAATGGATATTCTGCGACTTTTGGAAAAATAGGGTTTGTGACTGTGATACTGATTTGTGTGCACAGAGAGTTCTCCAAGGAGAGAGAGAAGGCGGTGGCTCGGGGCGACCTGCAGCAAGCTCAGGAGAGCAAACAGATGGAGGAGGACATGATCGGATACATGGACTGGCTGATCGAGGCCGAGGACGTGGACGAGGAGGGGAACAAACGTGAGACAAAACATCTACACATTCATTCATTCACTATACATATGCATAAGCTATAAAGTGCAATTATACAAACATTTTATATTTTAATTTACATATTCAGTTCCTATTCCTTTAAAAAATGTAAAAAAATAACATAAAAAAACAATTAAAAGTGAGGATATAAATAAACATACAGTATACATGTATGAAGATACAGTATATATATGTAAAATCAATTAATATTTAAATTAATATACTTCAATAATAATGTTTTAAATACATTTAAATAAACTGAAAAAATCATCAAAATTGTTTTGAAAAATTAGAAATTAAATTCTACTAGAAATATTTATTCAGCTGTTCTTTGTGATCCACTTTTAACTAACCTTTACATACAAAATTGTACAGAAGGTACCATAATTGAGGATTATCGTCAAATGCAGGGCCGGTCCTTAGCATTGGCGTTATAGATGTTCGCCTAGGGCGCCAGATCTGGGGGGGCGCTGCGCTGGCAGCTCTGGGAGGGGGAAACATTTTTGTGACCGTTGGTGCTCATCCTAATTTTCGGCCTTGATGTAACAACATTCATAATTAAGTCAAGGTAACACCCTTTTCACCCCGGTTACAATTTTCATTTGCCCTGTACGATGGGCGCTGTAAGTGATGAACGTGGGGGGTGTTGGCTTATCTGGCGCCCGCAGCTCACAGCCAAAGTGCGAGTGAGCGTGGAAGCGAGGTACCGGCGCTGTTGTTATTAGTACCTGGTACTAGCTGCGCTAACGGATATAAGAAGAAGATGTTTCTACAACAAAGGTGGAGGAGAGCTCTCTCCTGACAGACTGAGAGGCTGATAACGTCAGCTCAGTGAGGTAAAGGACTATCTCAGTGTTTAGATAGTTAACTTTAGTCTAAGTTATCATAGTGGGTCTCAAACGTTTTGATCACAAAACTGGGGGGGGGGCGTCAGCTAAAATCTCGCCTAGGGCATCAAATTGGCTAGAACCGGCCCTGATCAAATGCATAATCTATCAAGTGATTTTAATTTACATATTCAGTTCCTATTTCTTTAAAAAAAAATAGTGAGGATGTAAATAAACATACATTATAAATATACAGTATATATATATATAATATATATTTATATTTAGATCAATATACTTCAATAAAAAAGTTTTAAGTACATTTAAATAAACAGAAAAAAATCGTTGTTGTTTTGAAAAATTTGAAATTAAATTCCACTGGAAATATTTATTAAGCTGTTCTTTGTGATCCACTTTTTAATAAACATACAAATTGTACACAAGATACCATAATTGAGGATTATCGTAGTACAAAATGTCCACGTTGAAACTAATCATCCTCTGTTTGTCTCTATAGGTGCTGCGATCGCGAAGAAGAAGATGATGAAGAAGTTCGGCTGGTACAAGCACAGTGAGGACGGAGGAGGTACGTCAGATCTCTTTGTTTCTTCCATGTTAGTTTAGTACATTTCATTTGACAGGATTTCTCAAACAGCCGGTTGTTTCCTCTGTGTTCCTCAGAGTCAGACTCAGACGATGACATCGCGTACCTCGACGACGACAACGGCTTCTGTGCGTCTCTCATGTAAGGAAACTGAGAAAAAACACATTTCTATTCATTCATGATTAATAAAGTCAATAATACTTTAACATGTTCTTGTTTCCTCAGGGCGAAGATGATGGCCAATAGCTTCTGGTAAGATCAATTTATTTATTTCTCACATGCAATCATAAGAGGTACTCTGACATCCTGAAGTTCCTTACATGTATGTCTCATTTAATGTGAGACTTTATAGGCAAAAACATGTACTGGTCCATTTTGATAGGTCTTCTTTCAGACTAGGGGAAAGAAAACGTCCAAAATCCACTTTCAGAAGATGGACTTTTATTAATCCCTCGTGGGGAAATTGTTTCTCTGCATTTGACCCATCCTAGTGTTAGGAACAGTGTGCTGCCATTTTGAACGGCGCCCGGGGAGCAGTGTGGGGAACGGTGCCTTGCTCAGGGACACCTCGGTAGCACTTGGTCTTGCCGGGACTTTAACTGGTGACCTTCCAGTTGCCAGGCCAACTCCCTATCGACTTCGCCACCACCGCCCCTGAAGTGTTAACCTGTTAAGCCCCAAGCCTGTTTTCCAGGTCTCAGACTCGAAAATGACATGCCCAGAACAAATGACTATAACTTCACTTCTAAAAGGGATACATTAATAATCTTTTCTGAAAGCAATGACAAACCTGTGAGTTGGATGTAGAAAAGTCAGAATCAATATAGATATTGTTATTTTAAAGTAAATTCAGATTGAACATAGTAAAAAAATCCGTCCACAAAAAAAACATTACTTATAGTGAAAACCCTTGAATGATGGGATGGTAGACTAAAAGCTTTAGGAATCCACACTATAACATATAATAAGTACCCTGTATCAAGATTGATGCAAAACAAGTGACATTTGACCTTTTTAGAGAGATTTAGAAGAAAAAAACCCACTTCTGGGGTTATTTGGGTGCATTTTCCATATCTCTGGAACCCATCGGTCGATTTTGATGATTGACACCTATTTTTAACCGTCAGAGCCAATAGAATCGAGGGGAGGTTCTTAAAATCCACTTACACATTACCATTGAGGAGTGAGAGTGATGCGCACACAGCTTGCCCAAACCGAAAGCTATGTTAGGCTTTGAAAACTGAAAACTAGGTTATTGTCATAAAGTGATGATGGATTATCAGTAATCATTTCAAAGTGACACAGAGACATTGGATTAACCTTCAGCAGCGTTTTTATCGTTTTAATGCCATTGAACACAACTTTTGATCAGAAAACAGCAAAGGTAAGACGTATTTGCCGTTTTGGCTCCGTAAAGCTACGTGGTGTGTTGTCTGGGTTTGCCTTTCTCCATGTCTCTTCTACATCAACACGTGTCCCCTCTTCTTCATGTCTCTCCTACATCAACATGTGTCCCCTCTTCTTTAGGTCTCTCCTACATCAACATGTGTCCCCTCTTCTTCATGTCTCTTCTACATCAACATGTGTCCCCTCTTCTTCATGTCTCTTCTACATCAACATGTGTCCCCTCTTCTTCATGTCTCTCCTACATCAACATGTGTCCCCTCTTCTTCATGTCTCTTCTACATCAACATGTGTCCCCTCTTCTTCATGTCTCTCCTACATCAACATGTGTCCCCTCTTCTTCATGTCTCTTTTACATCAACATGTGTCCCCTCTTCTTCATGTCTCTTCTACATCAACATGTGTCCCCTCTTCTTCATGTCTCTCCTACATCAACATGTGTCCCCTCTTCTTCATGTCTCTACTACATCAACATGTTACATTATTACATTACATTGCATTTAGCTGACGCTTTTATCCAAAGCGAATTACAATAAGTGCGTTCGACCAACAAAATACAAACTTGAAGAAAACAGAATCATATAAGTACATCAGGTTTCATAGAGCAAAAACATTTCAAGTGCTACTCAACTGGCTTTAGATAAGCCAGTCCTTTATTAGTATATAAGTGCTTTGTTAATAGTTCTATCGCTCGAAGTGGAGTCGAAAGAGATGAGTTTTCAGTCTGCGCCGGAAGGTGTGTAAGCTATCTGCTGTCCTGATGTCAATGGGGAGCTCATTCCACCATCTTGGAGCCAGGATAGCAAACCCACGTGTTTTTGCTGATGGGAACTTGGGTCCCCCTCGCAGCGAGGGTGCAGCGAGCCGTTTGGTTGATGCAGAGCGGAGTGCACGTGCTGGGGTGTACGGTTTAACCATGTCCTGGATGTAGGAAGGGCCAGATCCATTCGCAGCATGGTACGCAAGTACCATTGTCTTGAAGTGGATTCTAGCAGTTATCGGAAGCCAGTGAAGGCAGCGGAGGAGCGGAGTGGTGTGGGAGAATTTAGGAAGGTTGAAGACCAGACGAGCCGCTGCATTCTGGATGAGCTGCAGAGATCGGATGGCACATGCAGGTAGACCAGCCAGGAAGGAGTTGCAGTAGTCTAGGCATGAGATGACGAGAGCCTGGACCAGAACCTGAGTCGCTTTCTGTGTCAGCTGGGGACGTATCTTCCTGATGTTGTAAAGCGTGTATCTGCAGCAACGGGTTGTAGCAGCGATGTTTGCAGTGAAGGACAGGTTGTTATCTAGGGTCACACCCAGATTCCTTGCAGTCTGAGTCGGGGAAACAACAGAGGTGCCAATGTTGATTGTTAGGTCAAGAGTGGGACAATCTTTTCCCGGAAGGAAGAGCAGTTCAGTCTTGTCAAGGTTGAGCTTGAGGTGATGATCAGACATCCACTGAGAGATGTCAGCTAGACAAGCAGAGATGCGTGCGACGACCTGGGTCTCTGAGCGGGGAAAGGACAGAATTAATTGGGTGTCGTCAGCGTAGCAGTGGTATGAAAAACCATGCGGGCTAATGACAGATCCGAGCGAGTTTGTGTACAAGGAGAAGAGGAGGGGACCAAGAACAGAGCCCTGAGGGACCCCTGTAGTTAATTGACAAGGGTCGGACTCGGACCCTCTCCAAGTTACCCTGTAGGTGCGGTCTTTGAGGTATGAGGTGATGAGGGAAAGTGCAGAGCCTGAAACTCCAAGTTCTTGGAGAGTGCGAAGGAGGATCTGATGATTCACTGTGTCGAATGCAGCAGACAGGTCCAAAAGGATGATGACAGAGGAGAGGGAGGCTGCTTTAGCCGTGTGCAGTTCCTCCGTGACAGCAATGAGGGCAGTTTCTGTGGAGTGACCTGCCTTGAAACCAGACTGGTGCGGATCCAGAAGGTTGTTCTGATGGAGATAGCAGGAGAGTTGTTTAAAGACAGCGCGTTCAAGTGTCTTAGACAGGAACGGGAGGAGAGAGACAGGCCTGTAGTTTATAACATCAGACGGGTTGAGAGTGGGTTTCTTTAGGAGAGGGTTTACTCTTGCCTCCTTGAGACTGTTTGGAAAGTGACCAGAAGTTAGAGAAGTGTTGATGAAATGGGAGAGAAACGGTAGAATATCAGGAGCGATAGTCTGAAGGAGGTTTGAAGGGATAGGGTCCAGAGGACAGGTGGTAGGGCGGGCAGAGGTAATGAGGGTAAGAACCTCACTTGGAGAGAGAGGGGAAAAGGAGGTCAGTGTGTTGGTGGAAGGAGGGTCTGGTGACCCAGCGATGAGTAAAGGTGAGTCAGAAAAAGAAGAGCGAATATCATCAACCTTTTTTTCAAAGTGGTTAACAAAGTCGCTTGACAGAAGGGAGGAGGGGGGAGGGGCTTTGGGGGGGTCCAGGAGGGAGGAGAAGATGGAAAATAGTTTTTTGGGATTGGAATAGGAAGATTGGATCTTATCTTGAAAGAAAGTGCTTTTTGCCTGAGAGATTGAAGCAGAGAAAGAGGAGAGGAGAGCCTGATAGGTTAGGAGGTCGTCACGGTGTTTGGATTTCCACCGTTTCCGCTCTGCTGGCCTAAGGACGGTTCTATTAGCACTTCGTGCATCATTTAGCCAGGGAGCAGGAGGGGACTGACGAGCCTGCCGAGATGTGAGAGGACAGAGAGAGTCCAGAGTGGATGAGAGAGTAGAGAGGAGAGTTTCTGCAGCAAAGTTTGGAGGCAGGAGATGGAACGAATCAGAGGAAGGGAGGGCTGAGAGGACCGACGAGGCAAATGTAGAGGGGGAGAGGGAACGAAGGTTACGGCGGACAGGTGCAGGATGAGAAGAGATTAGTTTCTTATGTTTGGAAAGGGGTAGAGAGAATGAAATGAAGAAGTGATCGGATGTGTGGAGCGGGTTTACAGAGAGGTTAGAAGTAGTACAGTTCCTTGAGAATATGAGATCAAGGACATTGCCAGCTTTATGAGTCGGTGGGGACGGAGACAGTGAGAAAGCAAAGGCGGTTAACAGAGATGTTAGTTCGTCTATCTTCTCTTTCTGGAGGTTGAAGTCTCCGAGAAGTACAGCGGGAGGGCCAGTTTCAGGGATGTGTGAGAGGAGATGATCTAATTCCTCCAAGAAGTCCCCCAAGGCTCCTGGTGGACGGTAGAGAACAACAATGGTTAATTGTATAGGATGGGTTACTGTGACGGCATGGAATTCAAAGGTGGAAGGAGTGAAGTTAGGTAGCTTGAAGAGGGAAAAGCTCCATTTGGGAGAGAGCAGGAGACCAGTGCCACCTCCTCTGCCAGTTGGTCTGGGTGTATGGGAGAAGGAATATGCTGTGGAGAGAGCTGCTGGGGTGGATGTGTTGGATGGAGTAATCCACGTCTCAGTGAGAGCAAGGAAATCTAGAGACTGCAGGGAAGCGTAGCCAGAGATGAAGTCAGCCTTGGGAACAGCTGACTGGCAATTCCACAGGCCACCAGAAACTAGATGTTGGATCTCAGTGGAGCATGTGGGATAGACGAGAGCAGGCCGGTTATATCGATTACGAGATACACGGGGCCAGTGATAATTGCGAGAAGACACATGAACAGGAATGGAGAAAATACACATGATTATAGCATGAGGGGATAAACAACCAAATAAAATAAAACACCAGCGATACTTTAGCTCAATCAAAGTAGGATTTGCCTCCTCTTTGCCTCCCTCGTGACTCCCGCAGGACTCCAATGTCTTTGTCAGTCTTACTCCCGCAGGACTCCAATGTCTTTGTCAGTCTTACTCCAGCAGGACTCCAATGTCTTTGTCAGTCTTAGCCTGTCTGACGCTGAAGCTGACGCTCCAGGAAAGTGCTACCTAAAATGGACACCTGATTGCTGAGTTCTCACAGCTGTGGGGCCACGTCCCTTTAATTAGTTAACTCTCTGCAGCTGGTGGCCCTCAAAGGAAATCGAGACTGGCTCCCTCCTGACTTGTTATTGTATTTTAAGTGGCCCAATGGTTTTACAATTACATTAAACCCTAAGTTATAAAGTTATGAGTTTAACCCGTAATACAGTTACACCTACTCAATAAAGCTCTTAGTATTCTACAAATGTTTAAATCAAAGTTAACCCTAGCAGTCAGTTAGTTCAGTTTTAAGGTTTCAGTCAAATTACTTGTCCCAAGTTTCTGCCTGACAGATACTGTAGCGGTTTTGAGATTTAAAATCACAATTTCAGTCAGATCAACTACAGAGCATTGATACAGAGTACACACACTGAAACAGAGAAGTCTAAAAACAGAATGTTACTCACACAATTCTAGAAGTCTCCAGTTGCTTTCCTGTCAAAATCGAGTTGTACACATGTGTCCCCTCTTCTTCATGTCTCTTCTACATCAACATGTGTCCTCTCTTCTTCATGTCTCTTCTACATCAACATGTGTCCCCTCTTCTTCATGTCTCTTCTACATCAACATGTGTCCCTCTTCTTCATGTCTCTTCAACATCAACATGTGTCCCCTCTTCTTCATGTCTCTTCTACATCAACATGTGTCCCCCCTCTTCTTCATGTCTCTTCTACTTCAACATGTGTCCCTCTTCTTCATGTCTCTTCTACATCAACATGTGTCCCCTCTTCTTCATGTCTCTTCTACATCAACATGTGTCCCTCTTCTTCATGTCTCTTCTACATCAACATGTGTCCCCTCTTCTTCGTGTCTCTTCTACATCAACATGTGTCCCTCTTCTTCATGTCTCTTCTACATCAACATGTGTCCCCTCTTCTTCATGTCTCTTCTACATCAACATGTGTCCCCTCTTCTTCATGTCTCTTCTACATCAACATGTGTCCCTTCTCCTTCATGTCTCTTCTACATCAACATGTGTCCCCTCTGTGGAAAGCAGTGGCGAACCGTGGCTATCACAACTGGACCTTCTGTAGACACACCCACACCCCGCCACCGCCCCCCCCCCCCCCTCCCCTCCGCGGCATTATAATGTCCGTCTTTTCACTTAATTGTCGTCTTGAAAAGGGTACTCACAACGATTCCGCAACAACTTCATCTTCACCTGTTGCACTTGTCATTTCAACGTTAAAAACAATAAAACGGCATGAATTGCTTCGTCGCATTCGTTCTAGATCCTCTGTCTCGAGCCAGTGAACTAGCGGGCCTTCTAGAATACCCTGGAACCGAGGGAAACTCTGAAAGAACACGCCCATTGGCTACAAATCAATATATGATTGGTTGATCAAACTGTCAGTCCAAACGTACGCTCTCATTCAGTGCAACGGCCAGGGCATTCGATCAAGGATGTAGAATACCTTGGTGACGGATATTCTACCCAGAGACCCAGAACAAGATCTGATTGGTTGCTTTCTTTTCTAACAAAAAAACACTGAAATGCGCAGAGCGTGGTCCGAGAAGGACAAACAAATCAACGTAACACTGTAATATTACAGATCAATAACACAGATGCGATTCTCATTTATTCATTTTATATACATTTTATTACATTTTATTACATTTTATTTATATAATTAAATCGATTTTTTTGTTTGTTTTATCTGAGTGTTCCAGGGTCTTCTCTGAATACCTTGAAGGCCCTGACGGTTCGCCACTGGTGGAAACAGACTCTGAAAGTTTCAGGAACAAAGATTCTCTCTCTTTTTGATCCATTTCTATAAAAACCTGTCTGAAAATGAGCTGATCAGATTTTGGCCACTTTGTGATGTCATAACGATGTTTTGTCTTGTGTAGCCATTAGCCAATCAGCAACCAAGGTAACCCCCCCCCCCCCCCCCTTATCACCTGAATCTCCTCCTAGAGCACCATTGTGTTCTTCTTAACCAAATGTCTCATGGGGAGGGGCTCCTTATTTTCATCTAAAGTAACAGACAGAGAATCAGCACTTTGGAAACAGGGCTGAAACAGAGGGGATTATGGGTAATGCTGCAATTATCTGTTTGGTGTTTCAGCCAATCAGAGACATGTTTTGTATATATCTGAGACCTATAATATATTGATGAAAAACAGTATAATAGGGGACCTTTAAACTCAAATATGTCTCCTCTCTTGTTCCAGTGACCAGTTGTGCCAGCTGAACCACACGATGAGGAAGAACTGCCGAGTCGCGGTGAAGACGAGCAACTTCTACTGGCTGGTGCTGCTGCTCGTCTTCCTCAACACGGTGGCCAGCGCCTCTGAGCACTACGGGCAGCCCAAGTGGCTCACAGAGATGCAGGGTGAGAATCTGTTCTTCATTTTACATTACACTTATATAAATAATAGGTGTAATGTATTTGATTCAAGACAACAATTATTTCGTCTTTTTAAGATAAAAAGAAAATCTGTCATGCCAGAAGCAATAACCCAGAGAACTCCCAGATTCCATTTTCTTGCCTTTAAAAAAAAAAAACCTTCACATTTCTTAGTTCAACATTTTTTATATAAAAATGTGTTTTTATTTTTAGGAATTTTAATGAAATGTTAATATTTTACTTTTTTCAAAATATTATTATTTCTTATTTCAACTTTTTAATTTTAATAAAAAAATTTTAGAAATAAAAAATGTTGAACTAAGACATTTGAAGTTTGTGTCTGTGAAGCTGACAATTGAGCGGCCCGACCAAGCAAGGAGGCAGAGGCAGAACGTCCAAAAATACAACCCAGTGTGGGCATTTATTAACTCATACGATATGACAGCCTCAATCTGCTGCTGCTCCTGTGCGCACAGTCACCAGCCACCACACTACCAGCCTCCAAACAGACAGGGCAACAGAGCCTAAATACACACCCACACTAATCAAACCAACAGGTGAGGGGGGAGGAGACAACACAGGGCACCACAATCAGCAGCAACATGGGGAAAGGGGACACTTTTCAAAACAAAACTGTAGCAAACAGACAGACAAACTAAAACACATACAGATGCACACACTCCCTACATTTCGCCACCAACAAAGCTACACAATCCGTAACGGAGGCCGAGATCTATGGCCCCAAAGATCGAGGTGATCTTTGTTTTGATTTTGGTTTGGTTTTGGTTTGATTTTTGATCGTTACAATGTCATTTAAAATTGTTTTCATTTTTTCCTCCCATCTATTTTAATACAATTGTTTTTATTTATACTACTTTAATTGTTTGCATTTCTTTATTTATCATCACACTCCATACATACAAAACACTGCAACTACTCTGCGCTCTTGTGTAATGTACATAGTGTCCTATGTGTCCTATACTTTGTATTTCTTTAGCAGCAGTGTGGTATTCCAACTTAATCTGTATATTAACTGACTCCCCCCCCCCCCCTCTTCCTCAGAGCGGGCGAACAAGGTCCTGCTGCTCCTCTTCACTCTGGAGATGCTGTTGAAGATGTACGCCTTCGGCCTGCAGATCTACTTCATCGCGCTCTTCAACCGCTTCGACTGCATCGTGGTGTTTGGGGGGATCCTGGAGACGCTGCTGGTGGAGATGGAGTTCATCCCCCCCATCGGCATCTCCGTGCTGCGCTGCATCCGCCTGCTGCGCGTCTTCAAGATGACCCGGTAACTAGGGCTGGGTTTAAGGGGACCTATCATGCAAAATGCACTTTTTGATGTATGTTATACGTAAACATGTGTCCTCGGTGTGTCAGGGAACTCACGCAGCGTCAGAAAATAAAACCCTCTCTCTTTTCCTCCGTACCCAAATCTCTAAAAACGGGGAACAACGGAGCTGATCCAGATGTGCATCCGATATGACGTAATATCTGAAATGTGGACCCACGGGCCAATCAGAAACGTTGCTATCAGAAACAATGCCCGACTGTTTTGGACGTAATATGGTCGGTGTTTACGTTAGCATCGCTAACACTCAGAGCTAACCTGTACTGGAGAGCATGTGTGTGAAGAAGCAGGAAGTAAAAAGGAACTCACCTTGTGGTATAACCGGCAAGAGAGAAAGCCTTTGAGCTCCATACTGTTTCAGAGAGAATCCTTGATGATCCATGATATGGCGTTTCATCACGGCAGCATTTAGTTTAGACAGTAGCTGCCGGGTCCCGCATGAGCTCAGACCCCTCCTTTTTATTTTTATCAAAATATTTAAAAAAAAAGCTTTATACCCAAAATCAGCACATTTGAAACAGGAAGTGAAACAGAGGCGTGGCTAGAATGGGTGATCTGTTTGGTATTTTGAGCAAAACACTTCATAGACATGTTTTTTATATGTTTTTATATATCTGAGACCTATGCTATTGCCTAAAAATAGCATGATAGGTGACCTTTAAATAAAAAAACAAGATTTAAAACTATACCTGATCTTCAAGATGACCCGGTAACTGGGGCTGAGATTAGGGGCGAAACATCTGGGGGACGGATTCAAAAAACATACTTAGAGAAAGAGTTGCTTGTAGTGATGAAAGACTAGATCCTGGTAGAGATCAAAGTTATTAACCTCCTAAGGTTAAAAAAAGCTAATGGCGGAAGGACAAACAGGCACAATGAATCTAAACTTTATTGAAATGGCAATACAATATCAAAGTTGCAATATGCATAATATTTGGTAAATGCAAAATGTGTATATGTAGGCTATGTGTAAAATATAATTCAAAATTAAATAATTCAAATAAATAATGAGTTTGTATCCACTTGTTACATTTAACAAGAACAATTTAAATGCAGGGTTATTACGGTCATTAAAAACCTGGAAAAGTCATGGAAATTCTAAATGCTAATTCCAGGCCCTGGAAAAGTTATGGAAAACAATATTTTTCCCAAAGTTTTGGAAAGTGATGGAAATGTAACTAAAGTTGCATCAAATATAATTTATATTTTATCTAATCGCCGAAATAGTAATACTATAATGATAATAAATACTGTATCGTATCGTAATGAAACGTAAAATGACATTTAACTGACGAGGTATTTTGCTGGTGAGAGATTTGAGTTGCTTTAGCGTGTAGAAGCTAGTAAGCCTACTATTTAATTTAATTTAGATAGGCACATGTTTCAGATGCTGACCTTATTTTCCTGTTCCATGTTAAAATAAACAGTGGTACGCTGAGAGAGTAATGTTTTTGGTCATGGAAAATTAGGTAAAGGTCCTGGAGAAGTCATGGAAAGTCATTGAGAATCATTGGTGAAAAAGTGTATGAACCCTGTAAATGTAAAATTCAAATAAGAAAAAATAACAATACAATTTTTATAAATGTACATTAAAAGTAAAAAGCAAAAAAGGATTAAAATAAGTAACATTTAAAAAGTAAAAAATAGAGGTAAATCAAAACAGGTAATACAAATAAAAACGGTCAAAGATCACCATGTGAACACTGAGCAAGTAGTTCTTGTTTCAGTTTATCCTATAAATATATTCAAGAAATGAAATCATGTTATTATTTCTATTTAGTCACACCATGTCTTAATAGCGATAGGTTTCCACTCAGCTGCATGAAAAACTGATATAGACCTTTGTGTTGTTTCCAGGCACTGGGCTGCTCTGTCCGACCTGGTGAACTCTCTGCTGAACTCCATGAAAGCCATCTTGTCTCTGCTGCTGCTGCTCTTCCTCTTCCTCATCATCTTCGCTCTGCTCGGCATGCAGCTGTTCGGAGGAAAGTTCAACTTCGACGAGACGCAGATGAAGAGGAGCACCTTCGACTCGTTCCCTCAGGCTCTGCTCACCTGCTTCCAGGTCATTAACACCTCCTTAACACTAGAACTTCCAGTCCGTGACTTTTCCTGAAAGTCTGTTATGTACTTTTCCTGAAAGTCTGTTATGTACTTTTCCTGAAAGTCTGTTATGTACTTTTCCTGAAAGTCTGTTATGTAGCACCCTCTGTTGTTAACAATTGTCAATATGAAGTCTGATTGAAAAAATTGCCAAAGATATTGCCATTTATACCCATCAGCGATCAGCGGGTAATATTTAGAGAGAGAGAGAGAGAGAGAGAGAGAGATATCGAGAAGAGATAGAGCGAGAGCGATATAGAGCGAGAGAGCTAGATATAGAGAGAGATGAGATACTAATAGATCGTAGAGATCAGCGCTCTATATCTCTCTCTCTCCGCTCTCTCTCTCTCTCTCTCCTCGCTCTCGCTCTCTCCGCCTCCTATTCTTATTGGTATAAGTTGAGGCCCTATTGTTTTTCCCTCTCAGTCATTAGTTGTGGTATATATTAAAGGTCTGTCCCTCTGTCTTTAGATCCTGACCGGAGAGGACTGGAACGCTGTGATGTACGACGGCATCATGGCGTACGGAGGACCCATCTTCCCCAACATGGTGGTCTGCATTTACTTCGTCATCCTCTTCGTCTGCGGTAACTGTATCCTTTAAAGAGCTGTCTGATGTTTCCCAAAGATTAGCACTCATTGAGGAGTAAAGAAACCAGAATATATTCACATTTAAACATATAATATGTCAAATGTTCACCTTGCAATATCTAAAAATGACTAGCCCTTTGTTAAATATTGAATAGATTGTGTAGTTCTAGAACAATGTGTAGTTTTAATTAAGGTAATGTGTCCTGCGATGGCGTTGTATCTCCTTTGAGCTCGCTTCGGCAGCCAAAAAACTGACTTTTTATCCAGTTTCGATCCACAATTTTACCAAACTATTTTTACTTGATGGTGCTTTTTTGACCGGTTGAAGGATTTTAGTGATTGGGACATCTGGATCTAAAGGTATCAGAGAAACAAGCTGTAGGGAGAACACAGATATATAAAGTCAAACTGAAACTTTATTCACTATTTTTACTGCGTTATATCAGAGCGGACGAGACACTAAAAACCCTCCTGAATCATGACCACTGAGAGAAGCTGAAAACTACAACTCCCATGATCCCACGCTGCTGCACTTTGACAACAAACTCTAGATTGTACCTTTGTTTTCATTCAGAGACCCCCTTGAAGAAGACAATTACAGATGTGCTTTTAAAGGATTTTCTCAAATGGAACAAATTGAACTCCTTCACTCTGAGATCAGACATCCTGCTGAACGTCTTCTTGGCTATCGCTGTGGACAACTTGGCAACAGGAGGCGGCGGGAAAGCAGTAGTGGAGTACGTTTTAACACAGAGATGATAATAACTATGGTCTCACACACATTTTCTACTGACTCCTACTTGATGCGATGTCAGTATAACACACACACACACACACACACACACACACACACACACACACACACACACAGCTATAAACACATTATAGACGGAGAGTGAAATAATACTATCTTTTTCATATTTTCATTAATCCAATACCAAACAAAATCTCACACATTAGGTATCCTATTTACAAGTGATATATTTTTAATAAGATCATTTGCTATAGTTGGGACCTTTTTTAATTTTGTATTCTTTCTTTAGGGAGAAAAAGGACGACGAGGAAGATTGGGATGATGATGAAGAGAAAGAGGAAGAAGACACAGGGGTAGATTCTCTTTTTTATAATTTTTCTGCACCAAATTGGACATCTTTTGTAAATAAAGGGTGGTGTATGGAAGTACTGTCTATCCTTTTTCTTTGAGGAATTTGTTTTATTTTGCAATATATATGAACATGAGGATTGTGGATCTGTTCACACAGATAATACTGAGACAGATCTACCTCCACAGTTTTGCTAAACAGCTGATGTTTTTGTCTCAGGCTGAAGAGGACGACTGGCAGGAGAACGAGGAGCTGAGGGCGATCGAGGGTCTGGAGGGTGAGTGTGAATCCTGCAGGACAAGCTTACAATATGATGATTAAATATGTAAAAATGTCTCTTATATTTCTCTTGTTTTTCTTTATTTTTTTGCAGGAGTTGCTCCGATAAAGCCTGAGTTCTCGGGGCCAAAAGAGAAGATCGTCCCGATCCCGGACGGAAGCTCCTTCTTCATTATGGGAAAGAAAAACTGGTAATCTAACATCATACATACATCAAATTAAATATTATACAATGCAAGTTTTAGAAAAGTATTATATGTTACTCTTTAATTCCACTGTTCTTAAAACAGTTCAAAATAAGAAGCTGCTCCAAAGTCCTCAGAGTTAAAAGATGTCTGTCAATACACTGTATATCTTATTAATATCATTTTTGAAGTTCAAACTATAATATACTGAAATCATCAATTATTCATTCATTTACATTTCAGGTTTGTTTAAATAACACCACAGTTGTTTCATAAAGACATTTTTATTTTTATTTTTGTTATACTTCCGTAAAGTATTTTTATATATTACCGGTATATTTTTTTCCACCTTCACTTTCAATATTTTAAAAAGATTTCTGATAATGAATACCAAATATTTGTTGATTACATAATGCCACTGGTGTTATTTCTTAACTGGTTTTATTATACTAAACGCTAGGTTAGAATAGATTTTTTCAACAACCCTGAAACTGACCCTCTTCAAAATGTATGCCATGCTTCCTGCTTTCTTACAGACGCTTTTCTGCTTGCTCTTGCCTCTGCTTACTTTTTATGCTGATGATGTTTTCTGAAAACTTCGAGCAGCGGCTCCTTAACTTATCACTGGGACAGTTATTCTTCGTAAATAGATGGAGGGTTTCAGCCATATTTCAATATTTTTACGACGACCTCAGCCTTACAGTAGCGTGGCCTAGCAACAGCTAAAGCCTTGTACTGCATGTTATTTAGCTTAAGCTAGTTAGCAGAAAAATGCCTCCGTTCTCTACAGACAGTGGCGGACTGGCCATCGGGACGTTCGAGGACGATATGGGCCCGTCAAATAAGTCACTAGCACCCCAGCACCCCCCCCCCCCCACCCACCCGTCGACAATTTACAAGCGGTATTTCCATGCGGTACCGAGGTGGGCCAGCGGTACCGAAGTGGGCCGGTCGAGAGTCCCGGGCTGATTTATAGTCCCAGTCCGCCGTTGTCTACAGATGACTTCCACAAACTTCTACAGAAGATGGCCGTGTCGGAAATGAAAATGCAACGGTTGGAAGTTAACGTGGAAGTGAATGGACTAGGTTGGAATGACACCACTTTACCAGTGTTGCAAAATAATGGACAAAGGCATGCTAACTCACAGCTAGTTAGCAGCTACAAGGATTCCAATGAACAGGGGGGCTGTGTACCGGGTAATACATCTACAGGTTATAAATCTACAAGTGGTAGTCCTCCCTGGAACTCTCTGGGTCCAAAGCCTAAGAGTAAATCATTTCCATGGGATTTTGGAGGACGAATAACAGGCAGAGCCCAGCGCTCTGAAATCTGTGATGCGACCGGCTGGCCTGCATCGTTATCACCCAGGAAGAGCGCCTCTTCAACCCCTGTTCCTACTAGGAAACAGCCGTGGACAGCTGCTAAAGGGAGAACTACAAACAATCCTCCTAAACCACCAAGTGTGCCAATCCAGAACAGATACGCTCCGCTGACCGAGAGCCGGAGATCTCTTTCTGATGACCTGGATAACCTGTCCTCTTCACACAGCAGGGTAAGGACCAATAGCTGCTCCAAAAGTAAAAGGCTAGAGGGAAAGCTAACGACTGGGCCTGAAACTCTGATTGTGGGTGACTCTGCTGTAAGAGATGTAAAAGGTCTGTGTAGTAAGAACAACACCAAAGTACTCTGTTTTCCCAAGGATAAGGTCTCTGACTTGGCTGAGAAGATCCTGCATATTGGGGCTGAACATCAGACTGTGAAGAATGTGGTACTGCACATTGGAACAAATGATGTTGTGAAACAACAGTCAGAAGTGCTGAAAGAAGACTTTAAATGTCTGTTGGAAACTGTCAGCTCTCTAAATGCAGAGGTGTTCATCAGTGGCCCTCTACCGCCAGTCAGAAGAGGAGTGGAGAGATTCAGCAGATTGTTTGCACTGAACACCTGGCTTTCAACTGCCTGTACTGACCATTCTGTCCATTTTATTGACAACTTTAACTTTTTCTGGGATCGCAGACATCTTTTCAAGGCAAATGGAGTTTGCCTGAACAAGTCAGGCAATGTGTGTGTACAAAACGCAGCAAACTCTAACTGATATGTCCAGGATCAAGGGCGTATGGCACTCTCAACTCTTTCCAGGACATGCCGGGGCCCTGCCTGCCTGTAGGTTTGCCAATATCTGTGTTGATAGGTAATAGATTGAGAGCGGTGAATCAGCTTAGAAACAGGAAGCGCTCAAACTTTTGTGTGAGTTTATCAAATGTAGCAGTGACTCCATGTCAGCCACAGCTTGTCACAAAAAACCTGACTGATAGTGTGTTTAACAAACTTAAACTAGCTTTATTAAATGTCAGGTCTTTGGCAGGAAAAACGTTTTTAATCAATGATTTTATCACTGAGCACAATCTCGATTTTATGTTTTTAACAGAAACTTGGATTGAACAAAATAACAGTGCAGCTGTTCTTATCGAATCAACCCCTCCCAACTTTAGTTTTATGAGTCAGGAAAGAATGCATAAGAAAGGGGGTGGAGTTGCTATTCTGTTCAATGATTCCCTTCAATGCAGGAAGACATCGTATGGAAACTTTGCTTCTTTTGAATATGTGGCCCTTCAGCTGAAATGCTCCTCTCGAGCTCTGTTCCTAAATATCTATAGACCACCCAAATAATGTGCAAGCTTTTTTGATGACTTTACTGAACTGCTGTCTATAGTGTGTATTGACTTTGACCGTCTAGTCATCGTTGGTGATTTTAACATCCATGTTGACAACCCCCAGGACAGAGGGGCTAAAGAACTGTTTTGTGTTCTTGATAGCTATGGACTGACTCAGCATGTGACGGAGCCCACGCACAATAAGGGGCACACTCTGGACTTAATTATCTCAAAGGGTCTGAATATCTCTAAGGTTGTGGTGACTGATGTTGCACTCTCTGACCATTCCTGTGTTTTCTTTGAGAGCTCTATTTCTGTTCACAAAAATGTTCAAAAAGAGGTAACCACAAAGCGATATTTAACTGAAAATACTCGGGAAATGTTCACTCAATTTTTCTTCCACACTTGCCCATGCTAACATCTCCAGGTTCATTTTGAAATCTATAAAGAGAGACTTGGCTTTTATAATTTGGAATTGAAAATTGCAAGGTATTTGCCTCCTTCTTCACTGACAACATTCAGAAAATCAGACAAGCAGTCAGTGCCTCTGCATCAGGTACAGCAAATGTGTTCTCCCTATGTCCACCTAATATCAATTCAGACATCATGACACAATTCCATCAGATTAATGATAAAAACCTAGAGGACATTATTCAACTTCTGAAAACCTCCTCCTGCTGCCTTGGTATTATTCCAACAGGATTTTTCAAAGATGTTTTTCGTTGCATGGCCTCAGATCTACTTCATATAGTAAACAAATCTCTTCACTCAGGTGTTTTTCCACAGGCCCTGAAAACTGCAGTCATTAAACCGCTCTTAAAAAAGAATAATCTAGATGCTTCAGTAATGAACAATTACAGGCCCATATCAAACCTGCCATTTCTAGGTAAAATCATTGAAAAAGTTGTTTTTCAACAGTTGAGTAATTTCTTGCATTTAAATAGTTGTTTTGATGTGTTCCATTCAGGCTTTCGTCCAAACCACAGCACTGAGACTGCTCTTGTAAAGGTCTTCAATGATATTCACTTAAACACAGACAGTGGCAGAACTTCAGTGTTAGTATTATTAGATCTCAGTGCTGCGTTTGACACTGTTGACCACAACATATTACTAGACCGACTGGAAAACTGGGTGGGACTTTCGGAAACAGTTCTAAATGGGTTTGAATCCTACTTAAAGGACAGAAACAACTTTGTTTCTATAGGTAAATACACATCTGAGTTGACAAATATGACATGTGGGGTACCTCAAGGCTCCATCTTGGGGCCTCTTCTCTTTAACATCTACATGCTACCACTGGCTCAGATAATGAAGAACAACAAAATAAGCTACCATACTGTAGCTTGACACACACATTCACATAACCATTTCACCAGGAGACTATGCTCCAATTAAAACACTGAGTAAGTGCATTGAACAAATCAATGACTGGATGTGTCAGAACTTTCTCCAATTAAACAAAGATAAAACTGAGGTAATGGTCTTTGGAGCCAAGGCAGAACGTTTAAAAGTTAGCGCTGAGCTTCAGTCTGCAATGTTCAAAACAACAGATAAAGCCAGAAATCTAGGTGTAGTCATGGACTCTGACCTGAGTTTCAACAGTCACATTAAAACTGTTACTAAATCAGACTATCACCTAAAGAATATATCTAGGATTAGAAGACTAATGTCACAGCAGGATTTGGAAAAACTTGTCCATGCTTTTATCTTCAGTAGACTGGACTACTGCAATGGTGTCTTCACAGGTCTCACTAAAAAATCTATTAGAAAGCTGCAGCTGATTCAGAACGCCGCTGCTCGAGTCCTCACTAACACTAAGAAAGTGGATCACATCACTCCAGTTCTGAAGTCTTTACACTGGCTTCCTGTGTGTCAAAGAATAGATTTCTAAATACTGCTGCTGGTTTATAAAGCACTGAATGGTTTAGGCCCAAAATACATTTCTGACCTCCTGCTAAATTATGAACCATCCAGATCTCTCAGGTCTTCAGGGACTGGTCAGCTTTCTGTCCCCAGAGTCAGAACTAAACATGGAGAAGTAACTAAAGGACAAGTTAAACAAGAAAGTAGAAGGAAAGGGAGGTCATAGAAAACTATTTCTGCTAAGAAGTTAGCAATGATTGAGAGTCAGACCTAAACATTTCAGATGTGTGTATCTCACACTGCACTGTAACTTGTATTCATGTATCTTTGCTTTTAAATGAGTGTTTTTAGATATCATTTTATAATATGTTTCTTAATGCTCTTAATGTCTTTCATTTTTGTAACGCACTTTGAATTGTCTTGTGTTGAAATGTGCTATATAAATAAACTTGCCTTGCCTTGACTTGCCTTATAAAATCAACAAACCAAAATAATGGAAATGTAAAAAATACAAAAATGTTCCTAGTGAGGCTCAAGGATGTGAATGGTAATGCATTTTAACACCAATAGATAAAAACTAAAATAATCCAGTTAATTTTTGTAATTTCCCTCCCATTTTTAGTTTACGTGTCGCCTGCCACAACCTCATCCATCATCCGTACTTCACCAACTTAATCCTCGTCTTCATCATCCTCAGCAGCATCTCTCTGGCTGCTGAGGATCCCATCAAGTCTCACTCATTCAGGAACATCGTAAGAGAGACCACGTTCAGATTCATGCAGTTAAAACACATCCATCTGATCATTACTCACCTTCAAAACAAACGATATCCAGAGCTGATGTCCGTCTCTCTTCCTCAGGTGCTCGGCTACGCTGATTATGTTTTCACTTCAGTCTTCACCGTGGAGATCCTCCTCAAGGTAACACTGCAGTGGCTGAAACTAAGAATATTGGGATGTGCTAAAATGTCAATTCAAAAACTAATTGTGGAAAAACAATAAGGATATTTAACCTGAGCAAAAGTGATAATACCATGATTTAAAACTCTCTCTTACAAGTTAAGTCTTGCATTTCAAGTCTTACTTAGGTAAACATATGTATAAAGAAAGTTTAAGTACTCCCTGACCTTGTTCTATTTTAAACTATTGAATTTAAATAGGATGCTTACATTGCTGCATGTTATTTTTTTTGTTTCATTTATGTATTATAACAAAATGAAGAACACTAACACTATGGACGAAATGTGTGAAGAAAAAAAGAAATATACAAATATGTTGATGCAGAAACATGTAGGATGCATTTAAAAGGTGTAGCTGGTTGCAATAGAGCTAAAATGTTTATCCTGATTTCAGTTTAATTTAACGATGCTTTGTGTTTCATAAACTCAAAGTAACTACAACTTTTGGATCATTTCGTGAAGTAAAAAGTACAATACTTCCCTCTGAAATGTAGTGTAACACCAACAACATCCCACCACTGCAGTGTGGACAGTAAAGCCTAAATATCTGTATTTCCCCTGCTCTCTTTCTCCAGATGATGGTGTACGGCATGCTCCTGCACACCGGAGCTTTCTGCAGGAACGCCTTCAACCTCCTGGACCTGGTGGTGGTCGGAGTGTCGCTCGCCTCCTTCTTCCTACAGTGAGTACACACACACATACACACACACATACACACACACGCACGCACGCACGCACGCACGCACGCACGCACGCACACACGCACACACACAGTCAGAGCGTTTGAAGCCAATATTATAATGGTGGTATTGTAGTCAGTGTCATAAAGGGGGGCAAGCGGCAAAAATGCCCCAATATAAATCTAAAAGTGTCCTAAAACCCATAGAAATACAACTTAAGGCAACTATCCGTGTCGTACATTAAGCCTCATATATGTATATTATAAAACACATAATTGTGTACTATGTGCATATTGTATGTTTACATAAGTATTTTTGTGTTAATATTTTTATTTCATTTTTATTTCATTTAATCTTTTATTGGATATTTTATTCTTACTTCCTTTTTTTTATAAAAATATCATTATTTTATTTTAATATCTGTCTTATTTTAACAAACTACAAATGGAGTCACCCTGAGCTTCTTCTTATTAGCCTCTAGGCTTCTTTTAATTTAAATCCAGAGTTGGACAAAGTACTCAGACACTTATAGAGTAGGGAGGCTGTGGCTCAGTGGATAGTGTGCTGGACTTCGAATCAGGGGATAGCTAGTCTGAGTCCTACTGCAGTCAGCATGCCGTTGTGTCCCTGGGAAAGACACTTCACCCCAAATTGCTCCTGTGGGGATTGTCCACAATACCGAATAGTAAGTAAGTCGCTTTGGATAAAAGCGTCTAACATGTAATGTAATGTATTTCTACGCTGTGGTATACTGCTACAAATGAAGGTCAGGCTTTCAAAACTTACAAAAAAAAGTAAAAGCATTAGCATCAAAATATACTTAAGGTGCCAAAAGTAAAAGGAGTAAAGTACCTCATGTACATTAGGGTGGTCCTTAAAATTGAAAGTGGGAAAGTCTAAGCTCCAACCCCCAGAATTCATTCTATTAGTCAGGAAAACTCTCCTGGTGAATGTTTTCCTCAATCTGAAAACATTTACCCCTCCCTCATCGACCTGGAAGTGTAGCCTCAGTTGCAGCACCGTGGCTGCTGGTGTGGCAGCCCAGGTCGACTTTCAATGTTAAGGACCACCCTACGTGAGGCTAAACTTCAAGGTTGATGAGGGAGGGGTAAATGTGGTTGGAATTTGAATACAAATCACCAGGAGAGTTTTCTTGACTATCATAACGAATTCCGGTGGTTGGAGCTTAACATAAATGAATTCGAAAATGTACATGGCACTAAGGACCACCCTAATGTACATGTCCTTAAAGGTGGGGTAGGTCATTTTGGAGAAACCAGCTCGAGTGCGCTAGAATTTGAAAATACACAGGCGGAACAAATCTGCCACTTCCTTACAGAGCCCCTCCTCCAACACACACGAACGCGCACATGACCAATGAGGGCACGAGGTAAGTTTGTGCCCAGATGGAAGGCTGACAGGCAGGTAGGCCATCCAGTTACTTTAGCCGGGCCGGCTCAGATGATTGGTCGTGCTTTTTACAGTACTACGGCTTCCACAGATGACGTTTTTTTATGGATTTTTTGTCAAAGCACTTAAGATATTCATTGCTATCGGGATGTTAAGAGCATTCCATGGAATATAACAAAAAGTATATCTCGAGCCGGTTTCTCAAACTTACCTACCCCACCTTTAAGTCAATGTACTTCCCAGCTAAATCTGCCTTATTTTGAATCCTTTATCAGGTTAATATGTTAATTTGTCTTCCTTCAGTTCGAGTGCGATCTCTGTGGTAAAGATCCTCCGAGTTCTCCGAGTGCTCCGACCTCTCCGAGCCATCAACAGAGCCAAAGGACTGAAGGTAAACTCCTGTTAAATCCAAATTAAATATGAAGTAAGTAGATTGAAGATTCAAAGGTTTTATTGTCATATGCACATTAGCTACAGTGTAATGGCAATGAAATTCTTCTGACCTGAGCTCCTCCAACAATGCAACATATATCATAAAATACAAAAATACAAAGTAGTGAAAAAAGTCTATATACATGTCAATAGATTATGATATGTACAAGAACAGAATATGAAATTCAATAATGTAAATAGAGTAAGGTTTGCTCTTTGTCTGCTGTATATTTGCTATGTATTAAGTGTACAAAGTGCAGTGTTTCTCTTTGAAGTCTAACACGTGTATTTTCTTTGTGTACAGAACGTGGTGCAGTGTGTGTTCGTGGCGATCAAAACCATCGGAAACATTTTAGTCGTCACGACGCTGCTGCAGTTCATGTTCGCGTGTATCGGAGTCCAGCTCTTCAAGGTACCTGCTGCTCACCTGTCAGCACTTTAATTATAGACTGTATCAGATAGACCTGTACAGTCTGATGCAATATAATACTGTTCTGACATATTTTGAAACAACAACTGAAAACGTATGCATTTAATTCATTATTTTTTACTGATTCTCTCTTTTAAGTAAGGGATAATGCGAGGCGGGCATTATGGGGAGAAGGGGCACATTATCCCGCGAGATCTGAGATATGACTCCCAATATTAATTGAAATGCTTTTTATAGATTTAGAAAATGTTTTTATTGATTTAAAAAATAGTAGGCTATTATTTTTTTTTAATGACATGCATCCGCTAAGAAAAATAGTCCGTTGTTACCGTTTGAACTACGTAGCAACGGCAGGAACTGCTTCGATAGCGTTTTTGCGGACATTTTTGATTACAGATTTGAAAACATCGTTGCTTGCTTTAAAAGTAGCACAATTAATTATGTCAAACCTTGGAGAGTATCTAGATATCCCTGCCCTAATGCCAAAGGAACTGGCAACTGAATATGTGTCGCCATCTGATGTCTATGTCTATAGATGAGTGAGAGTAACAAATGCGTCTCTTCCGGGCAAAAATAACGGCTCCGCCCACTTTTGGGGGAAAACAACGCTGTCAGTTGAACGGCGGTCAATACAAATTCTGAAGTTTTTGCCAATCCGATCAGAAATTTAAGAAAACCGGAGATTTTTGGATCTTCAAAGAGCCCGATTCCAATGGCCAGACGGGCAAACAATTGCATTAAGCCATTAGAAATCGACGATCGGGCTCGATATATGGTTAAATATAGCAGTAGGCTATCGATTTTCATAGATGAGAGTAACATCTACGTCACTTTACGGCCCCGCCCACTTTTTGGGGAAACAACGCTGTCATTTGAATGGCGATCGAGCCTGAAGCCACAGAGCTCTTCCTTTACTGTCCTTTCTTCTTAGAGGAAGTACAGAGACACGTAACTCTGGATTATTTTTAATGTTTGAGGAGCAATAAACGACACAGCAGCTTTTTGGTTTGTTAAAACTATTATGTTCCGCCTCGCTCATGAGAGTAACAGCTGGAGAAATTACAGCCTCGCCTACTGATTTTAATTTAACCATATATCAAGACCGATTATCGATTACCAATGATCGAATGTAATTGTTTGCCTGACTGGCCATCGTAATCGAGCTCTTTGAAGATCCAAAAATCCACGGTTTTCCAAAAAATTTGATCGGATTGGCAAAAACTTCAGAATTTGTATTGACCGCCATTCAAATGACAGCGTTGTTTTCCCCCAAAAGTGGGCGGGGCCGTAATTTTTGCCCGGAAGTGACGTAGGTGTTACTCTCATCTATGGGAAGAGACCGAGGGGTAGACCTAGGACCAGGTGGAGGGATTATATCTCTTCGCTGGCCTGGGAGCGCCTCGGGATCCCCCAGTCAGAGCTGGTTGATGAGGGGAAAGGAACGTTTGAGGCTCTCTGCTGGAACTGCTACCTCCGAGACCCGACCACGGATAAGCGGGAGAAGATGGATGGATGTCTATGTTTGGACCGTTGCGTAAAAAGAAGGGTTTCTGCCCCGTTACTTCTCCGCTGTTTTCTTGTCCCAGTTCGAAAAGCAAACTCATGCAGTTTGCTTTTCGGCCAAACTGCATACAGTTCAATCGACCGGACTTCTTTCTGCAGATATGAGCGTCCTTAACAACGGTCAATAAATCCTTGACAGCGGTCTGTCTGTTCTGGATTAACAACGTGTCACGTGTTCTGAATTGACCAATCAGAATCGAGTGTTCAACTAAGCCATGTAATAATGTTGTATTCTCTGTTGTTTTCTTACTTTTACTTCTTCATTATTTCAGTGTGTGAAATGTATTTGTCTCTAATATTCTGTCCATCTCATGTCTGCCAATGCAGAACACAACGAATAGAAACACCTTTAATTATGACATCAGCAAACATTATTACATATTTTCATTTAAACACTTCGAAACCTTTTGAGCTTCACAAACAAGTTGTATTGGACTGCATTATATTGTACAGTTTTTCCTCTGAGCTCAGTTATCTTGAGTGTTAGTGACTTTTTCTTTAATGTTTTGATCCTTCCTGTGTTGATCGTTACAGGGCAGATTCTACAGCTGCACAGATGAAGCCAAACACACTCCTGTTGAGTGCAGGTCAGTTTTATTTTTGACAAATTCCTCTACATAACATACTACGCAGAGTCGGGTATTGTAGGTACAACAATGCAAATAAAATACAGAGCCAGGGAAGGATATTCTGAGTCAAAACTCTGAGACTAAAGTGTTGGGATCAGTTTCATCCTACCTTAAAAATTGAAGCAGTTGTGTTACTTTTAGTAATTGTAACTTTTATTTAAGAGAATTTCTGATAAATTGTTTTCTGGCAAATGTAAGACCTTGTAATCTCTGAGAATATGACTTTTTTTTATTGTAAATTTGCAATTATTTTCATGTTAATAAACCACTTTAATCCATATTCTTTTCTCAATTATTTATTAATCAAATATCGTATTTTCTGTGCTTTTTCTTTCTGGAAATACTATCCCCCTTCTCTGGTTTCATAGCCTACAGTTTCCTTTATATACTGATAGTTGTACATGAATTCTTAACATGTGTTCACAGATGTTAAATGTGTGTTTATGTTTTCAGAGGGACGTTCGTGGTGTATAAAGACGGAGACATGAACCACCCGATGGTGAAGGAGAGGGTTTGGGAGAACAGTGACTTTAACTTTGACAACGTGCTGATGGGGATGCTGGCTCTGTTCACCGTGTCCACGTTTGAAGGCTGGCCACAGTGAGTACTAACTTAATAATGTTGTATAATGAAAAGGATAAGGCTGCTTTTTGACAATAAATAAATAAAAACTGAATATTTCTAGCCTTATCTTTTGAGTTAAGATGGCTGACGTGTCTCTAGATCCTCTCCAAGTTATGTATTGTTTTATGTTAGTGTTCCTGCATTAACTTGGTCCTTTAAAACTTTCTCTGCATTATTTAGCTTATTGTATTTCTTTTTTTCTGACATTTTAATAGTTTACTTCATCTGCATTACTCTTGTCTATTTGACTCTGTTTCTTGTAGCATTGTAGCTACTGTATATATCAGCGACCATCAACTGGTGGCCCGCGGGCCAAATCTGGCACGCCAGACATTCTCACCCGGCACGCGCTGTGGTGCTGGCGGAGTGGTTAGTGCGTTCCCCCCCACTCGTTTTTTTTTTACAACGTCTCCTGAGTAATATGCAGTACCGGAGTCCAACAGGGAGGCAGCAGCTGCGGGACAGTAGCCTGCGTACTGCGTAGCCTTCCCTGCCCTGAAGAAGAAGTGATCCTTCGTTAGCGTGAAGAGCCTGCTTTATGCGGCTCCGGCGAGTTGACAGTACATGAGCGTGCTCCACCAGCACCCCCTCCCCCGGTCAACAACTTCAGAATTCAGGGCTATATATATAAAAATCGCTGGCTCCCGAAAGTGTAGGACTCATTTTGGCCCTAGGACATGTGGTTGGTGATCCCTGGTATATATGATGATAAGCCTTTGAATCTTGAATCTTTGTACTTTAATTGTGTGTTTTTCCATTAAATGTGTCCAAACTGTTTTTGTGGTTTTCAAATAAAGGCTCCTTTACCGAGCGGTGGATGCCAACGCCATCAACCGAGGTCCGATCTACAACTACCGCGTGGAGATCTCCGTCTTCTTCATCATCTACATCATCATCATCGCTTTCTTCATGATGAACATCTTCGTGGGTTTCGTCATCATCACCTTCAGAGAGCAAGGAGAGGTCGAGTTCAAGAACTGTGAACTCAACAAAAACCAGGTAAATATTCTCCAAGACATTTGAAATGAATAATCCATGTGTGTTTCTAAACTAACGTGTGTGCCCTCTTCTTCTTCGCAGCGTCAGTGTGTGTACTACGCTCTGAAGGCTCAACCCATAAAGATTTATATTCCTAAAAATCCGTCGCAGCTCAAATTCTGGAAGATTGTCAACTCCAGCCAGTTTGAGTACATCATGTTTGCTCTGATTCTGGGGAACACACTCACTCTGGCCGTGCAGGTATTCACTCACCTATTAAATAAAGACATATCTATTTATTTAAGTGTTGGCCGTTAAACTCCTGAGCTCACTTTAAAGGGGACCTATCATGCAAAATGCACTCTTTGATGTCTTTTATACACAAACATGTGTCCCCGGCATGTCAGAAAATAAAACCCTCTCTCTTTTCCTCCGTACCCAAATCTCTAAAAACGGGGAACAACGGAGCTGATCCAGATTTGCGTCCGATATGACGTAATATCTGAAATGTGGACCCACGGCCCAATCAGAAACGTTGCTATCAGAAACAATGCCCGACTGTTTTGGACGTAATATGGTCGGTGTTTACATTAGCATCGCTAACACTCAGAGCTAACCTGTACTGGAGAGCATGTGTGTGAAGAAGCAGGAAGTAAAAAGGAACTCACCTTGTGGTATAACCGGCATGAGAGAAAGCCTTTGAGCTCCAAACTGTTTCAGAGAGAATCCTTGATAATCCATGATATGGAGTTTCATCACGGCAGCATTTAGTTTAGACAGTAGCTGCCGGGTCCCGCATGAGCTCAGACCCTAACTTTTTTTATTTTTTATAAATAAATGTAAAGCTTTATACCCAAAATCAGCACTTTTGAAACAGGAAGTGAAATAGAGGGATATAAGGCATGGCTCGAACATGGATGTATAATAAGAACTGGATACAGCGTGGGAGGCGGGGTCTCATTCTTTCCTATGAGAGCTGCTCATTGGCGCATGATTGATGATGAGAGCGAAACGTCACAGATTACCCATCATGCCTGGCTAGAGCATGCGCAGTTGAGTTGCCCCTTAAGCCCCGCCCCCCGAGCTCCCACTCTCGGCTCACTAGAATGAATGGAGAGAAAAAATAAATCTAGATTCGGCTTTTAGTGCATTTTACAACTTTAAGGACTTAATGTTTCTAATAAGGGCTATAAAATAGTTCGTACTGGGTAGTTTATTTAGTTAAAAAAAATCATCTGCTGATTTACAGACGTTTCTTTCCCCATGTTAGTCAATGGGAAAAAGGGTGACGTCACGGACTGATACGGAAGTTGCAGTACCGCCGTTTGGACACAACGAATATTCGGCACAGAGTCACTTCATTGTATATATTTGTATATATCTGAGACCTATGCTATTGCCTAAAAATACCATGATAGGTGACCTTTAAGTTTAAACACATTTACTTTTATATTATTACACTAAACTGTACATCTCGGTTTCATGTCATGCGACTTTATTATATATACTTATTGTTCTTTGTGTCTTAGTGTAAGTTAAAACCTGTGCAATACTCACATCACTTTATAATTGATTACCTATATCTGTATCCCACTATACATTCACAGCAATAATCTGGGTTTCATCATTTAATAATATGAATACACAAATTTATTTATTCTAACACACATTTTAACAGATTTATTTTGGTTATGTTGCGGTACAGCTTGCACATTTTTACCTTAACAAAAATGGTCTTTTATTATTATATATTTGTATTGCACATTTGTACATATACCTATTATTTTTATTTATTCTATTTTATTGATTTGTATCTTTTTGTTATGCAGATTTTAAACTTCAACATTTTTAATCTATTTATTTAATATTTTTACCGCCCATTTTTACTTGAACTTAATTATGTCTTATAAAATAAATAAAAAAAGGGGCGGTGTAAAAATGTATCTTCGGGGCGGTGGTGGCGAAGTCCTCAGGGAGTTGGCTTGGCAACTGGAAGGTCACCAGTTCAAGTCCCGGCAAGACCAAGTGCTACCGAGGTGTCCCTGAGCAAGGCACCGTTCCCCACACTGCTCCCCGGGCACTGTTCAAAATGGCAGCACACTGCTCCTAACACTAGGATGGGTCAAATGCAGAGAAACAATTTCCCCACGGGGATTAATAAAAGTCCATCTTATTTTATCTTATGTTTGGATAAATATTTGTATCCTATTCTTTATTATATGTTATACTTTTGTATTCTTATCTTTATGTCTCAGAATAAGTTAACCCTTCACAATCATACATATTTATTTTGGTTATGTTGAAGTACAGTTTGCACATTTTTACCTAAACTTATTGTGTTTGTATTCATATTTTAATATATATTTTAACTGTATTATATATGTTTTATTGCACATTTGTACATATATCTATTTAACAATTTTTTTATTTCATATTTGTTATGCACCTTTTTACTTACATTTAAAAAAAAATGTATGTATTTATTTCAGATTTGTATTGCCCATATTTAATTAAATGTGATTATGTTTCTACCTTTATCCTATTTTTCTTCTATTGTCTTCTTCTATGTGGAAACTGTTATACAGGACAATAACGTTTTTCTTTGTATGGTCTTTCCTCCGGCAGCACTACGAGCAGTCGAAGCTCTTCACCTCCATCATGGACATCCTGAACATGATCTTCACCGTCATCTTCACCTTCGAGATGATCATCAAGCTGCTGGCTCTGCGTGTTCATGTAACAAGTCGCTCTCTCACCCTTTTGAAATGAAAGGTCACCTATTATGCAAAATCCTCTTCGTCATGTCTCTTCTACATCAACATGTGTCCCCTCTTCTTCATGTCTCTTCTATATCAACATGTGTCCCCTCTTCTTCATGTCTCTTCTATATCAACATGTGTCCCCTCTTCTTCATGTCTCTTCTATATCAACATGTGTCCCCTCTTCTTCATGTCTCTTCTATATCAACATGTGTCCCCTCTTCTTCATGTCTCTTCTATATCAACATGTGTCCCCTCTTCTTCATGTCTCTTCTATATCAACATGTGTCCCCTCTTCTTCATGTCTCTTCTATATCAACATGTGTCCCCTCTTCTTCATGTCTCTTCTATATCAACATGTGTCCCCTCTTCTTCATGTCTCTTCTACATCAACATGTGTCCCCTATTCTTCATGTCTCTTCTATATCAACATGTGTCTCCTCCTCTTCATGTCTCTTCTATATCAACATGTGTCCCCTCTTCTTCATGTCTCTTCTACATCAACATGTGTCCCCTCTTCTTCATGTCTCTTCAACATCAACATGTGTCCCCTCTTCTTCATGTCTCTTCTACATCAACACGTGTCCCCTCCTCTTCATGTCTCTTCTATATCAACATGTGTCCCCTCTTCTTCATGTCTCTTCTACATCAACATGTGTCCCCTCTTCTCCATGTCTCTTCTACATCAACATGTGTCCCCTCTTCTCCATGTCTCTTCTACATCAACATGTGTCCCCTCTTCTTCATGTCTCTTCTATATCAACATGTGTCCCCTCTTCTTCATGTCTCTTCTATATCAACATGTGTCCCCTCTTCTTCATGTCTCTTCTACATCAACATGTGTCCCCTCTTCTTCATGTCTCTTCTATATCAACATGTGTCCCCTCTTCTTCATGTCTCTTCTATATCAACATGTGTCCCCTCTTCTTCATGTCTCTTCTATATCAACATGTGTCCCCTCTTCTCCATGTCTCTTCTACATCAACATGTGTCCCCTCTTCTTCATGTCTCTTCTATATCAACATGCGTCCCCTCTCTTCATGTCTCTTCTACATCAACATGTGTCCCCTCTTCTTCATGTCTCTTCTACATCAACATGTGTCCCCTCTTCTCCATGTCTCTTCTACATCAACATGTGTCCCCTCTTCTCCATGTCTCTTCTACATCAACATGTGTCCCCTCTTCTCCATGTCTCTTCTATATCAACATGTGTCCCCTCTTCTTCATGTCTCTTCTATATCAACATGTGTCCCCTCTTCTTCATGTCTCTTCTACATCAACATGTGTCCCCTCTTCTTCATGTCTCTTCTATATCAACATGTGTCCCCTCTTCTTCATGTCTCTTCTACATCAACATGTGTCCCCTCTTCTTCATGTCTCTTCTACATCAACATGTGTCCCCTCCTCTTCATGTTTCTTCTATATCAACATGTGTCCCCTCTTCTTCATGTCTCTTCTATATCAACATGTGTCCCCTCTTCTTCATGTCTCTTCTACATCAACATGTGTCCCCTCTTCTTCATGTCTCTTCTACATCAACACGTGTCCCCTCCTCTTCATGTCTCTTCTATATCAACACGTGTCCCCTCTTCTTCATGTCTCTTCTTCATCAACACGTGTCCCCTCTTCTTCATGTCTCTTCTTCATCAACATGTGTCCCCTCTTCTTCATGTCTCTTCTACATCAACATGTGTCCCCTCTTCTTCATGTCTCTTCTACATCAACATGTGTCCCCTCTTCTTCATGTCTCTTCTACATCAACATGTGTCCCCTCTTCTTCATGTCTCTTCTTCATCAACATGTGTCCCTCTTCTTCATGTCTCTTCTACATCAACATGTGTCCCCTCTTCTTCATGTCTCTTCTACATCAACATGTGTCCCCTCTTCTTCATGTCTCTTCTACATCAACATGTGTCCCCTCTTCTTCATGTCTCTTCTACATCAACATGTGTCCCCTCTTCTTCATGTCTCTTCTTCATCAACATGTGTCCCCTCTTCTTCATGTCTCTTCTTCATCAACATGTGTCCCTCTTCTTCATGTCTCTTCTACATCAACATGTGTCCCCTCTTCTTCATGTCTCTTCTACATCAACATGTGTCCCCTCTTCTTCATGTCTCTTCTACATCAACATGTGTCTCCTCTTCTTCATGTCTCTTCTACATCAACATGTGTCCCCCTCTTCTTCATGTCTCTTCTACATCAACATGTGTCCCCTCTTCTTCATGTCTCTTCTACATCAACATGTGTCCCCTCTTCTTCATGTCTCTTCTACATCAACATGTGTCCCCTCTTCTTCATGTCTCTTCTACATCAACATGTGTCCCCTCTTCTTCATGTCTCTTCTACATCAACACGTGTCCCCTCTCTTCATGTCTCTTCTACATCAACACGTGTCCCCTCTCTTCATGTCTCTTCTACATCAACACGTGTCCCTCTTCTTCATGTCTCTTCTACATCAACACGTGTCCCCTCTTCTTCATGTCTCTTCTACATCAACACGTGTCCTCCTCTTCTTCATGTCTCTTCTACATCAACACGTGTCTCCTCTTCTTCATGTCTCTTCTACATCAACACGTGTCCCCTCTTCTTCATGTCTCTTCTACATCAACACGTGTCCCCTCTTCTTCATGTCTCTTCTACATCAACACGTGTCCCCTCTTCCTCATGTCTCTTCTACATCAACACGTGTCCCCTCTTCTTCATGTCTCTTCTACATCAACACGTGTCCCCTCTTCTTCATGTCTCTTCTTCATCAACATGTGTCCCCTCTTCTTCATGTCTCTTCTTCATCAACATGTGTCCCCTCTTCTTCATGTCTCTTCTACATCAACATGTGTCCCCTCTTCTTCATGTCTCTTCTACATCAACATGTGTCCCCTCTTCTTCATGTCTCTTCTACATCAACATGTGTCCCCTCTTCTTCATGTCTCTTCTTCATCAACATGTGTCCCCTCTTCTTCATGTCTCTTCTACATCAACACGTGTCCCCTCTTCTTCATGTCTCTTCTACATCAACACGTGTCCCCTCTTCTTCATGTCTCTTCTACATCAACATGTGTCCCCTCTTCTTCATGTCTCTTCTACATCAACATGTGTCCCCCTCTTCTTCATGTCTCTTCTTCATCAACATGTGTCCCCTCTTCTTCATGTCTCTTCTACATCAACACGTGTCCCCTCTTCTTCATGTCTCTTCTACATCAACATGTGTCCCCTCTTCTTCATGTCTCTTCTACATCAACATGTGTCCCCTCTTCTTCATGTCTCTTCTTCATCAACATGTGTCCCCCTCTTCTTCATGTCTCTTCTACATCAACACGTGTCCCCTCTTCTTCATGTCTCTTCTACATCAACACGTGTCCCCTCTTCTTCATGTCTCTTCTACATCAACATGTGTCCCCTCTTCTTCATGTCTCTTCTACATCAACATGTGTCCCCTCTTCTTCACGTCTCTACTTCATCAACATGTGTCCCCTCTTCTTCATGTCTCTTCTACATCAACATGTGTCCCCTCTTCTTCATGTCTCTTCTACATCAACATGTGTCCCCTCTTCTTCATGTCTCTTCTTCATCAACATGTGTCCCCTCTTCTTCATGTCTCTTCTTCATCAACATGTGTCCCCTCTTCTTCATGTCTCTTCTACATCATCATGTGTCCCCTCTTCTTCATGTCTCTTCTACATCATCATGTGTCCCCTCTTCTTTCATGTCTCTTCTTCATCAACATGTGTCCCCTCTTCTTCATGTCTCTTCTTCATCAACATGTGTCCTCCTCTTCTTCATGTCTCTTCTTCATCAACATGTGTCCCCTCTCTCTTCATGTCTCTTCTACATCAACATGTGTCCCCTCTTCTTCATGTCTCTTCTACATCAACATGTGTCCCCTCTTCTTCATGTCTCTTCTTCATCAACATGTGTCCCCTCTTCTTCCATGTCTCTTCTACATCAACATGTGTCCCCTCTTCTCCATGTCTCTTCTACATCAACATGTGTCCCCTCTTCTTCATGTCTCTTCTACATCAACATGTGTCCCCTCTTCTTCATGTCTCTTTCTACATCAACATGTGTCCCCTCTTCTTCATGTCTCTTCTACATCAACATGTGTCCCCTCTTCTCATGTCTCTTCTACATCAACATGTGTCCCCTCTTCTTCATGTCTCTTCTACATCAACATGTGTCCCCTCTTCTTCATGTCTCTTCTACATCAAACATGTATCCCCTCTTCTTCATGTCTCTTCTACATCAACATGTGTCCCCTCTTCTTCATGTCTCTTCTACATCAACAGTGGTCCCCTCTTCTTCTGTCTTCTACATCAACATGTGTCCCCTCTGTGGAAAGAGACTCTGAAAGTTTCAGGAACAAAGATTCTCTCTCTTTTTGATCCATTTCTATAAAAACCTGTCTGAAAACGAGCTGATCAGATTTTGGCCACTTTATGATGTCATCACGATGTTTTGTCTTGTGTAACCATTAGCCAATCACCAACCAAGGTAACCCCCCCCCCCCACTTATCACCTGAATCTCCTCCTAGAGCACCATTGTGTTCTTTTAACCAAAATCTCTCTCAGAGGGGCGTGGGGAGGGGCTCCTTATTTTCATCTAAAGTAACATACAGAGAATCAGCACTTTGGAAACAGGGCTGAAACAGAGGGGATTATGGGTAATGCTGCAATGACCTGTTTGGTGTTTCAGCCAATCAGAGACATGTTTGTATATATCTGAGACCTATAATATATGGATGAAAAACAGTATAATAGGGGACCTTTAATATAACAATAATAACAAAACCTTATTTACCTGTCAACATGTGTCTCACTCTGCTTCTCCTCTCTCTCGCAGCATTACTTCATCGACCCCTGGAACTCATTCGATGCTCTGATTGTCGTCGGCAGCGTGTTGGATATCGCCGTCTCCGAGCTCAGCGTGAGTTTAATAATAATAATAATAAAATATCACATTTTTATTGCGCCTTTCAAGGGACCCAAGGCCGCTTCACATGGTGTAAGGATAGACAGAAAAGTGTGTTATCGTACTGACTTATTTTAAAATCTCTACATGAAAAAAGTGTATAATTATCGAGCTGAGAATTCAAGAAACATAGTATATTTTTCTTTTTACATCATGTCATATATTCCTACAAAAATAATGTATTGTTTACTTGACGTAACCCCTTGTGTCTGATCCTGATGGCTTTTTAATCTTTCTCCTGTACATGCGTTACCTGTTGTTCTTCATCTGAAACATGGATCCAGGGAGGAGGAGGCCACGGGGAGGTGAGAGCTGAAACACTTAGCTTGGTTTAGTTTATTTGTTTATAGTGTCGTGGACAGTCCCCATTGATCAACTGTCACAAAAAACAGTAAATGGAGCAGCTTTAGTGGATAATGGACACCTTTTTAAAATCACAATACATCAACAGCATTAGCTATACTGCAACTATCAATGTGTTGATGGACCTTATGATTCAATGGACAATCTTGCACTAATGTACATTCTCAAGATATTGAAGTGACTGTTATTTTGTATATATTGACTGTTGTGTTTTCATTTAGGTCTTAATGTGTGCACATGTAAAAATGTGTCTTTGATTCTGTGTATACATATTTGCACATATTTTTATATACATTTGTTTTTATATTCGGGATTGCGGGAAACGGTATTTCGACCTCTCTGTCTGTACACACAAACTAGAAGATTGACAATAAGGTTGACTTTGATATTGTGCAACAAACACTTATTTCTTCACCTGTGTTTGCCTCAACACCTGTGTCTTTGTGTTGTAGGGGAAAGGAGAAAGTGGGAAAGTGTCCATCACGTTCTTCCGGTTGTTCCGAGTGTTGAGGTTGGTGAAACTGCTGAGTAAAGGAGAGGGAATCCGGACGCTCCTCTGGACTTTCGTCAAGTCGCTGCAGGTCAGAGAATAATCCACATTGACGATTTACAAAACACTCGCTGCTATATAACATGATAATATCATTATTATTCATTATTAACAGTGGTGAACCGTGTCTATCACAACTGGACCCTCTGGAGACACACACACACCCCCCACGTTTTTTACACTACTAAATACTAGGGATGTAACGATATATCGAATATCGCGGTAAATAAACGTCTTAATACCGTCGTGAGACTGACTAAATTATCATCAATTTTTTTTTAAACCTTTATTTAACCAGATGGTCCCATTGAGATCATCGATCTCTTTTTCAAGGGAGACCTGTCCAACATGGCAGCAAGTAGGTTACAACATGAACATAAAACAACAGATAACACAAAAGGACATGTTATTTACAGGGCTACATGTACATACCTAGAGACATTGACAAGTACCAACAGTATATTTATATCTCTGTCAATAAGCCTCACCTTCTTGGCAAACACTGTATTGTTTTTGAAGTGGTGGAGAGACAATGCACAGTTTGACCCACTGCTGTTACCCAGGGCCAAAGCATATCTCTCTGTCTCAGCAACATCAGTACCAAGCAAGAGAGTTGTTTCCACAGCAGGGGATTTTGCAAACGCCCAAACATCCCAGCTTCTACCTGGAAATGTGGACATGCTCATATTCCTAACAGATAACCTTGATGCTGCTGAGTGAGAGAGTTAGAGTTGAGTTACTTGAACAACTAAAGTGAAACTTGATTTATTCTATTGCAGGGTCTGATTATTATATTGTTGACACTTTAAAATACTACTATCTACTAAAATGCTGTACAAATCAGATGTATTATTTAATAAAGAAAAGAAATTCAAGTAAAAAAAAAATAATTCACATTTTTTTTCTTTATTTTTTAATATCGCGATAGATATCGTACCGTGGACTTTTTACACGATATTATCGTACCGTGAGTTTTTGGTATCGTTACATCCCTACTAAATACTGTTAATATTTACTTAATTATGTGACCGTCTATGTTTCCTGTAGTTATTTAATTGCTGCACTTTTAGTGTACAGTTTTATTATTATTTTTATGCTGCTGTGTTTATTGTATTTTTGTAACTCTGGCACAACAATTTCCTTCGGGATAAATAAAGTCTTATCTTATCTTACTACAGTATTTTCTTATTAACCTTTGAAATCCTTTTTGTAATCTTGCCTTTGACTTTTTCCCCCTCAGGCTTTGCCGTACGTCGGTCTGCTCATCGCCATGATCTTTTTCATCTACGCTGTCATCGGCATGCAGGTGAGTCTCGCTTATATGTCAACCTTATTTAATCAGTAGGTCACATCAAAACATGTCTCATTAACAAGAGAGACCTGAGTCCGCAGAAAAATAAATACAATTCTAGTGTAAAATATATTTGGCATATGTTTAAAAAAGTTTTTTTATTGTATATATTGTTTATTTATTTTATTTTGTAATAGTGTAAACAGGAATCAGTAATATATACAATTATTTGTATGTTTTAGATTTCTTCTACATATTTCTTAATTATTTGTAATACTTTATAATGATATCTTATTTTCCTATTTAAATGTTTCTACGTGAGAACATACTTTGCATAAACTGAAATCCGATTCTGAGCCTAAAAAAAAGTCAATACAATTTTAAGCTTACTATGTTTAACAGTCGTAGCTGAAAATAATACCAAGTCCTTTTAATTCAATTAACGAATTCATGATAAACAAGACGGTATAAACCATCAACGACAGTCTGCCCCACTTATTTGTTATTATTAACTTTGACATTATGTTTTTGTTTCTAAACACATGCTCTGTTTCCTCCTTTCAGTCATTTGGGAAAGTGGCCATCGATGAGGAAACACACATCAACAGAAACTGTAACTTCCAGACGTTCTTCATGGCTGTTCTGGTGCTCTTCAGGTCAGATGATTAAACCAGGAAGAGACAGAAGTTAAAGGGGACCTATCATGCAAAATGCACTTTTTGATGTCTTTTATACATAAAGATGTGTCCCCGGTGTGTCAGGGAACTCACGCAGCGTCAGAAGATAAAACCCTCTCTCTTTTCCTCCGTACCCAAATCTCTAAAAACGGGGAACAACGGAGCTGATCCAGATTTGCGTCCGATATGACGTAATATCTGAAATGTGGACCCACGGGCCAATCAGAAACGTTGTTATCAGAAACAATGCCGGACTGTTTTGGACGTAATATGGTCGGTGTTTACGTTAGCATCGCTAACACTCAGAGCTAACCTGTACTGGAGAGCATGTGTGTGAAGAAGCAGGAAGTAAAAAGGAACTCACCTTGTGGTATAACCGGCAAGAGAGAAAGCCTTTGAGCTCCAGACTGTTTCAGAGATAATCCTTGATGATCCATGATATGGCGTTTCATCACGGCAGCATTTAGTTTAGACAGTAGCTGCCGGGTCCCGCATGAGCTCAGACCCTAACTTTTTTATTTTTATCAATTTATTTTATTTTGTAAAGCTTTATCCCCAAATCAGCACTTTTGAAACAGGAAGTGAAATAGAGGGATATGAGGCGTGGCTAGAATGGGTGATCTGTTTGGTATTTTGAACAAAACACTTCATAGACATGTTTTTTATATATTTTTATATATCTGAGACCTATGCTATTGCCTAAAAATAGCATGATGGGTGACCTTTAAAGCGATGGTTTGGTGAAAATGTTCCAAATAACGTTCACTAAAACAGATTTTTTAAGGTGTTTAAAATATGTGCAGGCCGGGGCATTATTAGCTTCCTGATGGTACTCCTGTCTGTTTCTACAAACTGTATCTAATGCTAGTCTAGTTGCAAGCAATGTGAACCCAGAAATGTTGAGTATACTCCGGTCTTTTGGGATTATTGAGGATGCTGTGACCATTTCTGATACTTTCAGGATCAAAAAGGGCAGTTTTAACCAGAAAAGGGCAACATTTGGACTCGTTGGGCTGGTTTGTATTACCATGAGTAGTGTTGCGTTTATTTGATATAGAGAGCACAAGATTACAATTACTATCTCTGTGGACAATTTTCTTTCAAATGAATAGGCAATCTTTTCAATCCAAATAATCCCCTAAATCTGCCAAATGGACCCAAAATGTATCAAAAAAGAGTACAAATATAGCCACTTCCTGGTTAAAACTGCATTTTCTTATCCTGAAATTGTCAGAAATGGATTCAGCATCCTGAAAACAACCAAAATCACTCAATAATTGTCCATATCTGCCTAGCAATTTTAATACTATTTTCAATATACAGTAAGCTATAATGCAATGTAATGCTAATTAACGCAACTTATGCTAATTGTGCAAACTGCCCAACATATGCAAGTTAGTATCCGGCAGTTTCTATGTGCTAAGGACCCGTACTATACATTTCTATCATAAAACTTTAGGGTGCTTGTTAGAAAAATCTCACTGGTCACCGGCTTGAGCTTCAATCTCAGGATCCATGTATGTCTGATCCTCTCCAGAAAGGAAGTAGTCATCACATACAGAGCATCAACTAGTTCCTGAACAGTGTCCTTCACATGCTGATATCCCAGAGAGGGAGTTACACAGTCACAAGATGGAGGAATAGAAAGCAGTATTCAATGTTTCCAGGTGCTGTCAACTAGACTAGGTAAACCCTGCCTGAGTTAAAGTAGCTCTTGCTGTGTGTCCTGCAGGTGTGCCACAGGTGAGCAGTGGCAGGAGATCATGCTGGCGGCGTTGCCCGGGCGACGCTGCGACCCCGACTCGGACACGGAGCCGGGGGAGGAGTTCAGCTGCGGCAGCAACCTGTCCTACATCTACTTCATCAGCTTCTTCATGCTCTGCGCATACCTGGTGAGTGTAGAGGAGGAGGAGGAGGAGGAGGAGGAGGAGGAGGAGGAGGAGGAGGAGGAGGAGGAGGAGGAGGAGGAGGAGGAGGAGGAGGAGGAGGAAGCATCTGCAGATATGTTAGATAGTGGTATTGTGATAAATCAAAACCTTTTAAAGGTCACCTATTATGCAAAATCCACTTCTACATCAACATGTGTCCCCTCTTCTCCATGTATCTTCTACATCAACATGTGTCCCCTCTTCTTCATGTCTCTTCTACATCAACATGTGTCCCCTCTTCTCAATGTATCTTCTACATCAACATGTGTCCCCTCTTCTTCATGTCTCTTCTACATCAACATGTGTCCCCTCTTCTCCATGTATCTTCTACATCAACATGTGTCCCCTCTTCTTCATGTCTCTTCTACATCAACATGTGTCCCCTCTTCTTCATGTCTCCTCTACATCAACATGTGTCTCTTCTTCATGTCTCTTCTACATCAACATGTGTCCCCTCTTCTCATGTCTCTTCTACATCAACATGTGTCCCCTCTTCTCATGTCTCTTCTACATCAACATGTGTCCCCTCTTCTCCATGTATCTTCTACATCAACATGTGTCCCTCTTCTCATGTCTCTTCTACATCAACATGTGTCCCCTCTTCTCCATGTCTCTTCTACATCAACATGTGTCCCTCTTCTTCATGTCTCTTCTACATCAACATGTGTCCCCTCTTCTTCATGTCTCTTCTACATCAACATGTGTCCCCTCTTCTCCATGTCTCTTCTACATCAACATGTGTCCCCTCTTCCTCATGTCTCTTCTACATCAACATGTGTCCCCTCTTCTTCATGTCTCTTCTACATCAACATGTGTCCTCTTCTCCATGTCTCTTCTACATCAACATGTGTCCCCTCTTCTTCATGTCTCTTCTACATCAACATGTGTCCCCTCTTCTCCATGTATCTTCTACATCAACATGTGTCCCCTCTTCTCCATGTCTCTTCTACATCAACATGTGTCTCCTCTTCTTCATGTCTCTTCTACATCAACATGTGTCCCCTCTTCTTCATGTCTCTTCTACACTCAACATGTGTCCCCCTCTTCTCCATAGTCTCCTTCTACATCAACATGTGTTCCCACCTCTTCTTCATGTCTTCTTCTACATCAACATGTGTCTCCTCTTCTTCATGTCTCTTCTACATCAACATGTGTCCCCTCTTCTTCATGTCTCTTCTACAATCAACATGTGTCCCCCCTCTTCTTCATGTCTCTTCTATATCAACATGTGTCCCCTCTTCTTCATGTCTCTTCTACTCAACATGTTGTCCCCTCTTCTTCATGTCTCTTCTACATCAACATGTGTCCCCTCTTCTTCATTTCTCTTCTACATCAACATGTGTCCCCTCTTCTTCATGTCCTCTTCTACATTCAACAGTGTCCCCTCTTCTCCATGTCTCTGTCTACATCAACATGTGTCCCCCTCTTCTTCATGTCTCTTCTACATCAACATGTGTCCCCTCTTCTTCATGTCTCTTCTACATCAACACTGTGTCTTCTCTCCATGTCTCTTCTACATCAACATGTGTCCCCTCTTCTTCATGTCTCTTCTACATCAACATGTGTCCCCTCTTCTTCATGTCTCTTCTACATCAACATGTGTCCCCTCTTCTTCATGTCTCTTCTACATCAACATGTGTCCCCTCTTCTTCATGTCTCTTCTACATCAACATGTGTCCCCTCTTCTTCATGTCTCTTCTACATCAACATGTGTCCCCTCTTCTTCATGTCTCTTCTACATCAACATGTGTCCCCTCTTCTTCATGTCTCTTCTACATCAACATGTGTCCCCTCTTCTTCATGTCTCTTCTACATCAACATGTGTCCCCTCTTCTTCATGTCTCTTCTACATCAACATGTGTCCCCTCTGTGGAAAGAGACTCTGAAAGTTTCAGGAACACAGATTCTCTCTCTTTTTGATCCATTTCTATAAAAACCTGTCTGAAATGAGCTGATCAGATTTTGGCCACTTTATGATGTCATAACGATGTGTTGTCTTGTGTAACCATTAGCCAATCAGCAACCAAGGTAACCCCCCCCCCCCCCCCCTTATCACCTGAATCTCCTCCTAGAGCACCATTGAGTTCTTTGTAACCAAATCTCTCTCAGAGGGGCGTGGGGAGGGGCTCCTTATTTTCATCTAAAGTAACAGACAGAGAATCAGCACTTTGGAAACAGGGCTGAAACAGAGGGGATTATGGGTAATGCTGCAATGATCTGTTTGGTGTTTCAGCCAATCAGAGACAGGTTCTGTATATATCTGAGACCTGTGATATATTGATGAAAAACAGTAGAATAGGGGAACTTTAAAACACAAGACTTAAAGAGGCCCTATTAAGTCTGCTGATTAGGTTATAGTGCATGTAAATGGTCTGCAGAGGCTAAAATCCATGTTCCCTCCAGATGGAGTTTCTCTGTTTTTAACGGTGTCTGGTGGAAAAGAGTTTCCTGACAGAAAGAGCTGTCTAACAACAAGGTCACGAGGTGAAATATTAATATTCTAGATATAACGTATATACACATTGATGTTTTCAGATGATTCTACAGCAGTACATTGCCTACCTGGTGAGGAGGATTAAAACAAATGAAATATAGATATTTTTAATCATTACAGGCTGTCAGGTAAGTTGGGATCAATGTCAGATGGGTGTAGCGAGGATATTATACAGACTGAGAATTAAAAAGCTCAGCCCGTTTTCTCCATCTGTGGATTTTGTTAATCCAAACAGAAAGAGACCAATGACAAAATCCTGATTTATAAAGACGGACATATTTTTGGTAGCATTTCCATGACATCAGTGCTATTTTAAGACAGGTCACATGGAGGTGAGTTTAATCCTGGAGACTGCTGTAGGATTCTGAGGGTCTCTAGTTCCCTTCAACAAAGTTCCCACATTAATTAAAAAAAGAAAATATGCACAAAGGCCAAAAATCCAAGCATGTGCAATATTGTGATTATCTTATTTTTGAAAAGCCCAACGTTTAACCTGCAACTCCTACAACTAAGCATTACGAATTCAAAGCCCTTTAATTAATTAATTTTGAAATATGCTCCTCAGTTTGAACATCTTTTAAGCTCTTTCTTTGTTAGCTTGAGGCAGATTTAGGACCACAGTTTGTTACATTGTTTCATTTTCCAGAAGGTTCGGTTTGCGTTCACACGGGCAAAACTCAAACGGACTATAAACTTTAAACACAAGTAGGGATGCATACCGATATCCGGTATTACCGAAATACCGGTTACTGGTGGCTACGGTATACCGTACCGAAATCAGATCCGGTTTCGATACTTTAAAAAAAAAAAAAAGTTTTACATTTTTTTTTTTTTTTTATACATTTGAAAAGTGAGTCTGTGGCCCGTGATGGCGGGTGTTATAAATTAGATTGCATAATCGTTTTTCTTCATATTTTATGTATCTTTCATTGTTTGTTCAATACTAGAAAGGTAAAAGTCCCACAAATGAACTGTGATGGGATTTGTTTTCTCTCACCAGTGAAGGTAAATGTTGATTTTAAAGATGAGATTTGTTTGTTTGTGCAATGCCGAGATCTCATGACCATTATTCTATTATGTATTTGTTCTCTAGTCAAATCTCAGGTTTAACATTAATTATAACGGTGCTATAACGGTCTGTTTGCATTGACAAGATGTGCTATTCACGCGGCACACCTGATGGCGGGTGTTATAAAAGATATTCCATAATCAGTTTTCTTCATATTTTGTATGTATCTTTCATTGTTTGTTCAGTACTAAAAGGTCCAAGAAGTCCCACAATTGAATTTAATATTCATTTGACATGTTAGCTATATCGTAAAGCGCTTCCTGGGAGTAATTGTGGGATGATACATTTTCAAAGTATCATGATATGTATCGGTTGAGTATCGGTATTGTTCAGTGGTATCGGTATCGGTATCGTAAAAAAGTCAACGATATGCATCCCTAAAAGTCATGTGCACGGAAATGCAGTTCAACCATTGGTCAGACATTAAGGGGGTAAAAACGCAAATCCCGGCAATTTCTACCGGAGCCTCCGCCATGGAGCATCGGCACTTTCGGCAGGTTATTCTCATGCTGCTGTTAATCTGGAGATCAACAGACACTAGCGGCCCGCGCATATGATTATATAATCAGAAAGAGTCTTTCGCTAAAGATGTTGAAGACATCCGTGTTCTTGTGACGCGTAAATACTACACTTCCTATGTTTTGGTGCGGACTGCGTTCACACCAGCGATGAACCGCTCCAGAGTTCACAAGCAAGCGCTCCGAGACCACCTCTTTGAGGCGGACCAGAGTCCGGTTGTTTAGTTCACTTCAGAGGTCTCGGACTGCGTTCACACCGACCCAAACGAACCGCACCAAGCAGACTATACAAGGCTGGTGTGAATGCGCCCTTACAGTCCCAGGGTCCAGGTTCATGTTTCTATATAATGACTTACAGTATAATGATGAATGATATCATATGACTTGACTCAACAACAAAAAACCTTAAAATAAGTAATCAAATCTTGTTTTCTGAGTGAAATGTTGGTCATAAGTTGTTCTGTTTCTGTCCTCTTCTCTGTAGATCATCAACTTGTTCATCGCCGTCATCATGGATAACTTTGAGTATCTGACCAGGGATTGGACGGTGCTCGGCACTCACCACCTGGACGAGTTCAAGAGGGTCTGGTCCGACTACGACCCCGAGGCCACGTGAGAAACTTTCCTCGTTAACCCCCCATGATCATCTGGAGACATTTTTAGAAGTTAAACAGTTATGTTCAAGATTAACGGTATGTTAAAATTGGATATAGTCGTTGAAAAAACTTGGTTTACTACATAATCTTTACACGATCGGCCATGTCAAGCAACAATCTTTTAATATTTGAAATAAACAATCCTGTTATCATATTTGTTTGTTGGCCGAAACACAGAGATGGCAAAAGTACACACATCCTTTACTCAAGTAGAAGTACAGATACTCGTGTTTCAAAATACTCTGGTCAAAGTAGAAGTACTGACTAAACTTCTTTACTCAAGTAAAAGTAAAGAGGCTTTGAAATGTACTTCAGTAAAAAGTACCCATAACTAGCAGCTGTTTTAAAGAGTACCTGACCTCCATTTATATCAATAGAACAATAATGTCATTGTTAGCTAATGAATGTTTCCATGCTGAACAACGGCAACATGACAACGTTTCCATTGGTCCCTCTTCTTTAGAGAAGACCAGGAAATGATGGATACACGGATCGTGTTCAAATCAATAGGCACGCAATGACTCTAAAGAATAATGATCACGCACCAAACACACATTCAGACTAAAGGAACCAGCTGTTTGGAAAATGAGAGAAGTAGAAAGTACAGGTATTTGTAGTTTCAACATGTAAGAAGTAGAAAGTACAGGTATTTGTGTTCAACATGTAAGAAGTAGAAAGTACAGGTATTTGAGTTCAACATGTAAGAAGTAGAAAGTACAGGTATTTGTGTTCAACATGTAAGAAGTAGAAAGTACAGGTATTTCAGTTCAACATGTAAGAAGTAGAAAGTACAGGTATTTGTGTTCAACATGTAAGAAGTAGAAAGTACAGGTATTTGGGTTCAACATGTAAGAAGTAGAAAGTACAGGTATTAGTGTTCAACATGTAAGAAGTAGAAAGTACAGGTATTTGGGTTCAACATGTAAGAAGTAGAAAGTACAGGTATTTGTGTTCAACATGCAAGAAGTAGAAAGTTCAGGTATTTGTGTTCAACATGTAAGAAGTAGAAAGTACAGGTATTTGAGTTCAACATGTAAGAAGTAGAAAGTACAGGTATTTGTGTTCAACATGTAAGAAGTAGAAAGTTCAGGTATTTGTGTTCAACATGTAAGAAGTAGAAAGTACAGGTATTTGAGTTCAACATGTAAGAAGTAGAAAGTACAGGTATTTGAGTTCAACATGTAGAAGTAGAAAGTACAGGTATTTGTGTTCAACATGTAAGAAGTAGAAAGTACAGGTATTTGTGTTCAACATGTAAGAAGTAGAAAGTACAGGTATTTGTGTTCAACATGTAAGAAGTAGAAAGTACAGGTATTTGTGTTCAACATGTAAGAAGTAGAAAGTACAGGTATTTGAGTTCAACATGTAAGAAGTAGAAAGTACAGGTATTTGTGTTCAACATGTAAGAAGTAGAAAGTACAGGTATTTGAGTTCAACATGTAAGAAGTAGAAAGTACAGGTATTTGAGTTCAACATGTAAGAAGTAGAAAGTACAGGTATTTGTGTTCAACATGTAAGAAGTAGAAAGTACAGGTATTTGTGTTCAACATGTAAGAAGTAGAAAGTACAGGTATTTAGTGTTCAACATGTAAGAAGTAGAAAGTACAGGTATTGTGTTCAACATGTAAGAAGTAGAAAGTACAGGTATTTGTGTTCAACATGTAAGAAGTAGAAAGTACAGGTATTTGTGTTCAACATGTAAGAAGTAGAAAGTACAGGTATTTGTGTTCAACATGTGAGAAGTAGAAAGTACAGGTATTTGTGTTCAACATGTAAGAAGTAGAAAGTTCAGGTATTTGAGTTCAACATGTAAGAAGTAGAAAGTACAGGTATTTGAGTTCAACATGTGAGAAGTAGAAAGTACAGTTATTTGAGTTCAACATGTAAGAAGTAGAAAGTACAGGTATTTGTGTTCAACATGTAAGAAGTAGAAAGTACAGGTATTTGGGTTCAACATGTAAGAAGTAGAAAGTACAGGTATTGTGTTCAACATGTAAGAAGTAGAAGTACAGGTATTTGTGTTCAACATGTAAGAAGTAGAAAGTACAGGTATTTGTGTTCAACATGTGAGAAGTAGAAAGTACAGGTATTTGTGTTCAACATGTAAGAAGTAGAAAGTTCAGGTATTTGAGTTCAACATGTGAGAAGTAGAAAGTACAGTTATTTGAGTTCAACATGTAAGAAGTAGAAAGTACAGGTATTTGTGTTCAACATGTGAGAAGTAGAAAGTACAGGTATTTGTGTTCAACATGTGAGAAGTAGAAAGTACAGGTATTTGAGTTCAACATGTGAGAAGTAGAAAGTACAGGTATTTGTGTTCAACATGTAAGAAGTAGAAAGTTCAGGTATTTGAGTTCAACATGTGAGAAGTAGAAAGTACAGTTATTTGAGTTCAACATGTAAGAAGTAGAAAGTACAGGTATTTGTGTTCAACATGTAAGAAGTAGAAAGTACAGGTATTTGGGTTCAACATGTAAGAAGTAGAAAGTACAGGTATTTGTGTTCAACATGTAAGAAGTAGAAAGTACAGGTATTTGTGTTCAACATGTGAGAAGTAGAAAGTAAAAAGTTGTCTGTAAAATAAGAAGTGGAGTAAAGTACTGATACCAGAAAAATGTACTTAAGTACAGTAACAAAGTATTTGTACTCCACTACTTCCCACCTCTGCCGAACCATAATAAGAAAGTAGAATAACTTAATTAGTTGCCATGAGCCCAAATATTGCTGTACTTGGTGTAGCAAGCATTAAATTAATCATGATCAAAATGAAATAATTGTTAGGGGTTCATAGAGTAAGGTGAGAATACAAGTTTGGTTTAGGCACATTTAAGGTGTTTGAATCTCTTAAAGCTCTAAATGACCTGCCTCTCATAGAGTAAATGTCTGTTGTGTGTTCCTGATGCAGCGGTCGTATAAAGCACAACGATGTCGTCACAATGCTGCGAAGGATTCAGCCTCCTCTTGGTTTTGGAAAACTGTGTCCTCATCGTGTGTGTTGCAGAGTGAGTACACGCAGATTTGGTAGAAAAGACTTGGTAGTACTTTCGAATACTGCAGGAGGTATTTACCAAAAGTATAAAATGTAAATAAACTACATTTTCTATTCAGTATTTCTATTCACAATGCAACAGCGCAACACGGCCGCCACTCAGCCGAAAACAGGAGGAAGAAGTGAAAACACAAGCCCATATTTCTCACTAAAATCTCAATGTTATTTATCGACATGATCAAATGTTTTTGCCATGAATTGAATAATGGATTCTAAACATTAAGCATTTTTTTTACAAGGCTGCAAGACACTGATTCTCTGTGCAGCCCTGCAATGTTCATCTTTATTTTTGCTACCACAAATGAGTTGCAATGATCCGGGGGAATACATGCAGTATTTCAAAGGGGGTGCAAGGTTTTAGAAAGACTGCGATAGATGTCCCTCTCCCTCTGCTCCTCTCAGAGACTGGTGGCCATGAACGTCCCGCTGCACTCTGACGGGACGGTCACCTTCAGCGCCACGCTGTTCGCTCTCGTCAGAACTTCACTGAAGATCAAGACTGAAGGTCAGATCTCATGCACATACATGCACATTCCACCCATGCATGGCACCTGTATAAGTCACTTAAACCTCTTTGTATCAGGTTGACGTTTCCTCTAAGCTTTCCTCCTTTCCTTCAGGCCCCATCGACCAGCAGAACGAGGAGCTGAAGCTGATCATTAAAAAGCTGTGGAAACGCACCAAACCAAAGCTCATCGATGAAGTTATTCCCCCACCTAGAGGTACAACAGAAACCTACAGCTGCCTGACATCATGAGCACACTTCACTACAAATGATATTACACTTTTTGGAGAATTAACACGCTTGCATTTGAGAATAATCAAAAACATATACTGTATGCCTTCCTCCTGGCCCTGCACATAATGAACTTGTTTCTCCTCAGGTGACGAGGTGACATGTGGGAAGTTTTACGCCAGCTTCCTGATTCAGGACTATTTCAAAAAGTTCCGTAAGAGAAAGGAGAGGGAGAGGAAAACCAAGAGGAAGGACAGGGCGGCTTCTCTGCAGGTGACTTTAAATATACTCCTTCACCTTCAGATTCCCCCACAGACATATCAAAGTATTCTACTTTTAATAATAATTTGCATGCAAGCCCTGAATCTTTCAATATGTCTGTGTGTGTGTCTCAAGCTTTGAAGTTTCACATAATGTCTAAGCTGCTAACTGGAACAAGATTAGCTGATTTCCACCTGATCCAAGAGGCTTTACAAATAGTTTATTTAACAGTCATTCAATTTGTTTGACCTAATAAAACGGTTGCAAAAGTTAGATTTAGATAAAATAAGAAAGCAGAGAAGTCAGTCAGAGTTGGGGGTGTGGGGGGGATGTGCGCCGCGTTTGCGCTTCAGATGAGGCTCCCTCCGCAAAATGAGGCTCCATCCGCGAAGGGTTTGCGTGATCTGCGGGTAGGGAGGGTATAACAACGTCATTTTAAATGCAGTCATTTAGCAACAGCTTGTGAGAGCAGTGCATTCATCGGTGTTCGTTTTAATGTTGCCAGTTTGTTGACGGCCTGTGTGTTGATGGGACTTCTCATGCTCCCTAAATGTTTCCCCTGTCTTTCGCCAGTTGTTAAACCCTGCTTTCACAAAACTCCCATCCCTGACAAGCTTATTTTCTATAGCAGAGCAACAGTAGAAGCACACTGCATTATCACTTTCTCTTATATAGTGAAGCTTTGTATAGACTGCTTACACTAAAATGCTAACTCAAAAATAGTAACTCAAAATAAAACTTTTGTATTGATTTGTTTAGTGAACTTTTTGGCGTTGCAGTTACGGGCCGTCCACACTACAGCTTCGACAGCTTCAAAAACGGTTTCCAACGCGTCTGCCCATTCACTTTGAATGGGGTGACGTCACGTTGCCTCGCTTTTCGCCGAACTGAATTGTGGGTAGCATAGCGGTCTGTCTCCGGCGTCAGAAGTTGAACAATGTTCAACTTCTGACGCCGGAGTAGCCAGCGCCAGCCAATCAAATCCCGTTTCTGAAAATCAGACAGCTCAAGCCATAGCCAATCAAACCGCGTTTAAGCTGGGAGAGATATCCCGCCGTTCATTTCTATATTTAAAAAAAAGATGGAGGAGAAACTAATTATCGCCGTAGCAAATCACCCAGTTTTGTATGAGCAGACCCTCTTCACCTACCGGGATACAAACCAGAGGAACCAGGCATGGAGGGAGGTGGCAGAGACAGTGGGTGAAACTGGTAGGTTTTCGCCTGTTTGAGGAGTTTATATATATATATATTGCTCTCATAAAATCCCCGGGGTTTTTTGCTTTGTATGTCGGGGGCGGGAGATTCATGTGATTGGTTGTTGGTCGCGTTGCTCGAATAAAATCCCCAAGCTTCAGACACGCCCAGCTCCAAGCTTTTTTTGAAGCTGTAGTGTGGACGCTCCGCCAACAGATGGGGGTGCTGCAGCCCCCTCAGCACCCTCCCTTCCCGCGTCCCTGTAAGAAAGATAACTTAAATGAATCCCCTATTAAAATAAATACTAGGCTTCACAGCATCAATAACAGTGAAACAAAGGATAAGGCAGGTAAGAGTTCACACAGGATGATATCAGAATAATAAGAATTCAAATTAGTAAAAACTGGTTTGCCATATTATATGTTTGTATGTGTATATGTTTTAAAATGTACGTCACAAAACCTACTGTCACCAGGATAAATACATTCTGGTAAATATAGAAATAAAAACAAAAATAAAACACTTTAGTGGAGTGTGGGATTTTCTCATGATAAATATCGAGGTCCTTTCAACCATTTTCAATATATTTTCCAAATTTGCTGAGAGGTAATTGCTTACACTGAGGGTGCATATTGTAAGTTCATATAAATATGTGTGGCCTTTTTGTTTATGTCTACGATGCTGTCGACTGGCAGCTTTAGACTATTCTCAGCAGTTGTCAATGTAATAACCAGCTTTTCTTTCTCTTTCTTGTACGTCATGTAAAGGTTTCGTGTACCTACTTACTGTATATTGTGTATGTCTTTGATTTATTGTAACTAAAAGAAAAATTCCAAATAAAGTATTGAAATATATGAATATATGTGTCTCAGATGGGGCTGCGCACGCTGCAGGATTTGGCTCCAGAGATTCGCCTGGCGATGTCGTGCGACCTGGAGGAGGAGGAGGGCGAGATGGGGCACGACGAGATCTTCCACAGCGAGCACGGGGACTCGGGGGCCTCCACGCCCCGCGACACGCCGCTGCCGCCCATCCACATGCTGGTGGAGCAGGTGACGGTGCTCATGGAGAGCGAGCCCAGGGAGGCGGTGGTGACGGAGCAGGTGACGGGGCTGCTGGAGCACCACAAGCCGGGGTCCGAGCTGGCAGGACTGGAGGTGGTGACGGAGCAGCCGCCCAGGTCCGAGCCCCTCTCCGTCAGGTGGGTCTATAATTATGTTAGAAAAATCTCACTGGTCCCCGGCTTGATCTTCAACCTCAGGATCCATGTATGTGTGATCCTCTCCAGAATGGAAGTAGTCATCACATACAGAGCATCAACTAGTTCCTGAGCAGTGTCCTTCACATGCTGATATCCAAGAGAGGGAGTTACACAGTCACAAGATGGAGGAATAGAAAGCAGTATTCAATGTTTACTTCAGATTAGCTCCACGTCAGAAATGAGCATGCTTGTCATATGTCTATCTCCATAGAGGCTGAATCATCATGTTAATCACATAGCTATCATATTCCTACAACAGTCCTGATGCTCTTCTAGGTAATCACACATCCTGTCATGTTCACAGCTACAGTTGGGATACCTTTGTTATCATGTTACTCTCATGTTGGAAGAGGACATTCAGTATTTTCCAAACATATGGTTTAGTTTAATTTATTTGTTTATAGTGTCGTGGACAGTCCCTATTGATCACAAAAACAGTAAATGGGGCAGCTTTAGCCAACATTGCTAATTTCCAGCTGTTGTCCCCGGCCAGATGATAGACACCGTTAAAATCACAACACATCAACAGCATTAGTATAGTATTCAGGTCCTTTTGTTACATTACATGTCACTTACATACTCAATACTGTGGACAATCCCCACAGGAGCAATTTGGGGTGAAGTGTCTCAGGGACACAACGACATGCTGACTGCAGTGGGGTTTGAACCTGTGCTTCCCTGATCCCAACACCAACACACTAGTCCACTGCGCCGGTCCTTTTGTGCAGTCAAAAGTAGAAAAATATGGTGTTGAAATACTCCGTTACAAGTAAAAGTCTTGAATTGGTCTGGTTAAGGAATGTTTTGTCTTAAGTAGGTCTTTGTGTTGGAACGTATTATGACAATTGAGAATCAAAAATGTTGAATATAAAAAAATAATATTTAAAAACACAATATTAACAAAGTACAGAAGTTTAATTAAAAAAGTAAATACTCAAGTGCAAGAAAAAAGTCCTACATTGAAAGAAATACTTGAGTAAATGTATTTACCTAAATAAAAGTATTGATTGTAAAGTAAAAGGTACTAAATATACTTAACTTAAAGTATTTGTTGTGCAGTAAAATGTAGTTAAAGATAACGTATAGTTTGTGCAGTGTTAGTAATCTGAACTAAAGAATTGTGCAGTAAAATGATATTTGATGTTTCTGAATTATTACTACTTCTGCATTATTGTTGCATGTAACTGCTGTAACTACTTGACTGCTGATGTGTTCTCCTCCTACTGTTGGCTAGTTTAATCTGCACTAATGCATCGTATTCTATAAGACCATCATGTGTTATTTAGATTTGTCCAGGGAGAACCATGTATCTCTAAAAAATGAACTTGTTAGGAGTTTCTCAGAAAAGCAGCCCTGTTTCCAGCTTTGTGACATACAGTACCTTAAATGTATATAAGATAAGATAAGAAGTACTTTATTGATCCCAATTTGGGAAATGTTTGTGTTTCCGCAGCATACAAAGAGATGGCATTGTACAATACAAAGGAAAGAAATAAACAAGAAAGTAGAAAATATACATGTTGAATTACAAATATTGAGTAAATTAGTGGAGTAAATGTATTTAGTTGCTCTCCCCCACTTATATATAGTCATAATTACATTACATTGCATTTAGCTGACGCTTTTATCCAAAGCGACTTACAATAAGTACATTCGACCAGGAAGACACAACCTTAAAGAAAACAGAATCATATAAGTACATCAGGTTTCATAGAGCCAAACATTTCAAGTGCTACTCAACTGGCTTTAGGTAAGCCAGTCCTTTATTAGTATAAAAGTGCTTCGTTAATAGTTCTAACGCTCGAAGTGGAGTCGAAAGAGATGAGTAATAATGAGTTTTTCCTTTCTGTTCAGGGTGGACATCATCACTGAGTATCCTCCTCCTGCTCTTCTTGGCTCTCCTCCTCCTCCTCCTCCTCCTCCTCTGGATTGTCCTCCTCCTGCAGAGATGCCTCCTGCAGAGATGCCTCCTGCAGAGATTCCTCCTGCAGAGATTCCTCCTGCAGAGATTCCTCCTGCAGAGATGCCTCCTGCAGAGATTCCTCCTCCAGAGATTCCTCCTGCAGAGATTCCTCCTGCAGAGATTCCTCCTGCAGAGATTCCTCCGGTGGCTGTAGTTGAGGAGCCGGTGGTGGTGGAAGCTCCGGCTGAAGTACCTGAGCAGGTTCCCGTCAGTGAAGGAGAGCCAGCAGCTCCAGCACCAGTAGAAGGGTAAGAAACAAGAGAGAGGGAGGAGATAAAAACATGTCATTAACTAATAAGTTCATGTATTCGCTTGCTTGCAAGCTTCACCCTAACCCTCTTAGTCTCCCTCATATTCTTACATGTCCTCTTCCAGTCTTTATGCTAAGCTAAGCTAAACTAACAGTTCCCTGACTTCAGCTTCATGCTTAACAGACAAGCATGAGCAGAAGCCCATCTCTTCATCTCACTCGTGGCAGAATAAGCTTATTCCCCAATATCTCAAACTGTTCCTTTGCACTGAAAAAACATGTTTATTTTGGAAAAGCGCTCTTCAGTCTTCTAAACTGTTATCTTACCTAAAAGAATAGCAAAATAGGAAAACATAAGTGAATCTTAGAAATCCATGGCTACTAACAAAAGATTGTTTAATCACTTCCTGCATGAGGCCGTTGATTTATTTCTCTATCAGGAGAAATCTTATCACAAGCCAATTATTTCAATCGTTATGCTAAGCTAACAGTTTGAGCGTTGACAAATATCGAGTTGTATCTAAATCTTATTATAATTTCGTTGTACCTGTACAATGACAAAATTAAAGATCTATATCTAACTCGGAATAAGTATATTTCCCCCAATGTATTTTTGAAAAAACGTAAGTTAACTCTTTTGTATTGTCTACAGTTACGTGTATCCAGAACCGGTCCCTCCAGCAGAACCTGAGCCCGTCTACAATGATCCGAGCCTGCAGAGAGTCGACAGCGTCGGGGAGACACCGTACAGCGTTCCTGATGCTAACGGCTACGCTAACACTGACCCTAACAACTATGCTAATACTGACCCTAACAACTACGCTAATACTGACCCTAACAACTACGCTAACACTGACCCTAACAACTACGCTAACACTGACCCTAACAACTACGCTAATACTGACCCTAACAACTACGCTAGCACTGATCCTAACAACTACGTTAGCACTGATCCTAACAACTACGTTAGCACTGATCCTAACAACTACGTTAGCACTGATCCTAACAACTACGTTAGCACTGACACTAACAACTACGCTAATACTGCTGCTAACGGTTACACTAACCCTGCTGCTAATGGTTACGCTAACCCTGCTGCTAGTGGTTACGCTAACCCTGCTGCTAGTGGTTACGCTAACCCTGCTGCTAGTGGTTACGCAAACCCTGCTGCTAATGGTTACGCTAACCCTGCTGCTAATGGTTACACTAACCCTGCTGCTAGTGGTTACGCTAACCCTGCTGCTAACGGTTACGCAAACCCTGCTGGTAATGGTTACGCTAACGGCTATGCTAACGGTGGTAACGGTTATATTGGCGCCAATATGAACAGAGAGGCTGTCACAGTGAGCCCCGCTTCCTACTCTTCTAACGGGTACAACGGGAACGGATACATCAGTGATAGCGTTAGCATTGTTAGCGCTAACGGTTCAGGAAGCACGATGAACGGCGCTGGAAACGGCAGCATGATCAGCGGGTTCACCGGAAACGGATTCCACGGAAAGGAGAACGCATCCTCGTTTATCAGGAGGCGCATTCTGCCTGCTCTACCAAAAGGTGATCCTTTAATTTGGGGCAGGGACCCAATTTTATTCAGGTAGATTAGTTCAGTTTTTATTTAATCTAATTTAGTTAAGTTTAATTAAGTTAAGTTTAATTTATTTTAGTTGAATTTGGTTCTTTTAGTTTGTTTATTTTAACGTCATTCAGGACATATTTTGACCCTCTAATGGCCAGTGTTTGTTTGCTATATTATATGAAGAAGAGTCATAGTCATGCATGCTGACATTTTCCCATAATCCCCTGCTTTCTGTTTCAGGCCGTAAACCTTCCTTTAACGTGCAGTGTCTGCAGCCGCAGAGCAGCATGGACGACGTCCCCATCCCGGGGTACCATGGCAACATAGGCCCCCCCAGAGCCCATATACAGGTACACACACACACACATGTACCATGTAAAAAAAAAACTCTCCACCTCTATGGTGCAGGGATGACCTATTTGTGTAGGCCGACCCCAGAAATAAACTGCGCATGGGTTTCCTCGACAAAAAAGCAATGGGATTTCTCCATAGGATTTTGGAAGATAGCTCGAAATAAGGTCTGTGGAAAACAAACCTGTTTGATAAATGCACGTTTTGTTCAGCCGGATAATCTCCACATGTCTACCCTACTGTTATTATTTTCGAATCATAAATCTAGTCGCCAGAAGCAAAATGCTAACGTTATGCTATAAAGGAACTACAGTCGAGTCCAGCAGCACGACTTCAACGTCACGCCTCGTCTCGATATTAAAACATACAGATTCTAAATGGAACAAGTTGAAGCGTTTGTTTGAACAGATTGCAGGAGGCAGGAACTTGCTTTCAAGCAGAACAGAAACTAACTTAGAGGAGTGTTTACGTGTTCGGCGTAATGACGTACAACGTCCTCGACAACTTCTGTAGTCCTATTCAGCCACTTGGTAACAACCATCGTTTCTCAGACACGTCAACTCTTCAGAAATCACCAGTGGGGTCACTGCTGATGGATTTAATGTCGTAGAACAAAACGTGATCCGTCTCTTCAATGTGTCTCAACCACAGACCTTATTTCCAGATATTTTCCTAAACCCTATGGAGAGATCCCATTGGCTCTGAGACGAGGGAACAGGAAGTGGTGAAATGCTAACTCACTTCCGGGTTTTAGGACTCGTTCCTGCACCGCTCTATTTGCTTGTATTTTAAGCATACTTCATTTAAAGATGAATGTGATTGATAGCATTTTATTTATTTACAGATATTGTGATAATATTGTTAATAACTTAGGCTTACTTTAATAACTTAAATAAACTTTTTTTCAAGATTCAAAGGCTTTATTTTGTAGTTTTATTTAGTTTAATTTAGTCTAGTTAACAATAAAAAAACTATATGAATATTGCAAGAAACAGAAATGTATATAAAATAGTGCATACTTCCTCCTCTCCCGTCCTCAGAGCGTTCACAGTTTGGAGCGGACCGGCGCCATGTCCTCAGCCTCCTGGGTGAACACGGCGACGGCGGGGCCCCCTCCCCACCCGGGGATGATCGCCCCTTCTGGACGCCGAGGGAAGCTCATCTACACCCCGATGCTCCGGATGGACCAGGCCTCCGGACGCAGCCAGCCGATGTGGAGCGACGGCAGCGCCAGCCTCCCCGCCGCCTCCCGGGCCGCCGCGGGCTGGTACCCCGGTCAGACCCGGACCCTCGGCAGCGTCAGGATGCCCCCCGTCAGCCAGAGCTACCTGGAGAAAGGGAGCGCAGACAGCCTGGTGGAGTCGGTGAGTAAAGGGGAAAATTGTTGATGAAATCTAAAGCAATATGTATATGCAATATCAATATGAACAACATATGAACTATTTCAAAATACTTGGAACTCTCTCATGGGTTGGGTGGGTTCAGAGTTTTCCTAGTTTATCTTTAAACAAGGACATTTGTATTAAAATGGCTGTAACTGTCATTTTTATAATAAAATGTGTCGCTTGTTTATCTGTGAAATATGTAATTATTTTTTAAGCAATAATTCTAGAAAAACAAAGAAGCTGCTGGAAGCTGGAACTTAAAAGGACTTTTGATAACAAATTATGTATAAAATGTAATGTTTGAATTTAGTAATACATACATATACTAAATTGGAATTACTGTAGCTCAATAATTACTGAACAAAACTAATTATTTTAGAAAGTAATGATAATACTTTCTCATTCTCCTCAGTCTGTAATTGCATATTATCATAAAATAAATAAAGGGGCAACATTTTGCATTTTAATTTGAGTGACTAACGCCATAGACGTGCATGTTTATGTTGGCATGGTACAGAGAATTATAACCTAATCCCCGCCTGACTCCGTCCTTCCTCTCTCTATCTCACATCAGATCCTGATCTCCGAGGGTCTCGGCGTCTACGCCCGGGACCCGAAGTTCGTGAACTTTGCGAAGCGTGAGATCGCGGAGGCGTGTCACCTGAGTCTGGACGACATGGAGAGCGCGGCGTCCGACCTCATCGCCCGCGGAGCCAGCCAGTCCATCTCTCGCTTCGAGGACGAGCTGGCCGACGAGATGAACTGCGTGATCTCTTACTGAGGTCCGGGAAAAAAATGCATTAACAGTGAGAGGAAGTAAGGAGAGAGGATTGTGAGGAAAGGAAGTGTTATTTAAAGAGAGGGAGAAACGTGTGCAAGACTGATGTGATTTTCTTTTTGTCTGAAGTTCAAATGTTGTGTTTTTTTTGTAAATGCCAAAACACACACTAACACACACCCTGATTTTAAGAGCAGTATGTGGCAGGACTGCGTTGTTTTGCCGCAGAAAACTGGACTTTTCTTTTTGCATTGTGTTCTCATTTTATACTGTACATGAACTGTTGTCCCTTTATACTCCTGTACAAACTGTAAAAATAGAAAATATGACAACAAAATGTTTATAATTTATTAAACGAATAACGATACGCGAGTGCCCAACAGCATTCGCTATTTTAGAGAAGTATTTAAATATATAAAACATATTGAATATCCTCTTTTAAGAAACATGAAAACTAATAGCAGCATTTTGGATTTTTGTGACTTTAAATAAAGCGTCATGTATTCTCAAATGATTGTTTTGTTTTGGATTTATTATTGTAACATGTCACTAAAAAAGATTGTTATTCGCCTCCAAAAATATAGTGAAGTGGATGTAGCATCAAAGGTCCCATGTCATGGCCACTTCTACTGATCATAGTTCCATTGTGAGGTCTACTAGAATAGATTTACATTGTTCAATGTTCCAAACTCACATTGGTTTCTCACACAGCATCTCTGTATAGTGTGTGTATTCACTCTCTGTCCTACACGGCTTGTTGGAGCTCCTCCCCCCCCTCCCTGTGAGCCCACTGGTCTCTGATTGGTCAGCTCGCCCACTCTGTTCTGATGAGTCCACCACCGTTACAGCGGAACATCAGTGATTATGTTTTACAATGGCGTTTGTTAGCAACCAGGAAATGACACCAGTAATGACAAACAGATCAGAATGCTGCGTGGGGTCTGGGTGCCGTGTTGGCGGGACGTTCAAATCAAATCAAGTTTTATTTATATAGCACATTTATAAACGATTTTTGGTCGAGCCAAAGTGCTGTACATATAATAAAAATAGCCTACAGTAGAGACACTACACAGCAAATACAACAACACAGATTGTTCAGAATATCAGTATGAGAAAAACGACACCCTCTGTCCTTAGACCCTCTGTCCTTAGACCCTCTGTCCTTAGACCCACACATCGTACAAGGAAAAACTTCCAGAGAAAACCCACAGTTTAAGACACTGATCTAACCCCTCCCAAAACACACACACACACACACACACACACACACACACACACACACACACACACACACACACACACACACCTCTCTGCATTAATAAGCCTCGGGGCAACCTCTCATTGCCCTTAGAATAAAGCTGCTTTCTCATTGGCTCTCATTTACTCCACGTCTGATGCTTCCTCTGACGTCACTACGCTTCACACGTCCTCGCCCAATTCGTGACGCAGTCTGCTCTTCCTCCTGGGTGTCTGCCTCCCCGCCATCACCCCCCCTCCCTGGCTGTTCCGGAGAGACGCCTCCCTCCCTCCGCCCCTCTGATCCTCTTATCAGCGAGTAAGCGGCCAAGATGGATGTTGTAAACCAGGTAAGGCTTTGCGGGGGGGAAATCATATATTTCATTACTGTTTTTTCTCTGTAGATGATTCTCATTCATTTCGCATTATTGTCCTCCACCCTGCGCTATAAGTAGGATGTTTTTTTGGCCAAAGATGCGCCGACCTTTACCGTTTTTCAGCGCAGAGCTCTCGATGAGTCGGAATTGTGATTTATGCATGTATGTCTGCACGACGGTGTCATTTATCCTCCTGTTAATCTGCAGATATAATAGATTAGCCTGTTCTCAGTAACACCACCACAAAAAAAATGTGTAGGATGTGCAGAGATTTCTGCAGCAATGACATTTCGCTTTTAGAGGATGTGGCCTCCACCGGGATTCATCCTGCTAATTGATTTAGGCTGTCTCGATGAGCATGCTGCTGCTTGGATAACAAACATGATTGATTTCTAAGGCAGACCATTATGTCGGTGTGTGTGTGTGTGTGTGTGTGTGTGTGTGTGTGTGTGTGTGTGTGTGTGTGTGTGTGTGTGTGTGTGTGTGTGTGTGTGCGCATGTGTGCGCGTGTGGGCTCGCATAGCCGCAGTATAGGCCGCACGACATAAGAGAAGCTCTGTGACAAAGAGGGGCTTCAGTGTGAGCGGAGAGGGGAGATGAAACATACATTTTGTGAGGATGCGTCATCTGTTCAATATGGATGCTGAAAGATGATGGAGAGTATAGAGAAACCATCATCACTGCTGCGGCCATTTATTGATACACACACACACACACACACACACACACACACACACACACACACACACACACACACACACACACACACACACGCCGCCTTCGTATTCTTCCTCCTCTTCTCCTTGTTTGCGGTGTCGCATCACCTGCGCAAAAATACATCCTCCTGTTTGTGGCAGATAACGCGAGAGCTGCAGGTAAAATGATATTTTTAAAAAAAAGGAGAAGGCTGCTGTGAAGTGTGCATCGTGAGAGCACCGAGAAAACAGGTTAATCAGCTTTAGTGTAACGGTAATGCTGCCAGGAGCTCACACACACACACACACACACACACACACACACACACACACACACACACAGACAGACAGACAGACAGACAGACAGACAGACAGACAGACAGACAGACAGAGCAGTGTCATAGAGGGGGACAGGGGCAACAATGCCCAATATGTAAATATATACACACATTTCTATACAACTTAATGCAACTATCCATGTCCTTTAAAAAGCCTCATATAGTATTTTTTTAATACATAATTGTGTGTACTATATGTACATTTTTATTTAGTGTTTTTGCTTTCTTTTTTTCCAAAGTCTTAAATTTGTGTCATTTTTAAATTAAATGTTATATATATTTTTATTTTCTTTAGATTAAGTTTGTGTTAATATGTTTTATTACATTTTTTATTAATTTGATGGATATTTCACTCCTGCACATTTTTTCTTTAATTAATTTTATTACATTTTTAAATATATTTCTTATTTTAACTACAAAATGGAGTCACAAAACCCAATTTCCCCGGTATAAATAAAATATTTCCTGTTTCTGATTCAAAGCATTTAAGCGTAAGCAATTTATGCACTAATTACAATTTGTTGTGCCCCTTCAAAGTTATGGCCAAATGTTAGTCTTTTATTGTTTCCTTGATGCTTGGACTCACATATTTGCGTTGTACCACGCAGCCTCAGGGCGTTATGAGTGTGAGGTAATTAGGTTCCTGATTTTAATCATCAACTTCACACAGAGAGAGAGAGCGAGAGGCAGCTGTGTGAAAAAGTTAAAATACATTTTAACTAACGGCTGTTTTGTGTGTGTTTTGGCAGCTGGTGGCCCAAGGGCAGTTCACTATACTCAAACAACCGCTGGGATTTATCAAAGTTCTACAATGGGTAAGTGCACTTCTTATTACTCCGTACATTCTACATTATAATAACAACGTAATCACAGAATAGGAAAATGTGTTTGTTGAATCTTTGTATTGAAATGCTCACACACACAATCCAACAGGAAACACATAGTTATCATAAATTATTGGATTCATTTCTTACATTTTTGCATTTAAGACCAAAGTGGTTGAATTTGACGCCTTTTTCAATTGAGAACCAAGCATGTCATATCTGTATTTCCTTTTGTATTTATTAGTCATGTTATTGTTTTGTTCTTATCTTACCAGGGTGTTATACTTTGATATGGCTTGTGTGCCATTTTGGGTTTGACCTTAGAGAAATGTATATGGAGAGTGAATGAATGAATGTATGATCTGATCTAGCTTTTTGAACACAAATATGGTTCTAATAACGGTCCAAATTGAAGTAAAATTGCATACTTTTTACAGAGAAAATGTACATTTTTGCAAGTATTGCATATCAAATATATGCATCTAGATCTTCCTCAGTGAAAACATGCTGATATATATATTTTTTAGTGAATAGTTTATGGCATGGTGGTTGAAAAGGGGTGAAGATGACTCAATCTGAAAATGCCACCAAGCTCTCTGGATTCATATGGAAACACACACACACACACACACACACACACACACACACACACACACACACACACACACACACACACACACACACAAACACACCCCCAAACACACACACACAAACACACACACAAACACACACAAACACACACACAAACACACACAAACACACACACACACAAACACACCCCCAAACACACAAACACACACACACACTAACACACACAAACACACACATTCAAACACACACAAACACACACACACACACACAGGCACACACATGCAAACACACACAAACACACACACACATACCATGTATACATCACTTCAGGGGACATTACATTGACTTACATGCATTTCCTGGAGACTTATCCTAACCTTAACCCTAACCCTAACCCTAACCCTAACCCTAACCCTAACCCTAACCCTAACCCTAACCCTAAACCTAATCCTAACCCTAAACCTAACCAAGTCTTCACCCTAAAATTAATGATTCCCCTTATGGGGACCTCCAATTTGTCCCCATAAGGGAGGCGAGTCCCCACACATGACTGTGTAAACAGATTTAGGTCCCCACAAGTATAGTAATGCTAGGCCATACATACACACACACACACACACACACACACACACACACACACACACACACACACACACACACACACACACACACACACACAGGAGGAGAGAGGAGCCTCCCTCCAGTGTTGTATTATGTTTTAAATGAATAATGACATGTTATACAAAAATATATCAGAAATTGAATTGATATTTATATCATTAGGGTTTTCATTATCCAAGGCTCATGAGCTCATGCCTGCCATTTTACTTTTCAGCTTTTTGTACACAGATAGACTTTCTCTGGGGAAACCCTCTGCTAAAAACGTGCCCTTAGTTCTCCACATACTTCGGGAAGCATTGTAAGTTATGTTCCTGGGGAGAGACCCTCACACCCATCACAATATGTGCATCTTAGTCTCACACAAACTTCAGCAACACAACCCAATGTTCATCCATGTGTGGTCCTAATAACAGAACCCCTCTCAAACCACCACAGGGGGGATGTCAGCTGGACTCTGTGCTGTTTGCAGTAAATAACCTTGCCTTTACTGACCGCTTGGTGACCTTCTGTCCCTCAGAGGTCATACAGCTGCAGGGATTACTGATGGAGGCGACTCCTGCACTCAGGGTTTAACGTGTCAGTTACTTTCAGCAGACCAGCAGCAGCTCCACCTCACAACGACTCTCCTGAGTGAAGTCCTGCTCTGAATGCTGAGTAGTGTCCTGAGGACAGGAAGCTCAGCAGGACATGTTGGAGGGTGTTAGAGGGGGGGAACCTCCTCCTCCTCCTCCTCCTCCTCCTCCTCCTCCTCCTCCTCCTCCTCCTCCTCCTCCTCCTCCTCCTCCTGAGAATACAGCCAGAAAACGATGCATGCAATACATTTTTTTAGCGACGGGAAGCTTCAACAGAATTAGAAAAATGTCCAATTGAGCTCAAATCAGTTCGGCATCTGAAATATATGTTTTTTAATAACACGTTTTGGTGAGATATTTAAAAAAGAAAAGGGGTGTCTTAAGGACATTAAGTAGCTAAGTTCTGCCTATAGTTAGACATATTTAAATGATAATGATCAATTCATCAATTTAGGGTATCAACAATAATGTCATCAGTTTGATTTGTTCCTTTCTGCACCAATCGAAGCGTACGCATGTTTGGACGCAATAGAAAGGCAACAACAGAAACAACAACATGGTTCAGCATGTGGAAGAAATCCCTAAAAACACACTTATCTAATAAATAAATAAGTAAGCGTAGGGCGTGAGCTGGGATGCATTTAAAAATCAATTACGCACTATTTTAGTAATTGATTTATTGTCATGTTTCCATCCAAGAGGAAGCTCCTGTGTCCAGCGTCTCCGATCTGAGGACTGTGTTCCTTTGTCTTAAACTCAAGCTGATTATCTTCGGTGTTTTGTTCTGCTGGCGCACGTTGTGGTGCCTGAACGTGGGCTGCAACCGGGAGGGGGATTTATTTGTACATATTATAGCAAAGGATCCATCAATTAAAACAACGTTATTATACCCTATTGTCAAATCAAGTCTGAACAGTTCAGTATCTCCAATTGCAACATCAAAAAGGACCAAATATTTAGGATACGAAAACAAGGAAACGTGCAATAAATAGAGCATAACATGACAATCAGATGAATGTCTATATGTGTTAGTTCTAGTTGTGTGTTGATTGAACAGAGTATGTAACGGCATTTTCAGATGAGCAGGATATGTTCCCACAGATATCCTCACCTCACACACAGCTAGTGAGGGCCTCTACATTTTGTCTTTGCTTTCATAATGTTAAACCCAGATGTGTTTTTATGGTCTTGTTCAGATTATGTTAACAGCTGACGGTTTGCATTATCAACATATAGAGCCAGATCATTTCTATTCATCATTTGAGTCATTTTTTCCAGCAAAAACACCCATTATTCTCTTTTTCTTGCTCCTCGGATGTGAGGATCTGATGCTTTCCGTTGTCATATATAATTCTTCACTAACTATCGTTGGGTTTTTGACTTGTGTTCTAACAAAACAAGCTATGTGGGGAAGTCACCTTGAGCTTTTTTTAGTTATTTTCTGACATTAAATCTACCTTTTGATCTGAAAAGTGAAGCCCATTCCTTGAACTTGTATTGTTTCCAATGGCCAGCAGGGGGCGACCCGCGCGGTTGATTGCATGGAAGTCTATGAGGAAATAGGCCTACTTCTCACTTGATTTATTACCTCAGAATACATTTCCCTGGTGGGTTTATGGTCTCAAACTCTAGTTGCAAGTCTTCTTCAGTACACCATGATGTTTGATGAGTGAATTATGGTTCAATTTGGAGTAAAAATAGACCATTAAAGCAGTGTGTGCTATAGGGCGTGGCTACGGTGAGGTCGCTAACACTTTGTTGTCTATGTTTGGTGTTTTCCTCTTGGCATCTCAAGTGTGTGTTCACTTGTAATAGATCATATAAATGTCTTAGTTAACTTTCAGTTGTACTTCGATAGCCAAAATGTAAAAAACTAATGCTTGACGTCATAATGAATGCTCCTGTATGGTCTGTGCATTTTATAGACAAAATAATATATAGATTAAGTAAATAATTGGAAAATGAGATGATTTAGCAGCCCTAATTATTCAAGACTCGAGGTGTCATGTGCAAAATAGCTACAGTATAGTTGTTGGCAAGAAACATCGTAAGTCCCGAGCTCCTCAACAAGATGCATAATACAATATACTTAAGACGTAAATACATTAAAAAGTGTAATAAATGAGCGCACATGACCTTATCGTGCAGGTCAAATGGAGGAATAAGTACACGAAAAGAATTAGATAAATCTGAATGACAATAAAATCCTTCATATTCTAAAATGATGAACTTAAAACATGTAATACTTACATGCAATGATATAAAGAAGACATTTTGGACGGAGAAATGAAAAGGAAATAGAGTAGGAGTAGCACATGGGTCCCATATCTGTTAGCTACACCCTTAACCAGTAGCATTTGACATATTGGTGCAAGTAAAAGGCAAGGTTAAACATTGTATTCATGCACATAATGAGATAAACTGAATTACAAGTTAGAATGAATCCTATACATGGATATAAACATTACATTCCTGCATGCAAAGTAATGAAGAATACATTTTGGGAGGTTAAAGGAATTTGGACCCTATAACTGTTAGCTGAAGCCCTGGTTGGCGTACAATGCAGGAGTAAACAGGGATATGTAAACTAAATGCACGTACAGTCGAATGAGATTTAAAAAATGTGAAATGTAATACCGTACAGTAGAATAAATCCTGACCTGTATATAGTAATAAAGTATACAGATTTAGACTTAATCAGGGTTCAAGGTTAGTTTATTTGTACAGCACATTTTAAGATACAGAGGCCATTCAAAGTGCTTCACATAGGCATTTAACACATAGTAATTCAAACTAAACAAACACAAAGTAATAACATTTTGGGAGGGTAGATTAGTAGGAATTTGAGTACGAGTGATCCCTTCCTGCAAATGGACCCCATAACTGTTAGCTAAAGCAATATGTGCACGTAGCACTACAGTCAAATGAGATTTCTGAAAATGTGAAATTAAATAACGTACAGTAGAATGTGTAGGCTGCAGCTCCACCACAGAGGCACGATGAGTGTGCTGCATGACTCTGAAGTCCTTCCCGGAGGCAGAGTGAGTGTGCAGCCCCTCGTCCAATCAGGAGGCTCGCTCCGGAGGCCGTGAATCATCTGCTGCCGTCAGACGGGAGGGGGAGCTGCTCCCTCTCTCTCTGGATTAATAATGGAAACACACACACACACACACACACACACACACGCACACACACACACATACACACACAGGCCCTCCTCGGTACCGCAAGTAAATACCGCTAGTAAATTGTCAAGGGGGGGGTGCTAGTGACTTATCCGACCGGCCCACATGCACACGCACGCACACACACACACACACACACACACACACACACACACACACGGGAGGAGAGGAGCCTCCCTCCATTACAGGCTGCAAGAGGAGATGCTTCAGTGTAGTGTGAATAACCGTTAATGCAGGCAGTATGCGCCGGAGAGAGATCAGTGTAGATTAGTGTCATTCAAAACAAATCACAATCAAGGAATTGGGTTTCGTGACAGTTGCTAAGGAGCGAAAAATAAATATATATATTTGCTTTGATTCATGAATTATTAAAGATGTTAAAGTAAGAATGTGCAATACAAATAAAACATGTATTCTAACAAGTTATAGTAAGATCTGTATAAACATCTATCTTCATCTAAGAAGAACACATTTAATAGAATACAAATAAGAATATTTAAATAAGAAATTCAAGTAAAAATGTGCAGTAAGGATATAAAATAAAATATAAGAAGATAAGTTCAAATGTGTACTTCAACATTTAGGCAAAGATTCCTCACATTTCAGACTTAATCAGTTTTATCATACTCGTGAAATGCACGAGGTGGAGCGTGCATGTGACTGGTGTGTGTGTGTGTGTGTGTGTGTGTGTGTGTGTGTGTGTGTGTGTGTGTGTGTGTGTGTGTGTGTGTGTGTGTGTGACTGGTGTGTGTGTGTGTGTGTGTGTGTGTGTGTGTGTGTGTGTGTGTGTGTGTGTGTGTGTGTGACTGGTGTGTGTGTGTGTGTGTGTCTCTGTGGACGTGAGTGAGAACATGGGGGTGGAGCCTCTCTGATGTGAGATGAAGATGAGGATTTGTTGGTTCTGTCGAAGCTCCGGGGTGTTTTCTGCTCAGACGCTCGTGTTTGTTTCTGCAGGCGCGCAGCTTGTGTTGATTCTTTGTTCTCTTGGCTTCATGTCGGCACACTCGCAGGCGCTAAACCCGATGATGCATTCATGTTGTGTAAGAACCAGTCAATCTTAATAAGATAGTCAAACTTGAGAAATTGCTGAATTTCATCGCAGAATATTCACTTAAGCAATTACAGATACATGTATTAATATGCTTGCTGCACATACATCACTATAGGCTGTGGATGCAGATTGACTTCATGAGCAGAACCGTGATGTATGAGAAAATAATCCTTTACAAATCAATAATCCATACCTACAAATCTCACTGGTTCATAGGGGGGAACAGAAGGTACACACTGTGTGTATCACAAGCCAGACATGCAGAATAAAGTGCTCCACCACAAGGGAAACGAACATGAACATGAACATGAAAAACAGGGGAAAGAATTCATGGAAAATACAATGTTTTATGTAAAAATAGGATTAAAATAGGATTTGAAAAAATGTATATATTTTAAAAATAGATATAATAAAATGGAAAACATAATTAAAGAAGAAATAAAATGTCTATTCTGTTTTGCAGCATATCAAGGGACCCTGAAGCAGCATCATTAAAACGTCTCGATGCATCATCCTCTACTTTCATTTCATACATCAGTAGTGGACACCCACCCACACACACACACACACACACACACACACACACACACACACACACACACACACACACACACACACACACACACACACACACACACACACGCGCACGCACACACACACACACTCGGATATTGTGTCTCCATGTGAAAACCGTCCTCTGCCTCCTCGCTGTGTGACGCTGCCAGCACTGTTTCCATGGCACCCAACACTCTGCGTGCCACCATTTATTTTCTCTCCTTCCTCCCCCATCACTCCTCCATCCCTCCTCCCTCACTCCTTCATTCCTCCCCCCTATCACTCCTCCTTCCTCTCATCTGTCAATGTAAAGTAACTCTAAATGGACATACACCTGAACATCAGCAGGAGAGGACTCTTTAAAGTAGAGACACTACATACTGATATACACCTGAACATCAGCAGGAGAGGACTCTTTAAAGTAGAGACACTACATACTGATATACACCTGAACATCAGCAAGAGAGGACTCTTTAAAGTAGAGACACTACATACTGATATACACCTGAACATCAGCAGGAGAGGACTCTTTAAAGTAGAGACACTACATACTGATATACACCTGAACATCAGCAGGAGAGGACTCTTTAAAGTAGAGACACTACATACTGATATACACCTGAACATCAGCAAGAGAGGACTCTTTAAAGTAGATACACTACATACTGATATACACCTGAACATCAGCAGGAGAGGACTCTTTAAAGTAGAGACACTACATACTGATATACACCTGAACATTAGCAGGAGAGGACTCTTTAAAGTAGAGACCCTACATACTGATATACACCTGAACATCAGCAGGAGAGGACTCTTTAAAGTAGAGACACTACATATTGATATACACCTGAACATCAGCAGGAGAGGACTCTTTAAAGTAGAGACACTACATACTGATATACACCTGAACATCAGCAGGAGAGGACTCTTTAAAGTAGAGACACTACATACTGATATACACCTGAACATCAGCAAGAGAGGACTCTTTAAAGTAGAGACACTACATACTGATATACACCTGAACATCAGCAGGAGAGGACTCTTTAAAGTAGAGACACTACATACTGATATACACCTGAACATCAGCAGGAGAGGACTCTTTAAAGTAGAGACACTACATACTGATATACACCTGAACATCAGCAGGAGAGGACTCTTTAAAGTAGAGACACTACATACTGATATACACCTGAACATCAGCAGGAGAGGACTCTTTAAAGTAGAGACACTACATACTGATATACACCTGAACATCAGCAGGAGAGGACTCTTTAAAGTAGAGACACTACATACTGACATACACCTGAACATCAGCAGGAGAGGACTCTTTAAAGTAGAGACACTACATACTGATATACACCTGAACATCAGCAGGAGAGGACTCTTTAAAGTAGAGACACTACATACTGATATATACCTGAACATCAGCAGGAGAGGACTCTTTAAAGTAGAGACACTAAATACTGATATACACCTGAACATCAGCAGGAGAGGACTCTTTAAAGTAGAGACACTACATACTGATATACACCTGAACATCAGCAGGAGAGGACTCTTTAAAGTAGAGACACTACATACTGATATACACCTGAACATCAGCAGGAGAGGACTCTTTAAAGTAGAGACACTACATACTGATATACACCTGAACATCAGCAGGAGAGGACTCTTTAAAGTAGAGACACTACATACTGATATACACCTGAACATCAGCAGGAGAGGACTCTTTAAAGTAGAGACACTACATACTGATATACACCTGAACATCAGCAAGAGAGGACTCTTTAAAGTAGAGACACTAAATACTGATATACACCTGAACATCAGCAGGAGAGGACTCTTTAAAGTAGAGACACTACATACTGATATACACCTGGACATCAGCAGGAGAGGACTCTTTAAAGTAGAGACACTAAATACTGATATGAAACCTTAAAACCTTAATATTGATCCCTCTCATGAAATCCTAAGCTCTAAATGTCTCAGAGGAATAATACATAGTATCTAGGGGCTCTAAGAAACCTTTGAGTCTAAAGGAAAAAGAAAAACAGCCGCTGTAGTGCCATAACACATTGAGACTAATCAGAAAAAGATGGATTGCATGATTTATTTTAGGATAAAATGTGCACTGTGTGAAGGATTGTGCCGACTCTGCAGTTGTGAAACGCTGCTGCAGGTATTCGTTGCACAGCTGCCTCTGCTGGTGCTGCATCACAGCCTGGTATTGTGTCTGAGAGTTTTAAAGGGAAAGTTTAAAACACAACTCACATGTGCATTAAGAGCGACACTTCCTGGGTTTCAGTGTGCAATTAGACAAATGTCATGAAGCTTTAATATTTCTAAGATTTGCACGAGAACATAGCTCCAACATTGTGATAATTATGTAGAGATGGTTCTGTTTTTGGGTTTTATGGTAACTAAGAAACCCGATGACAGATGGCAATGTTCTCTTAGCTATAAGTGTATAATGCATTCTGTTATCTATCAGTAGTCAGCAGTAATGCTGCCACCTTCATCACATCTACAGACATTTGCATTGCTTATTAAAACCTGTTGATTAGTTATCTGCCAACAAGGAGGTGTTGGGAGAGGACACGAGAATTAAAAAGGTGAATAGGGTAAAATAAAAATGTACTTATAGATATCACCATGACACTTTCCAGGTTGTGCTGACAGAATATTGTTTTGCATTACAAGTTTTCTGAATGTTTAATAATGTTCTTTTCTAAAATGTCTAGCACAGAAATGTGAACGTTGGAGAAAGCCATGAAAATTCTTGATTCTTTTTTATTATTAGAGTAAAAGTATTTTTACAGAGGAGATGTCTTTGTGTCACTTCATAAATAAAAAATACTGCCATTAAAACACATCTTCTGCATGTTTTAGTGATAAAGTAGGTAATAATGAGTGAACCTGAATGAACCTGTTAAAGAAGAAATATAGCCTGCAGTGTTTTGCGTTATGAAAATAAAATCCTGCAGGAAAAGAAGACGAAGAGTAAAGCGATGACAATGAGCCTTGGTGTGTAAATCCAACAACGAGCCTCTGAGAGATTACTGTAAATAGTTTAGTGTTTTTGAGCCTGAAGCAGGTATACTGCAAGCTGTGCCTGTGTGTGTGTGTGTGTGTGTGTGTGTGTGTGTGTGTGTGTGTGTGTGTGTGTGTGTGTGTGTGTGTGTGTGTGTGTGTGTGTGTGTGTGTGTGTGCGTGTGTGTGTGTGTTGTGACTGGATGTCTTGTGTACTCGGTGGCAGATGGTGGACCACCTCCGTCAGATTAATAGCTGGATTTTCCCTCCAATCGGATCTGCCTGAAGCCCAGGGGGGAGCGGTAAAAATAGTCTGACATGTCTAATCTGCTGTGTGTGTGTGTGTGTGTGTGTGTGTGTGTGTGTGTGTGTGTGTGTGTGTGTGTGTGTGTGTGTGTGTGTGTGTGTGTGTGTGTGTGTGTGTGTGGCCTAGCATTACTATACTTGTGGGGACCTAAATCTGTTTACACAGTCATGTAAAGGACGGGTGGCGCAGTGGTCTGTGCATCCGATCAAGGGGGAGTACTGGAGTGCTGGGGAACTCCAGTTCGAAACCCGCTCCTGCGTCAGGTCGTTGTGTCCTTGGGCAAGACACTTCACCCGGATTTGCTCTTGTGGGTATTGTCCACAGTACATGTATAATACCAATGTGTACTTGTAAAAGCGCCTCGATGACCTCGAGGTGTGAAGATGGACGGTGTGGCGCAGTGCGCTGTGCAATGATCATCAGATCAAGGGGTGAAACCCGCGTCTGTAAAGCCGGTGTGTCCTTGGGCAAGACACTTCACCTGAACTTGCTCCTGTGGGTATTGTCCACAGTATCTGACCATTGCATGTATGATATATGTGTAATGTGTGTATATGTAAAGCGCTTTGAGTCATTGAAAAAGCGCTATAATAAATGTAAGGAATTATTATTATTATGTGTGGGGACTCGCCTCCCTTATGGGGACAAAATGGAGGTCCCCATGAGGGGAATAATTCATTTTAGGGTGAAGACTTGGTTAGGGTAAGGGTTAGGGTTAGGCATGTGTTGGTTATGGTTAAGGTTAGGATAAGACTCCAGGAAACGCATGTAAGTCAATGTAATGTCCCCTGAAGTGATGTATACATGGTGTGTGTGTGTGTGTGTGAGTTTATCCCCACACACTGTCTGTTTATGCTGTATACTTCAAAGGTGGAATGTAACTACAGTACATTTATTCAAGTACTGTTATCATTATAAATACGATGTAAACATTTAGGAAATTCATAAATAATGATATTTAATTCAGAATTCACCCAGCAAACATTTCAATAATATATAATCGAAATACTTCTTCCATCACTGCGTTTACATAACAGCGAGAGGTAGTAACAGAGCCTGAATTGAGTAACACACAAACACTAGGAAACATCCACAGAAAACACAAGTGTGGGTGTAACCATGGCAACAAGCATTGATATGCGCTGTGATTGGTCGATCAGTCTGCAGCCGTCACCTGTTTACGTCTCTGCAGCTCTGTGTAGTTTACATGGTTACAGTATACAAACAAAACTGGATTTGTAATACTATTCAGTTCATTCATAAAAATGTAAAACTACATACATTAATTACTACATACAATAAAATACATTCATAGTAATTTTATTGATTTATTTCAGCATTATTATACTGTTGTTATTGTTATTGTCTGTTGTAATGCAGTATAGGTACGAATATTTTATATATTGTTGTTTGGAGCTATTTTTTTCCCCCCAATTTTAAAAATGATTTATCTAAGGTACATAGTTTTCATACTCCAGCCATGAAGGAAAATGTGATTTAAAATGTGTGTTTCCTTTGATTCTCACTGAGTTTTTGTCTCCTCCATTTTGTCTCCTGCAGATCTTTGCCATCTTTGCCTTCTCGACATGCGGCAGCTACTCCGGCATGTTCAAGATGAGCGTGGAGTGTAAAAACCGGTCGGAGAGCGACCTCGGGATAGAAGTAGAATTTGAATATCCGTTCAGGTACGTCTCAAAACTCAATTGTATCCCTTTTTAAAAATCAACTTCTCACAAACTTCAAATCCACATTCAAGCAAAACAATTCGTGATGAATAGTTAATGCCAAATATGTTACAGCAAGGTCTAATGTGATAGAGGATTTTTCTTTATTCTGGTATATAAAAAGCCTCTTGAATATTGCAATACGTGTAGATCGTTGGATAGATACATTAAACATTAAATAATCACCTTTGCAAAAAGTAAGCATATAAAAGGTATATGTGATAATAGGAAGGTCATTTTACACTTCTATTTTTTAACTAATATAAAATAAATACATCTAATGTGATAGTGAATTTCAGAGGTGCTAGGAGGTTTCCAGTCTTTATGCTAAGCTATCGTCCCCTGGCTGTCTCCAACCACATTGTACACAAACTTATATAATCAATGAAATCTTTAAAAATGTACCTGCATTTCATTCATAATCCTTATTACGATATCAGCCAACACTCCTTTCTACTTCTTTAAGGTCTTTAAGGTCATGCTACTATTTACATGCCCCCCCCCTCATATCACACATAGCGCACACAAACATAGCGCACGCACACACACACACACACACACACACACACACACACACACACACACACACACACACACACACACACACACACACATACACACACACACACACACACACACACACACACACACACACACACACACACACACACACACCACGTCACTTCAGGGGACATTACATTGACTTACATGCATTTCCTGGAGACTTATCCTAACCCTAAACCTAACCAAGTCTTCACCCTAAAATTAATGATTCCCCTCATGGGGACCTCCAATTTGTCCCCATAAGGGAGGCGAGTCCCCACACGTGACTGTGTAAACAGATTTAGGTCCCCACAAGTATAGTAATGCTAGGCCACACAAACACACACACACACACACACACACACACACACACACACACACACACACACACACACACACACACACACACACACACACACACACCAGAGTTCCCGTTAGAATATTTTTTCGCCGGTCAACATGTCCGTTAAAGTTTAAATCTTCCGGACAAAATGAGAAAAGTGCCGGTCAAAGGTCTTCTTTGTTATTTATTGTGCTTTAAAACAAATTGATATGATTCGATATTAAACAAACTAATTATAGTAGATTAACTACATTATTCAAAAGTGAACAGTAATTTATAATAACACGGGAATAATAAACGGAGCGCTCTCCCTCTCCTGACAGCCCGTCAGTATCATGCAGCTCGCGGATCCAGTAATGAGTGACCCGACAGTAAAACTAAACATATCTATAACTAGTTACGGTAGTTTGAGAGGTCATTAAAATAGCTACGTGTGATATTCTAACCTGAAGTGTGTGTTTTGTTCGCTCACCACTGCATGTGATCATGCAGAGCTGCGTGTCGACTCGTCAGCAGCAGCTGATCTCTCTCTCCCGTCAGATTAGACTTCACTCGCGTTTATGTCCATATCGATCAGATCTAGCTAGTTCTAGCTAATGATATGACTACCTGCTTATGAAAAGACACCTACACAATAAGTGTCGCTATGCAACCGGGTGAGGCCGCAAAGTATAGCGCAGCATTATGCATTTGTTTACATGCCCACCGGAACCCCGAGGCATTACCAACAGATCAACGCACAATCAACCCATACAGGATATCTCTTTCTCCACATTACGTGTTAGACACAGGTTAGACATTAGAATTGACTATTCTTGTCTGTCACATACTCTTTTGTCTGTCACATAAATGGCGCAAGTTGCGCAACTGATGTGGTATTGCGCTAAACGGAAATTATTTTTGAACGGACACTTTGACCGGAGAGATTTAGATTTGCCGGTCTTCAGCATATTTTACCGGTCGTAGTCCGGTAATTACCGGCTAACGGGAACTCTGACACACACACACACACACACACACATACACACTGTATTTGTTTTTGTTTTTTCTCTCCACCTCCATCCATCTATCCATCTTCTCCCGCTTATCCGTGGTCGGGTCTCGGGGTAGCAGTTCCAGCAGAGAGCCCCACACTTTCCTTTCCCTGGCGACATCAACCAGCTCTGACTGGGGGATCCCAAGGCGCTCCCAGGCCAGCGAAGAGATATAGTCCCTCCACCTGGTCCTAGGTCTACCCCTTGGTCTCTTCCCAGCTGGACGTGCCTGGAACACCTCCCAGGTGGCATCCTAACTAGGTGCCCGAACCACCTCAACTGGCTCCTTTCGAAGGAGGAGCGGTTTAACTCCGAGTCCCTCCCTGATGACCGAACTTCTCACCTTATCCCTAAGGGAGACACCAGCCACCCTGCGGAGAAAACCCATCTCGGCCGCTTGTATCCGCGATCTCGTTCTTTCGGTCATGACCCATCCTTCATGACCATAGGTGAGGGTAGGAACGAAAATGGCCCGGTAGACAGAGAACTTTGCCTCCTGGCTCAGCTCCCTTTTCGTCACAACGGTGCGGTAAAGCGACTACAGTACAGCTCCCGCTGCTCCGATTCTCCGGCCCATCTCACGCTCCATTGTTCCCTCACTCGAGAACAAGACCCCGAGATACTTGAACTCCTTCACTTGGGGTAAGGACTCATTCCCTACTTGGAGTGGACAGTCCATCGGTTTCCTGCTGAGAACCATGGCCTTAGATTTGTCTCCATGCGTATTTTGTAACTTGTTATTTGTCTTTACTTGTACGTTCACCTTACTGTCTTCTGTGTATCTGTGAAACTGTACTTGTATGCACTTGTCTTGTAAAAAAAATAAAAGAATGTACCTACATCTGAGACCTGTATTTCCATTGTTGTCTCTCTCTTATCTTCTGTCTTTGTCTCTGTCCCCAGGCTCCACCAGGTGTACTTCGACGCCCCCACCTGCAAGGGAGAGAACCCCGAGCGCCTCTTCCTGGTCGGGGACTACTCTTCCTCCGCCGAGTTCTTCGTCACCATCGGTGTCTTCTCCTTCCTCTACGCCATGGCCTCCCTCTCTGTGTACTGCTTCCTCCTGGAGAAGTACCGCGAAAACTGCAAGGGGCCCCAGATTGTGAGTCCCTTTACTCCTTAAGATACAGATTCCTTTTGCATTACCTAAAAAGGTTAGAAAACTGTCAAAAGAACTATGATTTCACGGGAAGACTAGGGGTAGAGGAATGTGAGAATTTGGCTAAGGATATTGTCATTGTCGCTTACTACTTTTAAATCCAGGCCGTAGACTTTCTTTTTGTCACTGCTTTTAATTGAACTATTCACATCTCACACTGCACTGTAACTTTTATTCATGTATCTGCATTATTCATGTTTTATTATCTTTGCCTTTTAATGTTTCTAATGTGTTTTATGCTCTCAATGTCTTTCATTTTTGTAAAGCACTTTGAATTGCCTTTTGTTGAAAAGTGCTATATAAATAAACGTGCCTTGCCTTGCCTCAGTACTTGTATTTCAGTAAATGATCCTAATACTTCTTCCACCTGTGGTAGTTGTTAACGTTATATTCTCTCTCGATGTCTCGCAGGACTTCGTGGTGTCGGCAGTGTTTGCCTTCATGTGGCTGGTCTCCTCATGTGCTTGGGCTAAAGGTTTGTCGGATGTGAAAACAGCCACGGATCCGGAGCGGGTCGTCACGCTCATCGCCGCCTGCGAGGAACCAGAGAACCGCTGCCGTGAAGTCAACGACCCCAAAGTGTCCGGCCTCAACACCTCTGTGGTACGTCACCGCTAAACAAAACTATATAAAGCTGTAAGAATTAGTCCGAAAAATCTTTAAATTACTCCTTTTAGAACTTCCTGTTCCCTCGTCTAGAAAATCAATGGTTAGCCTGAAATAAGGTCAGTGGTTAACACAAGCTGAAGAGATTTTAACGTTTTGTCCAGTTGTTCCTTAACACTTACTGTTCCCTCGTCTAAAAGCCCTTCGGATTATTGAAGAATATAAACTGTGTCAAACAGTCACATTTTGTTCAGCAGGATAATCTCCACATATTAACCCCACTTCATGATTTGTGAAATAAAGAGCTAACGTTAGGCTATAAAGGAACTACACAGTCACATGACTTCACGTCACCACCGCTAAGCTAAAGGCAGCTAATTTTGGGCTATAAAGGAACTACAGCACGGTCACATGGCTTCACGTCACCACCGCTAAGCTAAAGGTGGCTAATGTTGGGCTATAAAGGAACTACAGCACGGTCACATGACTTCACGTCACCACCGCTAAGCTAAAGGCGGCTAATGTTGGGCTATAAAGGAACTACAGCACGGTCACATGACTTTACTTCACCACCGCTAAGCTAAAGGTGGCTAATGTTGGGCTATAAAGGAACTACAGCACGGTCATATGACTTTACGTCACCACCGCTAAGCTAAAGGCGGCTAATGTTGTGCGTGCTGAAGTTTAGTCGTCTCATTTAGACACTTATTAGCAACCGCCATTTTTAAAGTCACCAGTGGGGCAGTAGTTTATGTCGTAGAACATACAGACCCTATTCCATGATAACAACCAAGAACCCATTGACTTTGAGAAGAGGAAACGCAAGGTGCTATAAAGCTCACTCATTTCTGTGTTTCAGACTCTTTCCTACACCCCTCTTTTGTCAATACTTCTATAAATCCTTTGAGTCTTTAATCTGGAGACCTGAGACACTAAATCTCACGTGTCCAAACCCCTCCTCTTTTCAGCTTGTGTTAAACGCAGACCTTATTTCAGGCATCTTACCTAAAATCCAAAAAGTGCTAAAATGGTCGCTAATTTCCGCTTTTAAGACTCATTCCTGCACCACTCTATTGTGAATACGACTATAGAATCTTTTAATCATGAATCAAAAATCAAAAATCTAATCAAAATGTATTATAGCCCCAAATCACAAGAAATGCCTCAAAGGGCTGAACTGTACAAAGCAAACAAAAGCAAAGACAAACGTCATAGCATAACAATTATAAAAATATTATACAATATTAGTATTGCCATGGGATATAATAATGTGACTGAAGTGATGGTAATGATGAGCCGAAACAAGGTGATGGAAGCTAGTTGACAAGGAAGACAGATGCGAAGAGATGGGTTTTGAGTTTGCTTTTAAAGGAGTCAACGGAAATAGCTTCGCGGATCTTGAGACCTGAAACACTAAATCTCACATTTCCAAACCTCCCTCTCTTTCCCTTCCCCCAGGCTTTCGGCTTCATCAACCTGATCCTGTGGATAGGAAACCTGTGGTTCGTGTTCAAGGAGACCGGCTGGATGGCCGCTTTCGGCGGAACATACGTCCCGTCTCAGGAGAAGCAGCCCGCCCCTGACTCCTTCGCCCAGGAAGGCTACGCCCAGCAGGACCCCTACGCCGGCTCCCAGGGAGGGTACCAGCCCGAGTACGGCCAGCAGGGGTATAACGAGGAGGGGGGGTACAGCCAGGGCTATGAGCAGCAGCCCACCTCCTTCTCCAATCAGATGTGAGACCGTCCCACCAAACCTCAGCTGCAGGATGGTGAGTGTAAACATGAATAATCTCAAACTTACAGACATGCTAAAAGACACCTATTATGCAAAATCCACTTCTTCATGTCTCTTCTACATCAACATGTGTCCCCTCTTCTCCATGTCTCTTCTACATCAACATGTGTCCCCTCTTCTTCATGTCTCTTCTACATCAACATGTGTCCCCTCTTCTCCATGTCTCTTCTACATCAACATGTGTCCCCTCTTCTTCATGTCTCTTCTACATCAACATGTGTCCCCTCTTCTTCATGTCTCTTCTACATCAACATGTGTCCCCTCTTCTCCATGTCTCTTCTACATCAACATGTGTCCCCTCTTCTCCATGTCTCTTCTACATCAACATGTGTCCCCTCTTCTTCATGTCTCTTCTACATCAACATGTGTCCCCTCTTCTTCATGTCTCTTCTACATCAACATGTGTCCCCTCTTCTTCATGTCTCCTCTACATCAACATGTGTCCCCTCTTCTTCATGTCTCTTCTACATCAACATGTGTCCCCTCTTCTCCATGTCTCTTCTACATCAACATGTGTCCCCTCTTCTTCATGTCTCTTCTACATCAACATGTGTCCCCCTCTTCTCCATGTCTCTTCTACATCAACATGTGTCCCCTCTTCTTCATGTCTCTTCTACATCAACATGTGTCCCCTCTTCTTCATGTCTCTTCTACATCAACATGTGTCCCCTCTCCTTCATGTCTCTTCTACATCAACATGTGTCCCCTCTTCTTCATGTCTCTTCTACATCAACATGTGTCCCCTCTTCTTCATGTCTCTTCTACATCAACATGTGTCCCCTCTCGTTCATGTCTCTTCTACATCAACATGTGTCCCCTCTTCTTCATGTCTCTTCTACATCAACATGTGTCCCCTCTTCTTCATGTCTCTTCTACATCAACATGTGTCCCCTCTTCTTCATGTCTCTTCTACATCAACATGTGTCCCCTCTTCTTCATGTCTCTTCTACATCAACATGTGTCCCCTCTTCTTCATGTCTCTTCTACATCAACATGTGTCCCCTCTTCTTCATGTCTCTTCTACATCAACACGTGTCCCCTCTTCTTCATGTCTCTTCTACATCAACATGTGTCCCCTCTTCTTCATGTCTCTTCTACATCAACATGTGTCCCCTCTTCTTCATGTCTCTTCTACATCAACATGTGTCCCCTCTTCTTCATGTCTCTTCTACATCAACATGTGTCCCCTCTTCTTCATGTCTCTTCTACATCAACATGTGTCCCCTCTTCTTCATGTCTCTTCTTCATCAACATGTGTCCCCTCTTCTTCATGTCTCCTCTACATCAACATGTGTCCCCTCTTCTTCATGTCTCTTCTACATCAACATGTGTCCCCTCTTCTTCATGTCTCTTCTTCATCAACATGTGTCCCCTCTTCTTCATGTCTCTTCTACATCAACATGTGTCCCCTCTTCTTCATGTCTCTTCTACATCAACATGTGTCCCCTCTTCTTCATGTCTCTTCTACATCAACATGTGTCCCCTCTTCTTCATGTCTCTTCTACATCAACATGTGTCCTCTCTTCTTCATGTCTCTTCTACATCAACATGTGTCCCCTCTTCTTCATGTCTCTTCTACATCAACATGTGTCCCCTCTTCTTCATGTCTCTTCTACATCAACATGTGTCCCCTCTGTGGAAAGAGACTCTGAAAGTTTCAGGAACAAAGATTCTCTCTCTTTTTGATCCATTTCTATAAAAACCTGTCTGAAAATGAGCTGATCAGATTTTGGCCACTTTATGATGTCATAACGATGTTTTGTCTTGTGTAACCATTAGCCAATCAGCAACCAAGGTAACCCCCCCCCCCCCCCTTATCACCTGAATCTCCTCCTAGAGCAGCATTGTGTTCTTTGTAACCAAATCTCTCTCAGAGGGGCGTGGGGAGGGGCTCCTTATTTTCATCTAAAGTAACAGACAGAATCAGCACTTTGGAAACAGGGCTAAAACAGAGGGGATTATGGGTAATGCTGCAATGATCTGTTTGGTGTTTCAGCCAATCAGAGACATGTTCTGTATATATCTGAGACCTATAATATATGGATGAAACACAGTATAATAGGGGAACTTTAAGTTATGATTACATAGATCACAATAGAGTGGTTCAGGGTGTTGTAAGCTGACAGGAAGTTAGCATCTTCCTATTTTTGTCAATTAAAGTTCTTATGAAAAAGGAAAATTAGCCATGATAATTATAACTCCAGGGTGCTGACTCATTTTTATTATCCATTATATAATAGCAGGTTTAAAAAGAGGCTCATCATGACGTAAACAAATAATAATAATAAAACAATATGACATTTTAGGAGATTCAGGTGTTAGCTAAATACAGACACTCCTAGAAAGACCATAGGCCAATACAAACAAACAAAAGATGTTTGCATATCTGTATTTCTGTATTCTGTACCACCCCAAAATGGTGGAAAAAGCTATCCATTGACATCAGGACAGCAGAAAGTGTACATATCTACCGCCAAAGACGAAAAACCCACCTGTTTTGCTTGTACCTTGGCCATTAAACCCCCAAAAATATCATGATAGATAATAAAAAATGGCGCACTTAGAGAGTTTAAAACATAATTGGTAGTATGCACTGTCAATTCAAGTTCTCATGAATAAAAGAGGAAAATTAGCCATGATAATGAAAGCTCCAGGGTGCTGACTCGTTTTTATTTTCCATTATATATTAGATGATTTAAAAAGTACGGAGCCCCCTAGGGGACATGGAGAAGAAAAAAGATCTCGCAAAACCCCGTTGCAGTTTGTAGACGGTCCCTAAGCACTCCTCTCCCTCCTCCAGCTGCGGATTGTGACAAATTATTGATGTTTAGCTCGGATGACGGCGCGTATCGAACTGTTCTGATAAAAACGACTCTGTAGCTCGTTGTCTACCTTGCTATGATTGTAAAGTCATGTTGTCTGTATTTTTACAACGTTATGTTCATGAGTTATTTATCCGCGAAATTCGAATCTGTCAATAACTCAGCTCAGAGGAACGTGCATGTCCCCTCGCTCTGAGTGTTCTCTTGAGGTATCTTCACTTATGTGAAACCCTTTATACAGTCTATGTGTGAAACCCGTGCCTATTGCCAAGCACTAATGTTATATCTTTATATTTAAGGCCAAGCTCAAAGTAAAATCGATGAACCACTCCATTGTTGTGGTTTCTGTGTTGCCGTAGCAGCCGAACTGACCAGGAAGTACCAAATGAAAAGTTTTGCGAGATCTCGCAAAGGGGTTTTGCGAGATTTTTTTTTTTCTTCTCCATGTCCCCTAGGGGGCTCCGTAAAAAAGAGGCTCATCATGGTATTACAAAATGAAAGTAAAGAAACTCCTAAAAAGACCTTGGCCAATAAAACAACTAATGTTTTTTTTTCACATGTGTATTTCTGTATTCTGTACCGCCCCAAAATGGTGGAACAAGCTATCCATTGACATCAGGACAGCAGAAAGTGTACATATCTACCGCCAAAGACTGAAAGCCTGTGTTCTGCTTGTACCTTGGCCCCAAAAATATCATAATACATTAAAAAAAATGTGCACTTAGAGAGTTTAGCGTATACATCTGCATTTCTCTTGCTGTTCTGAGTCCGTATCTTTATGGTTATTATTGTCCAATTGATAAAAGCAATACAATCTATATGTAATGTAATCTCTCCCTCTCTTCCTCCCCCCTTCAGGGTGACCTTGTGTTTCTGGAGTGGCTCTGGACCCCCGCCTGCGTTTCCACACTCCTTTGTGTGTCTGTTTGTGTATCTGTGAGTGACAGGCGGAGGGAGGGGGGCACCACGGGAGGGGGGGGGGGTGGTTGTTATAATATGTTGTTTATTCTCGTGATGTATTTAACTGTAGAAGACAACACAGGATTGTCTGTTTGGTTATAACGAGAAAAACTTGAATACAAAAACCAAAACATTGGAACATTTAAAGAGAAATCTTGTATTGGGAAAGACTTACATTTATGGGAGGGGGGGGGGGAATTGTAGTAATATTTAACTTGGGAGAATGTATTTGTCTGTGCTGTGTAAATATCAACATGCTGATATATATGATTATATGTACACAGTTGAATAATGGTGCACTCCATAAAAGTTGTTATACAACAAATGTTGAGCACAGAGTTATTCAATTGCATTTACTTTGGTTCTGTTTAGGAGCTCACATAGTTTAGCCTTTGCCCTTCAAATAATCCCCTTAAATGAATCATAAAACAATCATTAATTCATCTCAGAATATATCAACATCTTCTGCTTTAATCACTGACAGGATTTAAGAAATAAGGGGTGAAGAAAAACCGAATTTAATACAAAAAGTGAGCGGAGTGATTTATGGTAACACAGTGAATAGATGATAGTAGTAGGTTGTTTTATTTTACGTTTTTATATATATTTTTCCATCAAATATCACTATCGAATGACTTATTTAAAAACCTGACATATAAGATCAAAAAGTTGCATAATAATAATAATAATTTAATCTTTGCTGTGCTGCTATAGTGTGCTATCAGTAAGGACTTTGTGAACCGGAGCCGCGAACAACACATTTTTAGCGACGTGTGTGTTTGTTTCTTCGTTTTGGATTTATGTGATCGAGCTGTCGAAGAACCTTCGTCCTGTTTTTTTATCGCCTGTGTGTTTGTTCCGGAAAGTTGTCAGACAGAGTCATGTAGTTTTCTAACCGGTGTTTCTATCACACTGTAATCAGTGGCGTACATACTCACGGATATTTCAGTAAAAACACGTTGTTATTATTGTTATAACGAGGCGGTGTGAACGATATAAAACCTCTCGTGCATCCTCAGCCCTTCTTCATCTCCTCTCTTTCTGAAGGTGAATTTACTGCATGCATCCTTATATCCTAAAAGCATCCGTCAACGTATTCGAGAGGCTTTAAAGCTGCAGGAAAGTGAGAATACACGGTAAAACCCAGGGGTGGAAAAGTGTTTACTTACGTGCAATTTGGAGGTACTTTATACTTCTACTCCACTACATCGAAAAAGGACAATCATCAATTTTTACTTCACTTGATTTATTTGAATGCTTAAGATTGAGATTTTGCATCAAATAACAAGACGCATCTCTAGAGATTAAACCAGTCAAATAACTAGAAGAGGTCAAATAAAAGATTATCGTTAAAACAAAACAATTTTCTTTTATCTGAAATATTACAAAAAGTTAAAAAAGAAAGTCTTGAATAAAAATAATGTTGGTATCAGACCTGTGTTGGACTACAGCAGTTCAACATAATGCAACAATATTAACACCAATAATGTCATATATTTAACAATAATACATCACACGTGAAGGCCATTTCTCTGCAGAATGAGTACTTTTGCTTTTGATATTTGGCTGGTAATACTTCTGTTTTAACTCTAACTGGAATATATGGAGTGTTACCTTCCAATTACATTCAATTTAAAGCTTCAATGGCTTTTAAAATAGGATTTTGCATTAAAAAACGTGGTGCAACAAGGTAATCAATCTAAAAGTGCCACATAATGGCTGATTTGGATTATAATACTTTTACTTGTAATGGAGTATTTAACCCTCCTGTTGTCTTCGGGTCAAATCTGACCGATTTACTACTTTCTTCAATCATAACTTTTTAGTTTTACATTCGATTGCATTAAGGCTTCATGATATCCTTCACAGTAGACATTTGAACATATCAAATAGCTGATCACCACTTTCATTGCATTTTGGATGATTTAGTCAACTTTGAAACACCCATGGTGTTCCCGCTCAAACATGACCGCCATAAAGGAAAGGAATTAGTAACCATCCGGATCAGATAAAACACACACACACACACACTCTAGATGTGTCCCCCCCCACCTTATGTGCCCATCCCCCCATGTGAATCATACCTGGGCCTGACACACACACGCACACAACAATTTGATACATTTCCCGCTCTTATGTGCCCCTCCCCCCACATGAATCACACCTGGCACACGCAATACATGTTCAGTGTCTGTTCTTTGTATATGTACTGCAGTTGTTCATGTATACCAGTAGTCTGATACAATATGTACAGTTTGAAAGGGTGTTAAATTAAACTTGGTGATTAATGGTTTTTGTGTTTATGTAATAGCAGTTAAAACAGGACCGGTCAAATTTGACCGCGAACACCAAAGTAAGGGGGGGAACGAAGACAATAGGAGGGTTAAACATGAATGCATTGGTACTTTTACCCAAGCATCTGAGAGTACCTCTTCCACCTCTGGTTTTACTCGTGTTTTTCGATCCAGCGTCGTCGTAGTTTCTGCTCAGCAGCTCTGCTATACTCTACTCAAAGCACAAAGTGAGTGCTGCAATAATTTCCAGATGTAAACACCCGTCCTAATACTGCCAGTCCTCTACGTGCAGACCTCCAGAGACGTGTCTTGATTGGTAGAGTTTTGCTTCCACAGGATGACTTGTTGTCCATCTCTCCAGAATATATATCGATCGATGGCACAGTTTGTATCCACTCTTTCTTTGAGATGTAGAAACACCACCTCTGTTTGTTTCCTCTCTCTGTCTCTCTGTAGCTCTTATACATATGCTGAAATGAAATATACTCTGTTGTTAGTGGTGAATGATGTCTTGTGATATTCTCTCTCTCTCTCTCTCTCTCTCTCTCTCTCTCTCTCTCTCTCTCTCTCTCTCTCTCTCTCTCTCTCTCTCTCTCTCTCTCTCTCTCTCTCTCTCTCATCTCTCTCTCTCTCTCTCTCTACGCCTTTGGATAGTGCTGTGTTTATTGTGTATGATGTATTCATATTAGTATTATTGATAATGATAAGTCAGAGAAAAAAAAATATCCAAGACTCTCCAGAATTCTACTGTATTCTTATTATATGGGATCCATGTGAAACAAAATGAAATAAACTTGAAATTATTCTGTTGAAGGTTAAATCGTGTCCTTCTGTTCAAAGGCTGCCGTCTGCTTCTTGTTGGGTTTCGTATCATTTCCAGAAAAAACACTTTTGATATGTAGATAAATAATAGACGCATATTTTTGAAAACAGAAATAGTGAATTGATCGCTGTTTCCCGCTTCTTCCACGAGAGTCTCCTGCTTTTCTACAATTGTTGTTATTGATTGAAAAAAACAACCTTCTGATTTAGTTTAGAATTGAAAAAATCTCTCAAATTGCACCCTTACTAAAGTTATGTTTTAAAATGATTATTAATTTTAAAAACAATTTGTAGAATTATTATTATTATTATTATAAATAGATGTATTTACTTTTGCCTAAGATAGTACAGCCAAAGTAAATGTACTTTAATGAGAACTTGAATGAGGACTCTACATAGCGCCCCCTGGTGGTCGGGGAGGGTATCACTAGAAGCGTTTTCCTCACTTATTTAGTTAAATCTGATAATTACAACACATTTTTACGTAATTTAAAAAATGCATTGTATACAAAATATAGGTTCCAAACAGGTTATCGTTGATAGATATTTTAAATGACTACATTTGGATAGATTTCAACAACAACAACAAAAGCACTAGTTATACAAAGATTGCAAAACAACACACACAAAGGTGAAATCAAACATTACATGTTACTTGTTAGTCGCTTTTTATCCAAAGCGACTTACACAGGCTACTCAATACTGTGGACAATCCCCACAGGATTAATTTGGGGTGAAGTGTGTTATGGAAATCTTAGACCTAGTCAATACTGTGGAGATACACAAGTCAGAAATATCAAACAATAAATGGTGAAACAGACAGAGTTGTCTTTCCGGTTATTTATTTGAAGCTTCAAAGACACAGGTCTCACAGAACACAGAGTATCCTTAGAGAGTGCGCGCAGAGTAGAAAATGCATACAGGTTATAAAGGATTTTGTCAGTTCAACAACATTCCGTCACTTATTAGGAGGGGCCCTGGCAGGAGAGATAAGCTTTCCAAAGGAACTGAAACTCAATCACTAATAGATTGAACCAGGGGCCCGTTCAGCAAGAGGGAAGTGAGGAAACTTGTCAGCAGCAGATGGAGGGCTAAGAAATGGGGAACTTGATGATAAGACAGGGAAACTAAACAGGAACTTGCCCATTGCCCTGCGCTTGGTACCCAGCCCCCTCATCAAGTTCAGACCTTAGATGACCTTAAATGTCACTTTCCAGGGAGGCAAAGGACATGAACTAAAACACATCACCCAGACCTTACTTCGACATTTTAAAGGTCATGAGTGTCAATACATCCTTACAGACACTGTTGCAAAAATACTGACAGAGGTTTTAAGCTGAAATATATTATTATAAGAACTGCTGAAAGTGCTGACAGAGGTTACAAGCAAAACACATCATTCTAGGAACTGCAGTAGATGTGTCCATGTAAGGTAAAATATAAAGTCTGCACTAAAATAAACCTTTAAACTACATATATGCAAAGTTTGCCATTACAAGTGTCTCAGGGACACAACGACATGCTGACTGCAGTGAGGTTTGAACCTGATCAACACCAATGCACTAACCCACTGCGCCACACGCCTCCAAACCTTGAAAACGGTTTTTTAAAGGATTGTTAGGCATAATAGCCCAGTTTCATAACACATATATGTATGTAATAATAATAATAGTACTATATAACAAATATATAAATGAGTAAACATTTACAAAATAAATAAATATGTACGTTTTTACAAAAATAAAAGTAGAAATACATAATAGATATATAATAATGTGTGCTCTGTTTTGTTCTCAATTTTAATTTTAATGTATAAATAGGCCTACATTCATTTATGTATTTATTGTAATATGTATTAATTTATTCTTGTATTATTTTATTCCTGTATTTATGTTTTACTCGTGTCATGTTCTGTCCTCCATACCTATGTGCTCGTTGTGCGCATAAAGGTACACATTTGCTCCAACTCACAATAAGATATATTAGAAATATAATATAATATAATTCGTTTTACACATTGGTGGTCCAGAGGTCTATGCAATCTTGTCTTCTGATATGCTGATGTTATATCTGGAGAAAAATGTCTCCACCACCATTTCTTAGAAAGTGACGCCCATGCTGAATACAATACACAGTAGCCATTTAAAGACAACATCATATTTAAAGCTAACTTGTCGTTATTTTTACGTTTTATTACGTTCCTTATGATTGATAAAAATCCTAATAATGTGTTTAAATATGTCTATCTGGCCAATATTTGTTACTATTTACATTTGAACTGAATTGCAGCCACATTTACGGTAACAGATGCAACAGGTTATAGTTTCCGAGGAGCACCTGAAGGCATCACGCGTCTCGGTGGTGCCAGCGCGGTGCCCACCCACCCACCCATCCACCCACCCACCCACCCACGCACGCACGCACGCACGCACGCACGCACACACACACACACACACACACCACACACACACACACACACACACACACACACACACACACACACACACACACACACACACACACACACACACACACACACACTCCCCTTGAGATAGAAGTGAAAGCCAACGCCCCTCTGTCAGCTCCTTAAACCCTCCCTTCCTCCTCCCTCGCTCCCTCCACACACACACACACACACACTCTGAAAGCAGCGTTTCTACGGAGCTGGTGTGGTCGTGGCTGAACATTTCCCAGAGATTTATACCTCGGAGAAGTTGATTCATCCGGAAAAAACCTCCCCACAGAGGGACTACTTTTCCTCCTGTTGCTACATTTCTTATTCTACGCGCGTCGGTTTTCTGGGCATAAAGGCTCCAACACGAACACACACTCGGTGTTTTGATACATTTTACAACATGGGAGATACCAACGCAGACAGCACCGGGGCCAACTTTCTGCAGAAGCTGAAGGATTACGTGAAAACACCGAAGGGAGTGATCCTGGCGGCAGAAATAGTAAGTTAATTCACTGAACCTCTGCAAACTGTGGAGCTACTGTTGACCCTGCGAGCAGTGCTTGAATTGGAATGAAAAAGGTGCCAGTACTCTAAAATCAGCAACTTTTTCAAGTCAATTTTATATATACAGCCCACAAACAAGAATTTGGCTACTATAATGCTGGTGGGTTTGTCTCTTTACTACTGTATATTTTAGAAAGGTTCACTGTACTTAACATTTTTTATGATAGGCAGCGGATATGGCTAAAGCTCAGTAAGGTCAATATTAACTGAAAATATAGCAATCAAAGTCTAGATCTTCTGCTGAAGACACATGAAGCAGAGACCTTTCAGGTGAGAGCCCCTCTGGTGGTGTTCAACATTAATGACAAGGAAACAAAGCTCTGGTCAGAAGCATTTTTTATAAAAAGCTTTAACAAAATTAAGTATTTCTGTACATTTTGAATGCAATCTAACTTTCCAACTCAGAAAACGAAAAACGAAAAAGTGCCAAAAGTCTTCTCACATGGCTGAGCTGCTTTGCAATATACGTCACCACTGAAGAATACAAATATGTATAAAGTAAACTATGATGCAATCTAACTTTCCAACTCAGAAAAATGATAAAGAGCATGAACAAAGAACATGTAAAAACAAATGCAACATTTGCACAATCTAAAATGAGAAACTGTAACTGCAAGTAACAAAGTCTGAGCCATGGTAAATAGTTACATTGAACACCAAGCTGATCAGATAACTCCCTGGTTGGTCTGAAGTCCTTCTATCTCCAGGATCTGTACAAATCGGCACATTATGCCAAAAGTCTTCTCACTGGGTGAGCTGCTTTGCAATATACTTCACATTGTTAGAAAAGGCTCCAGAAGGCCTTGGGGACATCAGTATCAGGGGCTGGAGCTGGACAGGCTCTTTCATCAGCACTTCTCCTTCCCTTTGCCAGCCAGGACCTCACATACTGTTCCGGATTGAACTGTCCTAGTGATGGTCCATTACATTTAATGAAAACCAGGCTGGACAGTCGGCTGACAGAGAGAGCATTCCTTTTTGCAGTAAGGATATCGTTCATGCAGCTGAATGCCCGCTCACACTCACTAGTGGAGACAGCGATGGTTCGGACTGCTTACAGTAGAGGCTCCATGGCAGCAGGTGTACGGGATGCCCTGGTTTCCTTGTATTCGGGAAAGCCCTGAACAGTCTCTCTTCTGTCCACTTTCAGCACTTCGCACAAACGTAGCACCTCTACGTCCCCATACTGTACGTCTAACTCCTCTTCAGGCCAACTTCCAGGATGGATAACTTTCATGTCCTGGATTAGCTGATTGTCCCGGGCCTCCCGGCCATGTAATGGGATTTCTCTTGTGCTGACATGAGAGGAGGTTGTGGAAGTCATTCTGTGTCTCAGATTCTCTACCATACTGCGGAAAAACTGACCTGCATGAATCTGTACAAGCCTGCCATTCTCACGCAGGGCAACACCCTTGAAGGACTTCTCAGCTAGAGCTGTATGAACTGTAGTCATGTGTGGGCCAGGCATGGTGACCATGGATTCAAAAACTCGTATTTCTCGAGTTAAGAGCCTATCTGCTGTAGGCAGTGTCATCTCTCTTTTTTGGAGTTGCCGAGAGAGGTCGCTGAGCTCTGTGAGCGCATCGTACATCAGTCCCAGATTGCTGACAAACGTTGCAGATGTGAGCACATCATCCAGGCCCTTGTACTTTGCTCTGTCTCTGGAATCCCTGCTCGTGTCGTTTGCAGCATTTGTGAAGTGATCATGAAGCACTCGGTAGTTTTCCCAGACTGCTCTGACGCTCCTTTCACTTGAAGCCACCCAGCGGATGGACAAAACACGCCCTATCACCAGGAGACGCTGTCCGACTGCTTGCGCACACTGCGCTAACTGCCTCTGATTTTTGGGGGAGGCATGGAACAAGGAATAGAGTTTGTCAAAAAAGATCTGGAAATGATTGAGCCCTGAGACCTCCTTGACCACATCCCCAACTGCCAGCTCTAGACGATGATTGGAGCAGTGCCACACAAACAGGCTTGGGAATTTACTACACAACTGGGTAGCAACGCCTGTTCTCTTCCCTAGCATGACTGAAGCCCCATCACATGCAAAAGAAACGAAACACTGACCTAAAAAGTCCTCGTTAAAATCTCTTCCGAGACACTCCATTAACGCCTTTGTGATGTCATCAGCCTTTGTTCCATCCAACTCGATCAGCTCCCAAAAAAACGTTTCGGGCTCAGCATCAGCTAATGCTGAGCGTAGACACACAACAAGCACCGTTTTACCACTAATAGTGGTAGATTCATCGACCAAAACACAGAGTTTTCTTTGGTTTTCTGTAATGTCTTTTGCCATTTTTTTTCTTCAGCTCATGAGCTATGTGGTCGATGATTTCGCCACAGGTTTTATTGGAGTGCAAAACCCTGCCCACGTTCAGCCCATTCAGTTTCTGTACATTCAAATCAATTGGCATGTCTGTGAATGGCCGGCTATGTTTGCCAATTTTATATGCCGTTCGAAAAACTCTGATAGTGGTGTCTAATTCAGATTTATGCATAGACTGCACTTGATGTTGAATAGTTTCACGTGAAGCAGATGTAAGGATGTCAGCAGCTTTTACATGGGCTTGTGATTCTTTATGTTCTTTGATTTTTTTTCTCAGGCTAGCTTGTTGTTTGCCCTTGTCAACACCGAAATGAGACACTGCACACTCACCCCATTCAGTTGACAGTTTCAGTCCTTGTCCAGTGTGTATTCCCAAAGATTTGACATCTCTGCATATCCGACATCCTAGCTTCTTATCTTTAAGAAGGAGCCATGCATTGGTCTTGCAAAAATATTGCACCTGGTCCGTTGTCCAGCAGTCAGTCCAGCATCGCTTTGCCCGGTGTTGGTGGTGGCAGTTGAGCCAGCAGCAGCTAACGTTAGAGGCGGCGGAGGAGGCGGCGGAGCTAGTGCTAATGCTAATGCACTAGAACTTGGAGCAGGAGGATCAACCAAAGAAAGCTCCCCATCAGACACAATTTCCAACACAGGCACAGCATTCTCTGTATTTGAAGTTTCTTCCGAACCGCTGTCTTTTTGCACTTTTATTAATCCACGCTAACATTTTAGAAATGCTAATTTGTGACGTGACTTGCTTTCCTTCTCTAGGGGGCGTGCCTGCTCTGTTCTATTACTCTACATAGCCACCCACTGGGTGGGAGTTGCACTGCATAAACACAACACACGTGCATCTAGGTATGTAAATTGTAAAGCATTAAAACATGGTTTTACTAACCGTTTTCAGTATGTTGTTACTTCGGCATTATTATTATTTTGAAACGTGTATTACTATTAAATCACGGTCAAATAGGTTAATTTTGACATAGTCGTTTCCACCACAGTATTTACATGGAGAAGATAAGCCCCGCCCCCTCTCCAGCACGTTCTGTTTGAATGACAGGAGTAAACAGCTGACAGCCGCTGTGAAACTCCAGCGGTTAGAGCGATGAGAATGTCCGTTCGGCACCTCATGACGCATCTACTGAGTACCGGGCGGCTGTATATATATATATGGATGTATAATAAGAACGGCGGGAGAGTGTTGAGTACTGGCACGGTGCATGAGTACCGGAGTACCGCCAGCATGCCGGTACTGAGTAAGAAGTGCCGGTACTCCATGGGTCAGAACCAGAAGTGCCGGTACTGCGTACCGGTGAGTACCGGCCCAATTCCAGCACTGCCTGCGAGAGGTTCAAACCTGCTCATAATGTGTGTGTGTGTGTGTGTGTGTGTGTGTGTGAGAAGCTAGCATTGCAACCAATTCATAGTTCATACATAGTAAAGTGGTTTAATGAAGCCTACATATTGATTTTTGTCTTACTATCGGGCAGGGTTGGACAAAAAACTAAGTACATAAAGCCAACTCAGGTACGATATTGATGTACTTTATTTTGTATCTAAAATAGAGCAATTATTATAGTAACCCGCTACTTTGTAGATTTAGGCGGATTCATAGGTTAATTTTGGTGATTATTATTACAAAAATAAATCAACTAATTAATTATGATGTGTTATTATAGGCTTAAGTACCAAGTAGTATATAAGTACTCAAAATAAACCCACGTTTACCAAAGCTATGAACACATTAATGGCTCAATAATTGTATGTATATCATCTGAAATGGGCCATACTGCATAGCAAGTAGTTTTACTTGTGCTACTGAAGTGTATTTTGTACTTTTACTTGAGTACTACCTTGAATACATGACTTACCCTGTAGTATCGCTACTTGAACTGAAGTACTTCTTCTCCTACCTTCGTCCAATGGTGGACCAACTAAATACATTTACAGAAGTACACATTTGAGGTATTTTACTTGACTATTTCCATTTTCCGCTCCTATACTTTTACTTCACTGTAAGTTGAAGGCAACCTTAGCCTATCACGCACAATGTGTTGGAGCGCTAGCCGATAGAAGAACAATTGTTACATAGTGATGTCACTATGTTCTGGAAGTAAACAAAGGAGTCCAATTGAGGCGTTTCAGAGAGGGAGAGGGAAAACAGGGATTTAAGCCTTTGCAGACCATTTACATGCACTAAAACCTAAACACACCAGAGGAAAGGGGAAACCCCCAAAGGATAATAGGGCCTCTTTACTGCTAAACATATCCTGTGATTTATATATGTATGTATTTATATATTATTTTGAACACATGGCCATGCTGCACAATGAGTTATATTGGTATACGCACTTAAAGTTTAATTTAATGCCAATACTTTTGCACTTTCACTTGAATGCATGACTTTCACTGAGTATTTCTAAACCATGGTATTACTACTTTCCCTTAATCACAAGAGCCAAATACTTTTTCCAGCACTGGTATTTGGCTATTTTCATCGTGAAAGCAGTCTTGTTCCTGCAGCATGTGGTCTGGGGGGTGGGGGGTCAGGCTCAGGGGTTAAGGGTTTCCACCTGTCACTCCTGGAGCTCCACAGTTTTCTCATTTGGCACCAAAGAGCCAAATGCTGAGCGTTAATGGCACATGAAGGAGGTCATGTGGGTGAACCGGGCCATGTGACTGCGGCTGTGTCCTCATTATTACCACAGGCGGGGGTAGCCTAAATAAGGTGAAGAGCATATCACAGTCCTGCTGGTCTAAAGGACCATAAAGTGGGTTTCCCCCGACTTTGCACATGTGGCTTTACGTATATCCTCCTAGGCGGACGCAGAATCATCAGTAATGAGTGTGTGTCGTGTGTGTGTTTGTACTTCCTGTCTGGGGGGATCTTTTGTTTTGTTTATACTGCCCTTGACCAACATTTTCGCATGATTGCTTGTGTTTGCATTTCACAGCGGTGTGTTCACTCAATGACTTGCTTGCAGACGGGAAGAAGTTTTACATAAGGGAAAGAAGCAATGCAAATGTTTAAAAACACTCCGTAACAAATGGAAATTCTACATTTTAGAATTGCGCTTCAATTAAAGTACAAAATGGGCCTCCAAATACACTCAAAGTACCTTAAGTATGAGTTAAACTTGTGTGGTATGGCTCATTTCAATATCATATGCATTACAATCTTTAATATTATATATGTATCGATGCATTATTGTGTTCCTCACTTCAGTGCTCAACCTGGTAGAAGTGAGGACTTCTAATACCGCTGGGTGACCTTAACCTTAAACTGGAGCTTATTTTGTTTACTATATACTGCCAAGTGTTTACAGTATATAGTAGTAGTGTGTAATTCACCAACAGACCAATAAAGTTGACCTAATAAATCATTATAAATATATTGTTTTATGTGTTTGCCTTTATCAGATAGTACAGCCAATGATATGATGGGACAACACTAAATTACATGTTTAATGTATTATTATAATTATTTTAATTATGATATTTCCTTTTGTTTGTACTTATGTTACTATAAATATTTGTATTCTATTTTCTATTATTTTTATTTTCTTTCCTTTTTAAAATGGGTCACAAACCCCAATTTTATCCGTGGAAAAATAAGTACAATATTGAGATATAGAGCAGTATACGTGTAATATATAGATAATAGTACAGTATGACATGTACATTCCAGCAGTGCTCACTTTACCAGGAAACCTTTACTACATTTCTGCATTTTTATAAATATATATTTTTTTTTTATCATGATCTCGTTCTCACAGTGGGTGTTTCTCAATGTCGAGGAAGGCTGCTCCAGAGCCACTATTTCAAGCATACTACGTCATTGAGTCCCGCCGAAGGACTGTTCCAATGTCCAGCATACTTGGAATTCTACCGAGCCTGGCGTACTTCGTAGCGAGACACATCGAGGCTGCACATGTGTAGACTCCGCGGTCTTAAAATTCCCACAATGCTTTGCGCACGGACCAATTTCCAAATCTTTGGTGGATTCTTGCCTCGCTTCTGAAGCAAGTGACTCGGAAGACATGTGCTACCAAGCAAGCGTCCTCGACATTGAGAAACACCCAGTGTTACACTACCCTTCATTTAACTTCCTCAGTTTTTACAAGTAAAGAAAAGAAAGTCCTCACGTCTCAAAGGACTCAGGGTGATTCTCAATGTCGAGGAGGCTTCCTTGATAGGACATGTCCCTCGGAGTCAGGTCCTTCAGAAGCGATGCAAGAATCCTTCCTAGCCTCGGAAAATGAAGAATGGTGGAACAGGCTAACAGGTGTGCGTCATATGCGAGGCCCCGCCTTAAATGGAGCGCCATTTCCGCCAAAGATTTGGGAAATTGGTCCGTGCGCAAAGCATTGTGGGGATTTTAAGACCGCGGAGACTATACATGTGCAGCTTCGAAATTTCCCGCAACGAAGTACGCCGACCTCAGTAGAATTCCAAGGATCCTGGACATTGGAACAGTCCTTCGGGGGGACTCAATGACGTAGCACCAGTGCTGGAATTGGGCCGGTACTCACCGGTACGCAGTACCGGCACTTCTGGTTCTGACCCATGGAGTACCGGCACTTCTTGCTCAGTACCGGCATGCTGGCGGTACTCCGGTACTCAACACTCTCCCGCCGTTCTTATTATACATCCATATATATATATACAGCCGCCCGGTACTCAGTAGATGCGTCATGAGGTGCCGAACGGACATTCTCATCGCTCTAACCGCTGGAGTTTCACAGCGGCTGTCAGCTGTTTACTCCTGTCATTCAAACAGAACGTGCTGGAGACAGGGCGGGGCTTATCTTCTCCATGTAAATACTGTGGTGGAAACGACTATGTCAAAATTAACCTATTTGACCGTGATTTAATAGTAATACACGTTTCAAAATAATAATAATAATAATAATAATGCCGAAGTAACAACATACTGAAAACTGTTAGTAAAACCATGTTTTAATGCTTTACAATTTACATACCTAGATGCACGTGTGTTGTGTTTATGCAGTGCAACTCCCACCCAGTGGGTGGCTATGTAGAGTGATAGAACAGAGCAGGCACGCCCCCGAGAGAAGGAAAGCAAGTCACGTCACAAATTAGCATTTCTAAAATGTTAGCGTGGATTAATAAAAGTGCAAAAAGACAGCGGTTGTCGCCAGAAGAAACTTCAAATACAGAGAATGCTGTGCCTGTGTTGGAAATTGTGTCTGATGGGGAGCTTTCTTTGGTTGATCCTCCTGCTCCAAGTTCTAGTGCATTAGCATTAGCACTAGCTCCGCCGCCTCCTCCAGAGCCTCTAACCCGTTAGCTGCTGCTGGCTCAACTGCCACCACCAACACCGGGCAAAGCGATGCACCTGACTGCTGGACAACGGACCAGGTGCAATATTTTTACAAGACCAATGCATGGCTCCTTCTTAAAGATAAGAAGCTAGGATGTCGGATATGCAGAGATGTCAAATCTTTGGGAATACACACTGGACAAGGACTGAAACTGTCAACTGAATGGGGTGAGTGTGCAGTGTCTCATTTCGGTGTTGACAAGGGCAAACAACAAGCTTGCCTGAGAAAAAAAATCAAAGAACATAAAGAATCACAAGCCCATGTAAAAGCTGCTGACATCCTTACATCTGCTTCACGTGAAACTATTCAACATCAAGTGCAGTCTATGCATAAATCTGAATTAGACACCACTATCAGACTTTTTCGAACGGCATATAAAATTGACAAACATAGCCGGCCATTCACAGACATGCCAATTGATTTGAATGTACAGAAACTGAATGGGCTGAACGTGGGCAGGGTTTTGCACTCCAATAAAACCTGTGGCGAAATCATCGACCACATAGCTCATGAGCTGAAGAAAAAAATGGCAAAAGACATTACAGAAAACCAAAGAAAACTCTGTGTTTTGGTCGATGAATCTACCACTATTAGTGGTAAAACGGTGCTTGTTGTGTGTCTACGCTCAGCATTAGCTGATGCTGAGCCCGAAACGTTTTTTTGGGAGCTGATCGAGTTGGATGGAACAACGGCTGATGACATCACAAAGGCGTTAATGGAGTGTCTCGGAAGAGATTTTAACAAGGACTTTTTAGGTCAGTGTTTCGTTTCTTTTGCATGTGATGGGGCTTCAGTCATGCTAGGGAAGAGAACAGGCGTTGCTACCCAGTTGTGTAGTAAATTCCCAAGCCTGTTTGTGTGGCACTGCTCCAATCATCGTCTAGAGCTGGCAGTTGGGGATGTGGTCAAGGAGGTCTCAGGGCTCAATCATTTCCAGATCTTTTTTGACAAACTCTATTCCTTGTTCCATGCCTCCCCCAAAAATCAGAGGCAGTTAGCGCAGTGTGCGCAAGCAGTCGGACAGCGTCTCCTGGTGATAGGGCGTGTTTTGTCCATCCGCTGGGTGGCTTCAAGTGAAAGGAGCGTCAGAGCAGTCTGGGAAAACTACCGAGTGCTTCATGATCACTTCACAAATGCTGCAAACGACACGAGCAGGGATTCAAGAGACAGAGCAAAGTACAAGGGCCTGGATGATGTGCTCACATCTGCAACGTTTGTCAGCAATCTGGGACTGATGTACGATGCGCTCACAGAGCTCAGCGACCTCTCTCGGCAACTCCAAAAAAGAGAGATGACACTGCCTACAGCAGATAGGCTCTTAACTCGAGAAATACGAGTTTTTGAATCCATGGTCACCATGCCTGGCCCACACATGACTACAGTTCATACAGCTCTAGCTGAGAAGTCCTTCAAGGGTGTTGCCCTGCGTGAGAATGGCAGGCTTGTACAGATTCATGCAGGTCAGTTTTTCCGCAGTATGGTAGAGAATCTGAGACACAGAATGACTTCCACAACCTCCTCTCATGTCAGCACAAGAGAAATCCCATTACATGGCCGGGAGGCCCGGGACAATCAGCTAATCTAGGACATGAAAGTTATCCATCCTGGAAGTTGGCCTGAAGAGGAGTTAGACGTACAGTATGGGGACGTAGAGGTGCTACGTTTGTGCGAAGTGCTGAAAGTGGACAGAAGAGAGACTGTTCAGGGCTTTCCCGAATACAAGGAAACCAGGGCATCCCGTACACCTGCTGCCATGGAGCCTCTACTGTAAGCAGTCCGAACCATCGCTGTCTCCACTAGTGAGTGTGAGCGGGCATTCAGCTGCATGAACGATATCCTTACTGCAAAAAGGAATGCTCTCTCTGTCAGCCGACTGTCCAGCCTGGTTTTCATTAAATGTAATGGACCATCACTAGGACAGTTCAATCCGGAACAGTATGTGAGGTCCTGGCTGGCAAAGGGAAGGAGAAGTGCTGATGAAAGAGCCTGTCCAGCTCCAGCCCCTGATACTGATGTCCCCAAGGCCTTCTGGAGCCTTTTCTAACAATGTGAAGTATATTGCAAAGCAGCTCACCCAGTGAGAAGACTTTTGGCATAATGTGCCGATTTGTACAGATCCTGGAGATAGAAGGACTTCAGACCAACCAGGGAGTTATCTGATCAGCTTGGTGTTCAATGTAACTCTTTACCATGGCTCAGACTTTGTTACTTGCAGTTACAGTTTCTCATTTTAGATTGTGCAAATTTTGCATTTGTTTTTACATGTTCTTTGTTCATGCTCTTTATCATTTTTCTGAGTTGGAAAGTTAGATTGCATCATAGTTTACTTTATACATATTTGTATTCTTCAGTGGTGACGTATATTGCAAAGCAGCTCAGCCATGTGAGAAGACTTTTGGCACTTTTTCGTTTTTCGTTTTCTGAGTTGGAAAGTTAGATTGCATTCAAAATGTACAGAAATACTTAATTTTGTTAAAGCTTTTTATAAAAAATGCTTCTGACCAGAGCTTTGTTTCCTTGTCATTAATGTTGAACACCACCAGAGGGGCTCTCACCTGAAAGGTCTCTGCTTCATGTGTCTTCAGCAGAAGATCTAGACTTTGATTGCTATATTTTCAATTAATATTGACCTTACTGAGCTTTAGCCATATCCGCTGCCTATCATAACAAATGTTAAGTACAGTGAACCTTTCTAAAATATACAGTAGTAAAGAGACAAACCCACCAGCATTATAGTAGCCAAATTCTTGTTTGTGGGCTGTATATATAAAATTGACTTGAAAAAGTTGCTGATTTTAGAGTACTGGCACCTTTTTCATTCCAATTCAAGCACTGCGTAGCACCCTTGAAATAGTGGCTCTGGAGCAGCCTTCCTCGACATTGAGAAACACCCTCGGTATATCTCAGCTGTCGGTCGCAGGTCCTCCCACTGTTACTTTGTTTTTAGTTTTTTTAGCCTTAATGGAAATTCCAGGCTGTGTGTGAAGTTTGTCCCCGGGAACCAAGAATGTGTGGATTACTCACACACACACACACGCACACACACACACGCCCACGCACACGCACACGCACACGCACACACACACCTCTCACCCATAGCTTCATGCTTCACTGGACACCAATGGAGTCTCCAACACTGTACTTAAGTACACATTTGAGGTACTTGTACTTCCCTTCAGTATATTCACTTCATGCTACTACTTTATACTTTTCTTCCACTACATATTGGAGGCGAATATTAATGATTGAATATATCGTATGATACAGGACTGTACTACTCGTCGACACAGTATTTAATAATGTATCTAAAGTGGCTCCCCATTGATACAAGTGAAATGCCTTTACATGCATTTGTTTGTGAAAAAACATGAAAATCAAGTATTCTTTATTCATATTAAATGTAATGTTGTGGAAATAGCTATTCTGTGTACTTAATATTTATATTATTTCAGCTTTTTACTATTTTATTTGAAATTATTTTAATCATAATCTGATTTATAAAAATGTAATTTATCCCCAGGAGAACATTGGTGTTGGTAACAGTTGCTTGAATATAATACAATTAAATACAAAATAATATACAATTAAATCAAATAAAAAATATTGAAATAAAGATAATAATTTGAAATCATATATTAAGGGATAAGCTTATTTGCCGATTTAAAAAATTATAATAACTAAATAAAAATCAGCTAATAAGTTACGATATACAGTATGTAAAGTAATTCAACTAAAACACACTTTTACTTGTTTGCTTGTGTTTGCATTTCACAGCGGTGTGTTCACTCAATGACTTGCTTTCAGACGGGAAGAAGTTTTACATAAGGGAGAGAAGCAAATGTGTAAAAACACTCCGTAACAAATGGAAATTCTACATTTTAGAATTGCGCTTGAGTAAAAGTACAAAATGGCCTCCAAATACACTCAAAGTACCTTAAGTATGAGTTAAACTTGTGTGGTATGGCTCATTTCAATATCATATGCATTACAATCTTTAATATTATATATGTATCGATGCATTATTGTGTTCCTCACTTCAGTGCTCAACCTGGTAGAAGTGAGGTTTACTCTAATACCGCTGGGTGACCTTAACCTTAATTTACCAGCTACAACATTAAAGTGATTACCTCATTAATGCATGAATAGTTTGGATGCTTATTGTAATGTTTTGTATTACCTGATTTTGATTATGAATTCAGGACTTACACTTCTAACTGAGTATCCTACCTACACCCTTGTTGCTCTCCCTGAGGTTTCTCCCATGTTCCCTTTAAACTGTGGGTTTTCTCTGGAAGTTTTTCCTTGTAAGATGTGAGGGTCTAAGGACAGAGGGCCTAAGGACAGAGGGTCTAAGGACAGAGGGCCTAAGGACAGAGGGCCTAAGGACAGAGGGTGTCGTATTGTCATACTGATATTCTGTACAATCTGTGAAGACCACTGAGACAAATGTAACATTTGTGATATTGGGCTATATAAATAAACATTGATTGATTGATTGACCCTAGTTCTACTACTTTCACTTAAGTCAAGTGTTTGAGTACTTCTTCCTCCTCTACACTCATTAGTTTGTTGTTTCCTCTGCCACTCGTCTTCTCTGATGAAGCGAAAGGAAGTCCTCACTGACGGTGCATGTTTGAAATAGTTTACATTGCAGGAGAGGGAGGAAGGCAAACAGGAAGGCAGATAGCATTACTGCTCGTTATGTCTGACCTAACGGGGAATTTTAAAAGGATAGTTTGGATGCTTTTAATTGGGGTGGTGTGAGGTACTTTTACAGTCAGTGTATGAGCTACAGTAGATCCAGTTTGTAGAAGAAGAGCCTCTTCAAGACTCCATTGAAAAAAACAAGTTATTTTATATTCCCAGAACACAGGAGTTGCTGGTCTACTGCTGCCTTAAACGAGTAGTTAGTTTATGGTTTTGTTTAAAAAGGACATATCATGTTCAGGTTCCTATTAAAGAGTCCTCTCCTGCTGATGTTCAGGTGTATATCAGTATGTAGTGTCTCTACTTTAAAGAGTCCTCTCCTGCTGATGTTCAGGTGTATATCAGTATGTAGTGTCTCTACTTTAAAGAGTCCTCTCCTGCTGATGTTCAGGTGTATATCAGTATGTAGTGTCTCTACTTTAAAGAGTCCTCTCCTGCTGATGTTCAGGTGTATATCAGTATGTAGTGTCTCTACTTTAAAGAGTCCTCTCCTGCTGATGTTCAGGTGTATATCAGTATGTAGTGTCTCTACTTTAAAGAGTCCTCTCCTGCTGATGTTCAGGTGTATATCAGTATGTAGTGTCTCTACTTTAAAGAGTCCTCTCCTGCTGATGTTCAGGTGTATATCAGTATGTAGTGTCTCTACTTTAAAGAGTCCTCTCCTGCTGATGTTCAGGTGTATATCAGTATGTAGTGTCTCTACTTTAAAGAGTCCTCCCCTGCTGATGTTCAGGTGTATATCAGTATGTAGTGTCTCTACTTTAAAGAGTCCTCTCCTGCTGATGTTCAGGTGTATATCAGTATGTAGTGTCTCTACTTTAAAGAGTCCTCTCCTGCTGATGTTCAGGTGTATATCAGTATGTAGTGTCTCTACTTTAAAGAGTCCTCCCCTGCTGATGTTCAGGTGTATATCAGTATGTAGTGTCTCTACTTTAAAGAGTCCTCTCCTGCTGATGTTCAGGTGTATATCAGTATGTAGTGTCTCTCCTTTAAAGAGTCCTCCCCTGTTGATGTTCAGGTGTATATCAGTATGTAGTGTCTCTACTTTAAAGAGTCCTCTTCTGCTGATGTTCAGGTGTATATCAGTATGTAGTGTCTCTACTTTAAAGAGTCCTCTCCTGCTGATGTTCAGGTGTATATCAGTATGTAGTGTCTCTACTTTAAAGAGTCCTCCCCTGCTGATGTTCAGGTGTATATCAGTATGTAGTGTCTCTACTTTAAAGAGTCCTCTCCTGCTGATGTTCAGGTGTATATCAGTATGTAGTGTCTCTACTTTAAAGAGTCCTCTCCTGCTGATGTTCAGCTGTATATCAGTATGTAGTGTCTCTACTTTAAAGAGTCCTCCCATGCTGATGTTCAGGTGTATATCAGTATGTAGTGTCTCTACTTTAAAGAGTCCTCTCCTGCTGATGTTCAGGTGTATATCAGTATGTAGTGTCTCTACTTTAAAGAGTCCTCCCCTGCTGATGTTCAGGTGTATATCAGTATGTAGTGTCTCTAATTTAAAGAGTCCTCCCCTGCTGATGTTCAGGTGTATATCAGTATGTAGTGTCTCTACTTTAAAGAGTCCTCTCCTGCTGATGTTCAGGTGTATATGAGTATGTAGTGTCTCTACTTTAAAGAGTCCTCTCCTGCTGATGTTCAGGTGTATATCAGTGTGTAGTGTCTCTACTTTAAAGAGTCCTCTCCTGCTGATGTTCAGGTGTATATCAGTGTGTAGTGTCTCTACTTTAAAGAGTCCTCTCCTGCTGATGTTCAGGTGTATATCAGTGTGTAGTGTCTCTACTTTAAAGAGTCCTCTCCTGCTGATGTTCAGGTGTATATCAGTATGTAGTGTCTCTACTTTAAAGAGTCCTCTCCTGTTGATGTTCAGGTGTATATCAGTGTGTAGTGTCTCTACTTTAAAGAGTCCTCTCCTGCTGATGTTCAGGTGTATATCAGTATGTAGTGTCTCTACTTTAAAGAGTCCTCTCCTGCTGATGTTCAGGTGTATATCAGTATGTAGTGTATCTACTTTAAAGAGTCCTCTCCTGCTGATGTTCAGGTGTATATCAGTATGTAGTGTCTCTACTTTAAAGAGTCCTCTCCTGCTGATGTTCAGGTGTATATCAGTATGTAGTGTCTCTACTTTAAAGAGTCCTCTCCTGCTGATGTTCAGGTGTATATCAGTATGTAGTGTCTCTACTTTAAAGAGTCCTCTCCTGCTGATGTTCAGGTGTATATCAGTATGTAGTGTATCTACTTTAAAGAGTCCTCTCCTGCTGATGTTCAGGTGTATATCAGTATGTAGTGTCTCTACTTTAAAGAGTCCTCTCCTGCTGATGTTCAGGTGTATATCAGTATGTAGTGTATCTACTTTAAAGAGTCCTCTCCTGCTGATGTTCAGGTGTATATCAGTATGTAGTGTCTCTACTTTAAAGAGTCCTCTCCTGCTGATGTTCAGGTGTATATCAGTATGTAGTGTCTCTACTTTAAAGAGTCCTCTCCTGCTGATGTTCAGGTGTATATCAGTATGTAGTGTCTCTACATGTCTCCATGCTTTAATGTTCAAAAAGCTCTTTATCTTTCTCATACTGCCTGTGCTGCAGCACCTCTTTTCACCCTCTGTCTGAAACCAGAGCCCAGTCTGCTCTGATTGGTTAGCTGGTCGGCTCGGTTGTGATTGGTCAACCGCTTAGAGATGTCCCGCCCCTTAGCCTATCACGTACAATGTGTTGGAGCGCTTGCCAATAGAAGCGCAAGTGTTACATAGTGATGTCACTCTGTTCCAGAAGTAAACAAAGGAGTCCAATGGAGCGTTTCATTTTTGCAGCCTTTCTTTGCAGACCATTTAAATGCACACAAACCTATATAACACACTACAGGAGAGGGAAACCCCAAATACCTTGGTGTGGCCTCTTTAAGTTTCCCAGCTAACAAGCCAAAAGTCTGCAGGAATAATTCAGCAAGTTGTGACTACATGTTTCCACTTCTTGTTAGATGACATTTTGAGTCTTTTATTCCGGCGGTCTTCAGTTATGCCTTTACTTGAACATGTTGAAGCTTCACAACATCATCACACCCCGTGTAGAACAAACTCCTGTGTGCCATTCAGCCGGTAGAGATAAGTCGTATGAGTCATGCTCTGAGTTGAACTTTCGCCCTGTTGTTGATAGCATGAATGTAAAGTGGTGACATGACTGGAGAGCTTGTCTCAGCGCTATTGAAGAAAGGGAAAGTGTGGTAGATGAACAAGCTGGATAATGACTAAACTGAACTTTCCATGTTGCTCTAAGCACACATGTTGCTCGCTTTACTGAGCCGCGGAAAGTGTAAAAAAACGCCCCAGATTGTGAGCGACTTCCCTAGCAACGGTTGCTGTTTGGTGTGTATCTGCACCGTGGACCCGCAGCTCTTGGCTCTCATGTTGCTGCTGCCGACTATAATTAGCCGAATCATTTCCCTCCAGTCACTTTTTAAAAGAGCGGCTCATTATACTGATAGCTGGAGTTCCTAAAAGCTGACCCGTGCAAACAGATCCTCCGCTGTGGGGGAAACATCGGCTAATAGAAATGACTAAATTGGCTAGTAGTGCAATATTCAAAGGCAGAATTAACAATATTTGGTAAATGAAAAATATATGAGACTATACAAACTATACACTTTAATTTCTTATGTTTATCTTAATATTTGTTTTCTTTTGTATTGAACATTTCACTTTAACTTATCATGTTTAAAAAACAATTACATATTTTATTTTATCTTTGTATTGCATATTCTTATTTTAACTTATGTTTTGCATAAATATTTATATTTATTTATTTTATTTGTATTTATTCTATTTATTTATTTTTATATTTTCATTGCCTATTCTTGCAACCTATCATGCAAAATGCACTTTTTGATGTCTTTTATATAACTATGTGTCCCCGGTGCGTCAGGGAACTCACGCAGCATCAGAAAATTAAACCCTCTCTCTTTTCCTCCGTACCCACATCTTTTAAAAACGGAGGTACAACGAGCGGATACTGATTTGCTGCTGATCTGACGTCAAATCGGCAGCGGACCCACAGAAAATTGCTATCAGAAACAATGCCTGACGTGTTTTGGACGTAATCTCGTCTTTGTTTACATTAGCAAGCCTCGCTAACACGCAGAGCTAACCTGTACTGGAGAGCACATGTGTTTTAAAAAGCAGGAAATAAAAAAAGGAACTCATCTTGTGATAAACCCGCAAGAGAAAAAGCATTTGAGCTCCATACTGTTTCATAAATAATCCTTGATGTGGTTTGGAACAGGATGGCGTTTTATCACAACCGAATTTAACTTTATCTCCGGTAGAATTCTGATCAGGCATTAGCCCCGCCTCCTCTTTTTTTTTTTTTTTAAGCTAAGGACCCAAGATCCTCGTTTCTCTAACAGGGCTGCAAAAGAGGGGTTTGAGGCACGGCTACAATGGGGGATCTGTTTGGTATTTTAAGCAACACACTTCACAGACATGTTTTGTATAGGTCTGGCCCTACAATATATGTTTCCAATATAGCATGATAGGTCCACTTTAAACATAAATCTATAAAATGAAGATACATAGAAGGGGAATATTGGTAGTGGACTGAGTTTGCTTTATTACATTTTTGAATGATAATAAGGAAGCAAAAGAGATCATTTCCTTTAAATATTGTGTATCAATTGGAATATCAGTCAAAATGTATTAACATGATTTCATGGAATAGCAGAAGGTACATTGGCAAGAAAGGAAAAACAATAAAATAATCCAAAAGTTATCAACAGATAAACCACTCGGAACGTAAGACAGAAATAACACAACATTTACAAATACATAAATATGTAAACAAAACGCTAACGGGACAAATAAAAGGGGGATATTTCTAAGTAAAAGTAAATAATCTAAATGATTAATGTTCTCCGTTTGGCGCTCCTTGTTTCAACATCTCGGCAGCTCTTCTTCTTCTGAGGGTCTGAGCAGAGGGTGTTTCTCTGTGACCCGGCTGCACAGAGCCTCTTTGTGCAGCCGGTGCCAGGCTCCAGAACACATGAAGCTCTGATGCATCGGGCCGTGTGTGTGTGTGTGTGTGTGTGTGTGTGTGTGTGTGTGTGTGTGTGTGTGTGTGTGTGTGTGTGTGTGTGTGTGTGTGTGTGTGTGTGTGTGTGTGTGTGTGGTGTGTGTGTGTGTGTGTGTGTGTGTGTGTGTGTGTGTGTGTGTGTGTGTGTGTGTGTGTGTGTGTGTGTGTGTGTGTGTGTGTGTGTGTGTGTGTGTGTGTGTGTGTGTGTGTGTGTGTGTGTGTGTAACAGTTGTGAGTGGGGGGCAGCAGAGTGACAGATGTAATGCTGTAATGCTGTAGTCAGTTGCATCGTGTGTGTGCTTCATTCAGACGGCACAGATTTCACACTCTGAGGTGTCGGAAAATACATCTTTGCAAAACACTTCATCGCTATAATCTGAACCAGAATCAGGTTTATTGATTCACGCCTCCGCACCTTCAGTGTCGCCCCCCCCCCCCCCCCCCCTGGAACTTCCTCCCTGCTGAAATCCGTAACGCCCCTTCTATGAACATCTGAAATCAACCCTGAAAACTCATCTGTTCAACAAAGCCTTCCAACATTAACTCACCCCCCCCCCCCCCCCCCCCTGCAATGTAACACTTCCATTTCTGCTCCCCCCCCTGTTTTATGTCTTGTCCTTAAATGTTTCATTGTTAAGCGACCTTGGGTTAATGAAAGGCGCTATGTCAATTAAAGTTATTATTATTACCAAGTAGAATCACATTTATACTGAATCTGCTTTGGTACATGTTGGTATGACACACACACACACACACACACACACACACACACACACACACACACACACACACACACACACACACACACACACACACACACACACACACACACACACACACACACACACACACACACAGTAAAATGGGTTAAGTTGTGAAGTAAAAGCAAATAAAGAACTTCTATCAAAACTATTGTAAAAATCTATTTTAAAATAACAAGTACAACATTTTGATCATTTAATTCGACTACTATTTGATGTAAGATGTACGATGTGTTAAATGCTGATACGTGCAGAGAAATGCCGGGTAAGAAGAGTCAACAGTGGAAAGAAATCACGTTTCAATATGCGGTTTAAAAACCGCCATGATAAATAAATTAGTCAATTAAAAGAAACTTAATTTGTAACTATTTCTAATGATTTTAAGTATGTTTTTAAACAAATCTGTTGATTTTACTGTATTCTTTTAAAAAATATATAATGTATTGTAATAAATATGACATGTTTGCTATATTCAGAACAGGGCCTTTCACACAAAGAACAATTATAAACACCCTTGAGTTGAAGAAATAACAATAAATCTGCAGATTAATTACAAATAAAATAGTCCTTAGTTGCAGCTCTTACGTCAAATGCACATACGTCACAGTTTTAGAGCAAAAATATGTAAATCTGGAAGTGAGAGTAGAGGAAGTTGTGTTTAAGGACATTAACATGATGTAGTAGGTAGACCTCCTTCACAGCTGCCATGTGTCCCTGTGTGAATGTTTCTACCCACGCTCTTTGACAATAGCTCTATAGAAAATAAACCGTGGCCCTGGTTCTGTTCAGGGTCGTGGGCTGCCTCGGTTTATGATGTCTGAACGTTGGCAGCTTCTCAGCGTTTCAGAGGAATGCACTGAGAGGAATGCAGGCAGACTTTTTCCCTCATATGGAAGAATCAGACGAGGATGGCACAAACAAACACATGCTGTTAATCTCAGAAGGAGCGGCGCGTGGTAATCGCTCTCACTGCGCACACATATTTCTCCCTGGCAGAGTCGCTTGTTATCATGTGGATGTTGTGAAGAGGCTGGAACAGTGATGCTCTGTTTGGATGATTGACTGTCCGACTGGCCTTTGAAACTGAGCATGGAGAGGATTGGTGCTCTCTCAGGTGCTTTACAGCTGTTTCATCAAGAACACGGCACAGTCTAATAGTGGAGAAATATTAGTCTTGTTCCTATCTGGCCTTACTCTTATAGGAATACCTAACCCAAAGACAAAGAATCAAAGAAAACAATTTTATGATCTGAAGAAAAGTATTACTTTTGCACTAGAAGCAATCGAGTGGTGCAGGAAGTAAGTTAGCATTTTACCACTTCCTGTTCCCTCGTCTCAGAGCCAATGGGATCTCTCCATAGGGTTTAGGAAACTATCTGAACTAAGGTCTGTGGTTGAGACACATTGAAGAGACGGATCACGTTTTGTTCTACGCAGTGCTTGAATTGGAATGAAAAAGGTGCCAGTACTCTAAAATCAGCAACTTTTTCAAGTCAATTTTATATATACAGCCCACAAACAAGAATTTGGCTACTATAATGCTGGTGGGTTTGTCTCTTTACTACTGTATATTTTAGAAAGGTTCACTGTACTTAACATTTTTTATGATAGGCAGCAGATATGGCTAAAGCTCAGTAAGGTCAATATTAACTGAAAATATAGCAATCAAAGTCTAGATCTTCTGCTGAAGACACATGAAGCAGAGACCTTTCAGGTGAGAGCCCCTCTGGTGGTGTTCAACATTAATGACAAGGAAACAAAGCTCTGGTCAGAAGCATTTTTTATAAAAAGCTTTAACAAAATTAAGTATTTCTGTACATTTTGAATGCAATCTAACTTTCCAACTCAGAAAACGAAAAACGAAAAAGTGCCAAAAGTCTTCTCACATGGCTGAGCTGCTTTGCAATATACTTCACCACTGAAGAATACAAATATGTATAAAGTAAACTATGATGCAATCTAACTTTCCAACTCAGAAAAATGATAAAGAGCATGAACAAAGAACATGTAAAAACAAATGCAACATTTGCACAATCTAAAATGAGAAACTGTAACTGCAAGTAACAAAGTCTGAGCAATGGTAAATAGTTACATTGAACACCAAGCTGATCAGATAACTCCCTGGTTGGTCTGAAGTCCTTCTATCTCCAGGATCTGTACAAATCGGCACATTATGCCAAAAGTCTTCTCACTGGGTGAGCTGCTTTGCAATATACTTCACATTGTTAGAAAAGGCTCCAGAAGGCCTTGGGGACATCAGTATCAGGGGCTGGAGCTGGACAGGCTCTTTCATCAGCACTTCTCCTTCCCTTTGCCAGCCAGGACCTCACATACTGTTCCGGATTGAACTGTCCTAGTGATGGTCCATTACATTTAATGAAAACCAGGCTGGACAGTCGGCTGACAGAGAGAGCATTCCTTTTTGCAGTAAGGATATCGTTCATGCAGCTGAATTCCCGCTCACACTCACTAGTGGAGACAGCGATGGTTCGGACTGCTTACAGTAGAGGCTCCATGGCAGCAGGTGTACGGGATGCCCTGGTTTCCTTGTATTCGGGAAAGCCCTGAACAGTCTCTCTTCTGTCCACTTTCAGCACTTCGCACAAACGTAGCACCTCTACGTCCCCATACTGTACGTCTAACTCCTCTTCAGGCCAACTTCCAGGATGGATAACTTTCATGTCCTGGATTAGCTGATTGTCCCGGGCCTCCCGGCCATGTAATGGGATTTCTCTTGTGCTGACATGAGAGGAGGTTGTGGAAGTCATTCTGTGTCTCAGATTCTCTACCATACTGCGGAAAAACTGACCTGCATGAATCTGTACAAGCCTGCCATTCTCACGCAGGGCAACACCCTTGAAGGACTTCTCAGCTAGAGCTGTATGAACTGTAGTCATGTGTGGGCCAGGCATGGTGACCATGGATTCAAAAACTCGTATTTCTCGAGTTAAGAGCCTATCTGCTGTAGGCAGTGTCATCTCTCTTTTTTGGAGTTGCCGAGAGAGGTCGCTGAGCTCTGTGAGCGCATCGTACATCAGTCCCAGATTGCTGACAAACGTTGCAGATGTGAGCACATCATCCAGGCCCTTGTACTTTGCTCTGTCTCTGGAATCCCTGCTCGTGTCGTTTGCAGCATTTGTGAAGTGATCATGAAGCACTCGGTAGTTTTCCCAGACTGCTCTGACGCTCCTTTCACTTGAAGCCACCCAGCGGATGGACAAAACACGCCCTATCACCAGGAGACGCTGTCCGACTGCTTGCGCACACTGCGCTAACTGCCTCTGATTTTTGGGGGAGGCATGGAACAAGGAATAGAGTTTGTCAAAAAAGATCTGGAAATGATTGAGCCCTGAGACCTCCTTGACCACATCCCCAACTGCCAGCTCTAGACGATGATTGGAGCAGTGCCACACAAACAGGCTTGGGAATTTACTACACAACTGGGTAGCAACGCCTGTTCTCTTCCCTAGCATGACTGAAGCCCCATCACATGCAAAAGAAACGAAACACTGACCTAAAAAGTCCTTGTTAAAATCTCTTCCGAGACACTCCATTAACGCCTTTGTGATGTCATCAGCCTTTGTTCCATCCAACTCGATCAGCTCCCAAAAAAACGTTTCGGGCTCAGCATCAGCTAATGCTGAGCGTAGACACACAACAAGCACCGTTTTACCACTAATAGTGGTAGATTCATCGACCAAAACGCAGAGTTTTCTTTGGTTTTCTGTAATGTCTTTTGCCATTTTTTTTCTTCAGCTCATGAGCTATGTGGTCGATGATTTCGCCACAGGTTTTATTGGAGTGCAAAACCCTGCCCACGTTCAGCCCATTCAGTTTCTGTACATTCAAATCAATTGGCATGTCTGTGAATGGCCGGCTATGTTTGCCAATTTTATATGCCGTTCGAAAAACTCTGATAGTGGTGTCTAATTCAGATTTATGCATAGACTGCACTTGATGTTGAATAGTTTCACGTGAAGCAGATGTAAGGATGTCAGCAGCTTTTACATGGGCTTGTGATTCTTTATGTTCTTTGATTTTTTTTTTCTCAGGCTAGCTTGTTGTTTGCCCTTGTCAACACCGAAATGAGACACTGCACACTCACCCCATTCAGTTGACAGTTTCAGTCCTTGTCCAGTGTGTATTCCCAAAGATTTGACATCTCTGCATATCCGACATCCTAGCTTCTTATCTTTAAGAAGGAGCCATGCATTGGTCTTGCAAAAATATTGCACCTGGTCCGTTGTCCAGCAGTCAGTCCAGCATCGCTTTGCCCGGTGTTGGTGGTGGCAGTTGAGCCAGCAGCAGCTAACGTTAGAGGCGGCGGAGGAGGCGGCGGAGCTAGTGCTAATGCTAATGCACTAGAACTTGGAGCAGGAGGATCAACCAAAGAAAGCTCCCCATCAGACACAATTTCCAACACAGGCACAGCATTCTCTGTATTTGAAGTTTCTTCCGAACCGCTGTCTTTTTGCACTTTTATTAATCCACGCTAACATTTTAGAAATGCTAATTTGTGACGTGACTTGCTTTCCTTCTCTAGGGGGCGTGCCTGCTCTGTTCTATTACTCTACATAGCCACCCACTGGGTGGGAGTTGCACTGCATAAACACAACACACGTGCATCTAGGTATGTAAATTGTAAAGCATTAAAACATGGTTTTACTAACCGTTTTCAGTATGTTGTTACTTCGGCATTATTATTATTATTTTGAAACGTGTATTACTATTAAATCACGGTCAAATAGGTTAATTTTGACATAGTCGTTTCCACCACAGTATTTACATGGAGAAGATAAGCCCCGCCCCCTCTCCAGCACGTTCTGTTTGAATGACAGGAGTAAACAGCTGACAGCCGCTGTGAAACTCCAGCGGTTAGAGCGATGAGAATGTCCGTTCGGCACCTCATGACGCATCTACTGAGTACCGGGCGGCTGTATATATATATATGGATGTATAATAAGAACGGCGGGAGAGTGTTGAGTACTGGCACGGTGCATGAGTACCGGAGTACCGCCAGCATGCCGGTACTGAGTAAGAAGTGCCGGTACTCCATGGGTCAGAACCAGAAGTGCCGGTACTGCGTACCGGCCCAATTCCAGCACTGGTTCTACGACATTAAATCATCAGCAGTGACCCTACTGGTGATTTCTGAAGAGTTGACGTGTCTGAGAAACGATGGTTGTTACCAAGTGGCTGAATAGGACTACAGAAGTTGTGGAGGCCGTTATACGTCATTACGCCGAACACGTAAACACCCCTCTAAGTTGGTTTGCCCTGTTCTGCTTGAAAGCAAGAACCTGCCTCCTGCAGACTGTTCAAACAAACGCTTCAACTTGTTCCATTTAGAATCTGTGTGTTTGAATATGGATCTTAAGTTGGCGTGACGTTGAAGTCGTGCTGCTGGACTCGCCTCTAGTTCCTTTATAGCATAACGTTAGCATTTTGCTTCTGGCGACTAGATTTATGATTTGAAAATTATAAAAGTAGGGTAGACATGTGGAGATTATCCGGCTGAACAAAACGTGCATTTATCAAACAGGTTCGTTTTTGACAGACCTTATTTCGAGCTATTTTCCAAAACCCTATGGGGAGATCCCGTTGGCTCTGAGACGAGGGAACAGGAAGTGTACAATGCTTACCCACTTCCAGGTTTTAGGACTCGTCACTGCACCACTCTATTGCAGGCATGAGTTGCACAAGCATACGACTGTTCACCTCAAGTGTTTTAAATATCGTATCTGTAGTTTTTTGGGGAAGTATGTACAACCAGGCAAATGACACGTGGATTATTCTGCAGAAGTTGTGTGAAAGTTTGTATGAAGGATGTTTTCATATTGTTTTGTTCTCTTAAAATGAAGCCCCATTAACTTAAATGTTTCCAAAAGTATTTTCTAAGTCTTTCCATTCTTCTTTCACCAGGGATCTATATCTGATCAATGGTCAACAATCCAATAGCATCATTGTTTGCCTTTATTTTGAAATTCAACTTTATTTAGAAAGATACTGCTTTAGACACGCCTTTATTTTGAAAACCCCATGCATCCAATCAAATAGTAGTTACCATATTCAAATGTGTGGTATCAGCAAGTACTGTAGAGCAGGGGTTCCCAACCCTTGGTCCGCGGACCGGTACCAGGCCGCGGAGGTGTTACTGCCGGGCCGCGAAATAGCTGTGAGTTTATCGTAATATTTGCAGAATTATATAAAAATAATTTTCGCACCTATACCAGTCATGTTATTTCATCCAGTAGCCTAGTTAATCTTTCACCAGATAACCGTTGAAAATGGCTTTTATGATGTTCCGAGGGATTCGGCGGCTCAGCCTAAGGTCTCAGCCTCTCATGCGCACGAGAAAGTTACCGGTGCGCCAAGGAGGAAGAGGAGCAGGAGACAACCGTTTAATTGCAGACTGTTATGTTTATGTGGGGAAATGGCAGTGCATACATTATTTGAGATATATTTCAAACTCTGACTTCATTTTAAGGACATGTCGGCCAGGGGTGTAGAGCTATATGTTTAAGCACCGGATTGGCAAAACAGTAGAGTAAATCAGTCTGCCTTGATCTATGAATTCATGTCCGGGACTCTCACGGTATCTGCTGCCACAGCTGTTTCATAGAAGGAAAACCTCCTTCACTTCATGAAATGGCTGCAGCACCAGGAGGCAGCGGGACGTGTACTCCGCCTCTGAGAAGTGCAGCACCAGCGGGTAAAGAGCTGTGCCTTTTTACGCACTGCCTTCGCTGTGTTTACCTTCATCAGCACAGCTTAAGAGTGACTGCAGGGCAGGCTGCTACGTGTTAACCACACACACCTCTACACACATCTCTACACACATCAAAACTGAAAGATTAACTTAAAATTTATTAGTTATATGTAAAGTAAAAAAGGTGTGGTGTGGTGTGTGTGTGTGTGTGCTGTTGGTGTGTGTGTGGTGTGTGTGTGTGTGGTGATGTGGTGTGTGTGTTGGTGTGTGGTGTGTGTAGTGTGTGGTGTGTGTGTGTGGTGTGTGGTGTGTGTGTGTGTGTGTGTGTGTGTGTGTGTGTGTGTGTGTGTGTGTGTGTGTGTGTGTGTGTGTGTGTGTGTGTGTTGTGTGTGTGTGTTGTGTGTGTGTGTGTGTGGTGTGTTTGTGGGTGTGTGTGTGTGTGTGTGTGGTGTGTGTGTGTGTTGATGTGTGTGTGTGTGTGTGTGTGTGTTGTGTGTGTGTGTGTGTGTGTGTGTGTGTGTGTGTGTGTGTGTGTGTGTGTGTGTGTCAGCACAGCTTAAGAGTGACTGCAGGCTGCTATACGTGTTAACCACACACACCTCTACACACATCGAACTGCCCGATTACTTCCCCTTTTATTAGTTTTATGTCCAGTCACCAAGGCGCATGATGTGTGTATGTGCTCTGCTCAGCTCAGCTCTGTGTGTTCGGTGTGTTTGTGTCTGTCCGACACCGGCATTTGTTTTAAAATGACCATGAACAGTAATTTACACACATCTGCTAACTCCATAGGTAGCCTATATGCGAGTGTTCCCAAAATAAATTAGTTTAATCTTAAACTCGATGTAGTGCTAAATGCTATCGGAGTGCATCGGAACGAACGTCACTATCATAATATCTTCTGAAAACAAATGCCAGTGACACACACACACACACACACACACACACACACACACACACACACACACACACACACACACACACACACACACACACACACCCTTCATAATGCGCCTTCTCCTCGTTTTCCCATCACTGGATTATCCGTAAATCATACAAACAAAACCAAAACGTTGATTTATCTGTTTTCCCGTTTTGGTTTAAAAACTGAATAACGTCGGTTTTCCGTTTCAAAAAACGACACCGGTTCTTTTTTAAACGTTGTTAATATGTTTTGGATGCATATTGTTCTAGTATTTGTTCAGGCTGTTACATACAATTAGCCTCTGTTGCTACCTGCTGGTGAGTAAATATTAAAATCGGTTAAAATTGACAACCAGTCCGCGATTTTTTTTTAAATGTATCTGCCGGTCCTTGGCACATTAAAGGTTCTGAACCCCTGCTAGAGAAGTTGTATTTACTAATTCAAGGTTAACACTGGTGCAGCAACTTGTATAAACACAACAACTTTTTATGACAAAACATTTTCTTTCAAGTATCCGGGGATATCTGTCCCTTTCTCAAAACCTTGCATTGATCTGTTCATTGTCCCTTCCCCACTCTTTCCTTTCTTTCAGGTCGTCAGCTTGATCGTCATCATCTGCTTCGCGTCCTCAAACTATGGAGGATACTCCACGGTGGCCATCTGCAAGATGATCTTCGCCATCATCTTCTTCGTCATCTTCATGATGGAGATCGACAAGCAGATCCTCGTGATCAACTGGGTCTGGACCGTGAGTCCTCTACACACACACACACACACACACACACACACACACACACACACACACACACACACACACACACACACACACACACACACAATGAAGCCTGATATTTAACTCGGTTCAGACAAAAAACATGATTTAATCGATTTAACTTATTCACTGACCTGAAGAGTGTTATTGCGTGCACACACACATAGCACACATAGCACACACACACACATAGCACACACATAGCACACCAACCCAGTCTCACGGCATTTCATGTTCACCAACACGATTTTTAATCTATTGATTCGTGTTCCCCAACACGATTTGCCCATTTTTTTCATGTTGCACAGCACGATTTTTTTTCGTGTTGCACAGCACGATTTTAAAAGCAATGTATTTCTACTGCTTGCAGCACGTCTTTTTCTCCGGTCGGGTCGAGGAAGACCTGAAGCTGTGTGGTTCATAAAAACATGTTCTTACTCAATATCAAGCCACAATTATTGCTTTTATTTTAAATCGTATAATTTCGGACTTTTGTTGCCGTCTGTGAGGAAAATAAATGGGGCTCAGAGCCTCAGGATACTGAAATCTGTATTTTTTAAATATTTTTATTTGTTATTCTTTTCAAAATAACACACTGTTATTTACTCACCAATAATACACAATTATCCTTGCTTTTATTTATTGGTTTAATTCCATAATCTCTGGCTTTTTTGGCATCCGTCAGGAACTGAATTTCAAAATAAAAATAACCGGACATAGGCATTACCCAAGATCCTCAGCTATGGTTTTAAGCTCGCTTATTGGATGTTTTAGCCGCAATGCATGCTGGGATTTGGTGTTTATATGATATGAAATCCGGAAAACATTTGTGTACCTTGTGTGCATCTAGTGGTTAAAGCACGTTATTGAATTATTGTGTTTGATTAAAAAAATATTAAGAGTACATACTTTCATAGGGGGAAAGTATAAATATAGAAATATAGAATATAAAAAATCAAGAAGATACTATAAAGTGATCTCTACAATAAAACAGTTTAGTGCAGAATGTACAAAGATATTAATAGGAGGAGGTGCAAAACAGAAAAACGAATTAACCTTTATTTAAACATTAAATAACAGATTAAGGTCTTCTTTTAAATAAGAAAAAAACGTTGGGGGTATCTATCTACAGATAAATATTAAGCCTGACAAAGTACTTAACGTCTAATATATTGCTTTCCTGCAATGTTAACTATGTTGAAGCACTTATTTTAACTAATATTATACATATGAATTATACTCTTATGTATGTAGATAGAATAAGAAATGTGCAGAATATGACAGTTTAATGGTGGAGGTACACACATATTGATAGATGTCTTGTAATGCACTGTTGAGGAACCTGTGACCCAAGTGTTTCATTCATTGCATAACTACACCGTAGTTGTGTATATGATATGTCAATAAACCTTTGAAAATCTTGAAAGGGATGTGCAAAATAGCCATAATATACAGTCTTTAATTAACTATTAGTAGAGAATAACGAGTAATGAATATACTTTATTACTCGTTTCCATTCATGTCAATTGCAGATACAGGTTTAGTCTTCTCAAGCACCAACTATCAAATATCTCTCCTGATTGTTGGCACTTGACAATCACCTTACCTGAATTTTACTCAGGTGTAACTAAAGTCTGATTTAAGGGTTGTTTATATTTCACATAATTAATCAGAATCTGCAAAGTAACTCAAATAAATGCAGTGGAGTAAAAATACCAGGTTAACCTCTGAATTGTAGTGGAGTAGAATTACAAAGTAACAATGAGCTGTCATGTGGGTGTATATATAGCGATTTTCACCTATTTATTAATTATAATAAATAATATATAATAGTTTTACATTTGATAGCGCCAATGTGTTTAATACGGGCAACTTCTAATTGTGGGAAAAACGAAAACGTTCAGTAGAGACGTCCCATAGAACATTTGGCGAAACACAATAGCCAGCATGTGTAGTTCTGGGGGGGCGTTCGATTCCAGTTTTGGATAGTCTGGCGTGGTTTCGTTCCATTTCACACAGCTGTTTGACGCTCTGCGTAACCTTACGGGGGACTGTAGTCCTAAACGATAGCTGGGGATTATGGGTAGTGTAGTGTCTTCGGCCATCCTAAACTCAGAAAGGTTGACAATCGCAATGACGCTCGAAATGTCCCTTATAGTCCTACGTCTGTTTCCGGATATTTTATTTTGAAATTCAGTCCCTGACGGACGCCAAAAAAGCCCGAGATTATGGAATTAAACCAATAAATAAAATTAAGGATAATTGTGTATTATTGGTGAGTAAATAACAGTGTGTTATTTTGAAAAGAATAACAAATAAAAATATTTAAAAAATACAGATTTCAGTATACTGAGGCTCTGAGCCCCATTTATTTTCCTCACAGACGGCAACAAAAGTCCGAAATTATACGATTTAAAATAAAAGCAATAATTGTGGCTTGATATTGAGTAAGAACATGTTTTTATGAACCACACAGCTTCAGGTCTTCCTCGACCCGACCGGAGAAAAAGACGTGCTGCAGGCAATAGAAATACATTGCTTTTAAAATCGTGCTGTGCAACACGAAAAAAAGGGGCACATCGTGTTGGGGAACACGAATCAATAGATTAAAAATCGTGTTATTGAACACGAAATGCCGTGAGACTGGGTTGAGCACACATAGCACACATAGCACACATAGCACACATAGCACACATAGCACACATAGCACACATAGCACACATAGCACACACACATACACACCCACATAGCACACACACACATAGCACACACACACATAGCACACACACACACACACACACACACACACATAGCACACACACACAGTTACACAACACTTTGTTAGAAAAATATCCCTCGTCACCAGCTTGAGCTTCAATCTCAGGATCCATGTATTTATGATCCTCTCCAGAATGGAAGGAGTCATCACATACAGAGCATCAACTAGTTCCTGAACAGTGTCCTTCACATGCTGATATCCAAGAGAGGGAGTTACACAGTCACAAGATGGAGGAATAGAAAGCAGTATTCAATGTTTACTTCAGATTAGCTCCACGTCAGAAATGAGCATGCTTGTCATATGTCTGTCTCCATAGAGGCTGAATCATCATGTTAATCACATAGCTATCATATGCCTCAAACAGTCCTGATGCTCTTCTAGGTAATCACACATCCTGTCATGAACACAGCTACAGTTGGGATACCTTTGTTATCATGTTACTCTCATACTGGAAGAGGACATTCTGTATTTTCACAACACTTTATCTTCTCCTTCTGTTCAGGATCTGTTACGTGCCGGTATCGGAGCCGTGCTCTACATCATCGTCTCTCTGGTGTCTGTGATTGGAGGAACCGGTGACGGCGCTCGAATTGCAGGCGGGGTCAGTGAAGCAGCCATGAGATTAATACTGAAACCGTTTTACTGCTTGTTTTGACAATCATTAACAATGAATCAGCGATTATCAAGGTGTGGAAACGTATAACGGATTAAATTATCTGACTGTCTCGTGGAAGGCTCTGAGTCAGAGTTGAGTAATATGACCATCTGAAATCTCACGCTTCCTTCCTGTTTTAGTGGAGTGAACATCACAAGACTTTTGTCACAATTTCACAGAAAGTCTACGAAGTGTTTAAGAGAGATGAGCATCTGTTCTCAAGCAGGTTACATTTTTGTTTTGCAATGGCTGCAGGAAATGAGGAAAATATGCATCCATTTTATTGGACTATCTGACTTCTTCTATATTTTCAAGATTATGCAAAAAAAAGCGTTGCATATAAAAAAAGGAAATTATATTTGACAGTCTTTTGTTCAATAAATTGAGCATTAAACTGAACACAAAAGGCAACAATATAAAATAACAATATTTAAATCAGGAGAGACTGAGGCCCCGGCCACACGAGGACGAAAACGGCTAAACGCATAGGATTAACGCAATCGCAAACAAGCTTCCGTCCACACGCAATAGTCATCCGGATAGTGTCTGCCCACACGAGACCGCTCCGTTTAGCTCCAACCGCTGGAGAAGCTGCAGTACATATGCTGAGCCTGTACGTGGCGCTGTAACTTCCTCCACAAAAGCAGCGAAGAAGCATGGTTGTCATGGTTGCCCTTCTGTTTATTCTCCGCGGTGGGGGCCGAGGGAACCGGGCAGAGTTTTTCGCCAGTCAACGTGTATTAAAGTTTAAATCTTCCGACAAAATTATAAAAGTGCCGGTCAAAGGTCTTCTTTGTTATTTATTGAGCTTTAAAACAAATGAATAACGAATCTATATAATATAATAATAAAATACACGGAGCCTCTCTTTTTCCTCCCTCTCTTCGGACAGCGCCAGTGTCTGTTTCATGCAGCAGCTGATCCAGTAATGAGTGACCCGGCCGACAGTAAAAATAAACATATTTATAACCAGGGGTGCACATAACTTTTTTGCCCTGGTTCTCAAAGGAGCACCTGGAGATGTTGCTTGGTGCTCATCCTTAAAATGAAATAAACCGTAACTTTTGAGGGGGTCTTAACTTTATTTGCCAGACACACGGCACTGAACACACATGCAGAGGTGAACACAGAACACACATGCAGAGGTGAACACAGAACACACATGCAGAGGTGAACACAAGACAACATTAGCACGACCAGTAATCCTACAAGCTGTCATCACTACCCTCCTGACTGTTCTCCTCACTGTCTTCCTCTCTGTCAGACATGGTAGCTGATGATGTAGGCCTACTTCTTTCTCTCTGGTTGAGTCTGTGATTAGCTGCTTGCATCCACAAGTCAACAGCTGGTTTTGGGTCGAAAGTCTCTGTTGTCATTTTAGACAAGTGGATGTAATCAAATAAGTATGTGAACATAACCAATAACCTACCATAGCCAATAACAAATGAATGTAACTTATTTTATTTGTGTTGTTCATTCATATCTTATTTTACCTTAACATTTATTTATTTCTGCATTTTTTTTCATCTCTCCAGTTTTAAAGGATATTTTTGGTTACTGTCCTATAGTATACATTGGAATGATTTCAAACCTGTTTATCCCAATAATTATAAAGGAGTGCCTTGGAAATATGTGTTTACATCAATTGTGATCAAACTGTTTGAACTTAGACTAAAGTGAACTATCTAAACACTCAAGAGTCCTTTACCTCACTGAGCTGTAGTATCAGTCTGACTGGAGAGGACTCTCCCTCCACATTATTGGAGACACATCTTCTTCTTATATCCGTTAAAGCAGCTAGCACCAGATTCTAATAACAACAGCGCCGGTACCGGGCGGTGCGCCCTTCTCTCTCTCCCACGCGCACTCGCACGTTGGCTGTGAGCTGCGGGCGCCAGATAAGCCAACATCCCCCATTTTCATCACTTCCAGCGCCCATCGTAGAGGGCAAATGAAACGTGTAACTGGGGTGAAAAGGGTGTTACATTTACTTAATTATGAATGTTGTTACATCAAGACCGAAAATTAGGATGAGCACCAACGGTCAAAAATGTTTTTTTCCCTCCCAGAACTGCCAGCGCAGCGCCTCCACAGATCTGGCGCCCTAGGCGAACATCTATAACGCCAGTGCTACGTGCGGACCCTGAGTTCATATGCAACTCGCAAATATATTTTTCTCTCTTTCCTCACTCCTCTCTTCTCCCTTCTCTCTCTTCTCTCTCTCTCTCTCTCTCTCTCTCTCTCTCTCTCTCTCTCTCTCTCTCTCAATGTTGGTACGCAAATGCGCCTTTTTTCAAATGACCCGGTGCTCTTTTTTTGGCGGAGGTGCGCATGCGCACCTGCGCGCCAGTTATGTGCAGCCCTGTTTATAACTAGTTTAGGTAGTTTGAGAGGTGTCTCCGTCCTGTCAGATTAGACTTCACTCGCGTTTATGTCCATATCGAGAGAAAGAAAAATAATCTGAATTCAGTGTGCAGTTTGCTTTGACGCGGGGGTGAGCAGCAGAGGTGGGGAGAGGCGGGGCTATTGCCTCATCATTATCAGAAAATGATCGTATAGGGCGTACACACGGAGCCGTCGGACCCCCCAGAGCGTTGCGTATGCCGTTCTATCCACCTTGGGACCCGTTATCGTTTCCGCAGTCGTTTAGTGCCGTATTCGGTCATCCTCGTGTGGCCGAACGGTCTATATCAGTGGTTCCCAAACTTTTTGTGCCCAAGGCACACCAAAGGACAAGTACAAATCTCAAGGCACACCTATTGTGCAAAATAGCCCTTATAACACGTGTTATCACTCATATCATGTAAAATATCTGTAAATGTGCATAATTATTTACTAATGCCAAATAAAATGTGACAAAGACAACTATATTACTCATGAAATATTTATTAACGAAATATTTCAGAAATGAATTTGAAACTTTATCAAATTAGGCTTCATCAAAGCAGCGACACACTCATTTAAACCAGACAGGTCACAAAATTAAAAATGAGGCAAAGGAAACTCAGCAGAAATTCAGCACAGAGAACTGTCAATGCAAGGAAGCTGCATTGTCCATGGTCCTGAACTACAAATTATAAATGTAACATTTCAGCAATCAGCATTGAAACATGTGCTATTGTAAATATTTTGCCGACTTACAAATTATTGTGCCTGTCGGGGCGCGCATACTTTTGTAATCCTTGGTGGCACTGAGGAGAGGGCCACTCGCAAGTCCTGTTCAACAGAGAGCCGTGACCTCCTGTTGTTCTTCATGTAAACCAGAGTAGAGAACGCCAACTCCAGAGATGGGGTCGTTACTAAAAAAAATGTAATATATTACTTTTTTTTAAAAAAGTAATATATTACACTACTTCGTTACTATCTACATAAAGTAACTCGTTACTTTACTCGTTACTTTACTCGCCGAGCACGTACGAACTGCGCATTTGTGAGTGGCAATAACTCTCCTTACCAGCAGGCGGCGGTAGTGTGTATTCGTCATTCAAAACAGGCAACAACCGGAAGACAGAGAAGAAGAACAGACTACGTGATATAAACAAACAACAAATAGCGTGTGCAGTAGCTTCACCTTAGCATGTGTTCTTTGCAGGTGCTTGTTGAGGTTTGACGTGGTGTTTCCAGCAGTGGATAACAGCTTCTGGCCTGGACACAGTTTGCACCTCACCGTCACATTCCTGTCTATTCTTCGGACGAACTCAAAATAATGGGCATACCTCCACCCAGTGCTGGAATTGGGCCGGTACTCACCGGTACGCAGTACCGGCACTTCTGGTTCTGACCCATGGAGTACCGGCACTTCTTGCTCAGTACCGGCATGCTGGCGGTACTCCGGTACTCATGCACCGTGCCAGTACTCAACACTCTCCCGCCGTTCTTATTATACATCCATATATATATATACAGCCGCCCGGTACTCAGTAGATGCGTCATGAGGTGCCGAACGGACATTCTCATCGCTCTAACCGCTGGAGTTTCACAGCGGCTGTCAGCTGTTTACTCCTGTCATTCAAACAGAACGTGCTGGGGAGGGGGCGGGGCTTATCTTCTCCATGTAAATACTGTGGTGGAAACGACTATGTCAAAATTAACCTATTTGACCGTGATTTAATAGTAATACATGTTTCAAAATAATAATAATGCCGAAGTAACAACATACTGAAAACTGTTAGTAAAACCATGTTTTAATACTTTACAATTTACATACCTAGATGCACGTGTGTTGTGTTTATGCAGTACAACTCCCACCCAGTGGGTGGCTATGTAGAGTGATAGAACAGAGCAGGCACGCCCCCGAGAGAAGGAAAGCAAATCACGTCACAAATTAGCATTTCTAAAATGTTAGCGTGGATTAATAAAAGTGCAAAAAGACAGCGGTTGTCGCCGGAAGAAACTTCAAATACAGAGAATGCTGTGCCTGTGTTGGAAATTGTGTCTGATGGGGAGCTTTCTTTGGTTGATCCTCCTGCTCCAAGTTCTAGTGCATTAGCATTAGCACTAGCTCCGCCGCCTCCTCCAGAGCCTCTAACGTTAGCTGCTGCTGGCGCAACTGCCACCACCAACACCGGGCAAAGCGATGCACCTGACTGCTGGACAACGGACCAGGTGCAATATTTTTGCAAGACCAATGCATGGCTCCTTCTTAAAGATAAGAAGCTAGGATGTCGGATATGCAGAGATCATGTCAAATCTTTGGGAATACACACTGGACAAGGACTGAAACTGTCAACTGAATGGGGTAAGTGTGCAGTGTCTCATTTCGGTGTTGACAAGGGCAAACAACAAGCTAGCCTGAGAAAAAAAATCAAAGAACATAAAGAATCACAAGCCCATGTAAAAGCTGCTGACATCCTTACATCTGCTTCACGTGAAACTATTCAACATCAAGTGCAGTCTATGCATAAATCTGAATTAGACACCACTATCAGAGTTTTTCGAACGGCATATAAAATTGGCAAACATAGCCGGCCATTCACAGACATGCCAATTGATTTGAATGTACAGAAACTGAATGGGCTGAACGTGGGCAGGGTTTTGCACTCCAATAAAACCTGTGGCGAAATCATCGACCACATAGCTCATGAGCTGAAGAAAAAAAATGGCAAAAGACATTACAGAAAACCAAAGAAAACTCTGTGTTTTGGTCGATGAATCTACCACTATTAGTGGTAAAACGGTGCTTGTTGTGTGTCTACGCTCAGCATTAGCTGATGCTGAGCCCGAAACGTTTTTTTGGGAGCTGATCGAGTTGGATGGAACAACGGCTGATGACATCACAAAGGCGTTAATGGAGTGTCTTGGAAGAGATTTTAACGAGGACTTTTTAGGTCAGTGTTTCGTTTCTTTTGCATGTGATGGGGCTTCAGTCATGCTAGGGAAGAGAACAGGCGTTGCTACCCAGTTGTGTAGTAAATTCCCAAGCCTGTTTGTGTGGCACTGCTCCAATCATCGTCTAGAGCTGGCAGTTGGGGATGTGGTCAAGGAGGTCTCAGGGCTCAATCATTTCCAGATCTTTTTTGACAAACTCTATTCCTTGTTCCATGCCTCCCCCAAAAATCAGAGGCAGTTAGCGCAGTGTGCGCAAGCAGTCGGACAGCGTCTCCTGGTGATAGGGCGTGTTTTGTCCATCCGCTGGGTGGCTTCAAGTGAAAGGAGCGTCAGAGCAGTCTGGGAAAACTACCGAGTGCTTCATGATCACTTCACAAATGCTGCAAACGACACGAGCAGGGATTCCAGAGACAGAGCAAAGTACAAGGGCCTGGATGATGTGCTCACATCTGCAACGTTTGTCAGCAATCTGGGACTGATGTACGATGCGCTCACAGAGCTCAGCGACCTCTCTCGGCAACTCCAAAAAAGAGAGATGACACTGCCTACAGCAGATAGGCTCTTAACTCGAGAAATACGAGTTTTTGAATCCATGGTCACCATGCCTGGCCCACACATGACTACAGTTCATACAGCTCTAGCTGAGAAGTCCTTCAAGGGTGTTGCCCTGCGTGAGAATGGCAGGCTTGTACAGATTCATGCAGGTCAGTTTTTCCGCAGTATGGTAGAGAATCTGAGACACAGAATGACTTCCACAACCTCCTCTCATGTCAGCACAAGAGAAATCCCATTACATGGCCGGGAGGCCCGGGACAATCAGCTAATCCAGGACATGAAAGTTATCCATCCTGGAAGTTGGCCTGAAGAGGAGTTAGACGTACAGTATGGGGACGTAGAGGTGCTACGTTTGTGCGAAGTGCTGAAAGTGGACAGAAGAGAGACTGTTCAGGGCTTTCGCGAATACAAGGAAACCAGGGCATCCCATACACCTGCTGCCATGGAGCCTCTACTGAAAGCAGTCCGAACCATCGCTGTCTCCACTAGTGAGTGTGAGCGGGCATTCAGCTGCATGAACGATATCCTTACTGCAAAAAGGAATGCTCTCTCTGTCAGCCGACTGTCCAGCCTGGTTTTCATTAAATGTAATGGACCATCACTAGGACAGTTCAATCCGGAACAGTATGTGAGGTCCTGGCTGGCAAAGGGAAGAAGAAGTGCTGATGAAAGAGCCTGTCCAGCTCCAGCCCCTGATACTGATGTCCCCAAGGCCTTCTGGAGCCTTTTCTAACAATGTGAAGTATATTGCAAAGCAGCTCACCCAGTGAGAAGACTTTTGGCATAATGTGCCGATTTGTACAGATCCTGGAGATAGAAGGACTTCAGACCAACCAGGGAGTTATCTGATCAGCTTGGTGTTCAATGTAACTCTTTACCATGGCTCAGACTTTGTTACTTGCAGTTACAGTTTCTCATTTTAGATTGTGCAAATTTTGCATTTGTTTTTACATGTTCTTTGTTCATGCTCTTTATCATTTTTCTGAGTTGGAAAGTTAGATTGCATCATAGTTTACTTTATACATATTTGTATTCTTCAGTGGTGACGTATATTGCAAAGCAGCTCAGCCATGTGAGAAGACTTTTGGCACTTTTTCGTTTTTCGTTTTCTGAGTTGGAAAGTTAGATTGCATTCAAAATGTACAGAAATACTTAATTTTGTTAAAGCTTTTTATAAAAAATGCTTCTGACCAGAGCTTTGTTTCCTTGTCATTAATGTTGAACACCACCAGAGGGGCTCTCACCTGAAAGGTCTCTGCTTCATGTGTCTTCAGCAGAAGATCTAGACTTTGATTGCTATATTTTCAGTTAATATTGACCTTACTGAGCTTTAGCCATATCTGCTGCCTATCATAAAAAATGTTAAGTACAGTGAACCTTTCTAAAATATACAGTAGTAAAGAGACAAACCCACCAGCATTATAGTAGCCAAATTCTTGTTTGTGGGCTGTATATATAAAATTGACTTGAAAAAGTTGCTGATTTTAGAGTACTGGCACCTTTTTCATTCCAATTCAAGCACTGCCTCCACCCCTCGAAAGTTATCGCTGACTCAGCCATGTTTATGCAGCACTGCACGTGGAGATGTGGACGCACAAGTCGCGCAGATTACGTACATATAAACCTACAAAGTACTGATATAGTAAATTCAAAAATAATTATTTTTGTGCAAGGCAAGTTTATTTATATAGCACTTTTCAACACAAGGCAATTCAAAGTGCTTTACAAAAAATGAAAGACCTTAAGAAAATGGCATTTAAAATCAGTCATTAAAAAGAAAAGCTAATAAAATAAACATTAAAAGAAAAAATACATGGATAAAAGTTACAGTGCAGTCTAAGATATGAATAGTTCAATTAAAAGCAGCGACAAAAAGAAAAGTCTTCAGCCTGGATTTAAAAGTAGTCAGAGTTGCAGCGGACCTGCAGGTTTCTGGGAGTTTGTTCCAGATATTTGGAGCATAATAACTGAACGCTGCTTCTCCATGTTTAGTTCTGACTCTGGGGACAGAAAGCTGACCAGTCCCTGAAGACCTGAGAGATCTGGATGGTTCATAATTTAGCAGGAGGTCAGAAATGTATTTTGGGCCTAAACCATTCAGTGCTTTATAAACCAGCAGCAGTATTTTGAAATCTATTCTTTGACACACAGGAAGCCAGTGTAAAGACTTCAGAACAGGAGTGATCCACTTTCTTAGTGTTAGTGAGGACTCGAGCAGCAGCGTTCTGAATTAGCTGCAGCTTCCTAATATATTTTTTAGTGAGACCTGTGAAGACACCATTGCAGTAGTCGAGTCTACTGAAGATAAAAGCATGGACAAGTTTTTCCAAATCCTGCTGTGACATTAGTCTTTTAATCCTAGATATATTCTTTAGGTGATAGTAGGCTGATTTAGTAACTGTTTTAATGTGACTGTTGAAACTCAGGTCAGAGTCCATGACTACACCTAGATTTCTGGCTTTATCTGTTGTTTTGAACATTGCAGACTGAAGCTCAGCGCTAACTTTGATACGTTCTGCCTTGGGTCCAAAAACCATTACCTCAGTTTTATCTTTGTTTAATTGGAGAAAGTTCTGACACATCCAGTCATTGATTTGTTCAATGCACTTACTCAGTGTTTGAATTGGAGCATAGTCTCCTCTTGAAAAGGCTATGTACATTTGTGTGTCATCTGCATAGCTATGGTAACTTATTTTGTTGTTTTTCATTATCTGAGCCAGTGGTAGCATGTAGATGTTAAAGAGAAGAGGCCCCAAGATGGAGCCTTGAGGTACCCCACATGTCATATTTGTCAACTCAGATGTGTATTTACCTATAGAAACAAAGTTGTTTCTGTCCTTTAAGTAGGATTCAAACCCATTTAGAACTGTTTCCGAAAGTCCCACCCAGTTTTCCAGTCGGTCTAGTAATATGCTGTGGTCAACAGTGTCAAACGCAGCACTGAGATCTAATAATACTAACACTGAAGTTCTGCCACTGTCTGTGTTTAAGTGGATGTCATTAAAGACCTTTACAAGAGCAGTCTCAGTGCTGTGGTTTGGACGAAAGCCTGACTAGAACACATTGAAACAGTTATTTAAATGCAAGAAATTACTCAACTGTTGAAAAACAACTTTTTCAATGATTTTACCTAGAAATGGGAGGTTTGATATGGGCCTGTAATTGTTCATTACTGAAGCATCTAGATTATTCTTTTTTAAGAGCGGTTTAATGACTGCAGTTTTCAGGGCCTGTGGAAAAATACCTGAGTGAAGAGATTTGTTTACTTTATGAAGTAGATCTGAGGCCATGCAAGGCAAAACATCTTTGAAAAATCCTGTTGGAATAATATCAAGGCAGCAGGAGGAGGATTTCAGAAGTTGAATAATGTCCTCTAGGTTTTTATCATTAATCTGATGGAATTGTGTCATGGTGTTTGAATTGATATTAGGTGGACACAGAGACAAAACATTTGCTGTTCCTGATGCAGAGGCACTGACTGCTTGTCTGATTTTCTGAATTTTGTCAGTGAAGAAGGAGGCAAAATCATTGCACGCCGTGGTGGATAGAAATTCAGAGGCTACTGACACTGGGGGGTTAGTTAGTCTGTCGACGGTAGCAAACAAGGCACGTGCGTTGTTTTTGTTTTTGGTAATGATGTCAGAGAAGAACGATTGTCGTGCATTTTTCAATTCCAAATTATAAAGGCCAAGTCTCTCTTTATAGATTTCAAAGTGAACCTGGAGATTTGTTTTTCGCCACCTGCGTTCAGCTTTTCGACATTCTCTTTTTTCTGTTTTCACGCTCATGGCCTTTCTCCATGGAGATATTTTCTTGCCAGACACTTCCTTTACCTTAGTTGGAGCAATGGCATCTATAACATTTTTAATTTTTGAATTAAAATGATCTACTAGCTCATTTACTGAGATGTTAGCAGGGGCAAGTGTGGAAGAAAAATTCTGAGTAAACATTTCCCTAGTATTTTCAGTTAAATATCGCTTTGTGGTTACCTCTTTTTGAACATTTTTGTGAACAGAAATAGAGCTCTCAAAGAAAACACAGGAATGGTCAGAGAGTGCAACATCAGTCACCACAACCTCAGAGATATTCAGACCCTTTGAGATAATTAAGTCCAGAGTGTGCCCCTTATTGTGCGTGGGCTCCGTCACATGCGGAGTCAGTCCATAGCTATCAAGAACACAACACAGTTCTTTAGCCCCTCTGTCCTGGGGGTTGTCAACATGGATGTTAAAATCACCAACAATAACTAGACGGCCAAAGTCAATACACACTATAGACAGCAGTTCAGTAAAGTCATCAAAAAAGCTTGCACATTATTTGGGTGGTCTATAGATATTTAGGAACAGAGCTCGAGAGGAGCATTTCAGCCGAAGGGCCACATATTCAAAAGAATCAAAGTTTCCATACGATGTCTTCCTGCATTGAAGGGAATCATTGAACAGAATAGCATCTCCACCTCCTTTCTTATGCATTCTTTCCTGACTCATAAAACTAAAGTTGGGAGGGGTTGATTCGATAAGAACAGCTGCACTGTTATTTTGTTCAATCCAAGTTTCTGTTAAAAACATAAAATCGAGATTGTGCTCAGTGTAGTTGTATAGGCTATTGCAATAATAACGTATGGTTGTCACAAAATCCCACGGCACACCCGGACTTGCCTCACGGCACACCAGTGTGCCGCGGCACACCGTTTGGGAACCACTGGTCTATATGACACTAAACAGTAACGCAAACGACCGTTTTCGTCCTCGTGTGGCCGGGGCCTTTTTCCGTGAGTTTGATAGCATATTTATTGCCCGAGGGGTAATATACATTTTGGAGATTAGACCCCATCATACTGTGATGGATTTAGGGGGGAGGAGAAGCCCCCCCCCGCCCCCGGGGTCTAGACACCGGTGCTGGTGAAGTGCTGAAGGGTCCTTAATGATGAGGGTTCTTCTGGGCTAGCCTGGCCCTGGATCTGATGACTGGAGGTGAAGGAGGTGGAGGTGGGTTGCATCAATGGGGGTATGACGCGCCCTTGCTTATTGAAGGAAGGTCACAGGTTCAAACCCCACTGCAGTCAGCATGTCGTTGTGTCCCTGAGACACTTCACCCCAAATTGCTCCTGTGGGATTGTCCACAGTATTGAGTATGTAAGTCGCTTTGGATAAAAGCGTCTAACAAGTGACATGTAATGTAATGAAAGGGCGAGTGAGTGAGAGAGAATTGTGAATGAGAGCGTGGGAAACGGTCTCCCTGAGCTTCATAACATTTTTTACAGGAGCTGATTTCTACTTCAACTTGAATGCAATATCACCTTTTTATAAATGTCTTTATCACGATGAGAGAAAACGTTTTCAAGCAGGTCTGACGTTATCATAGCTAGTGATGCACGATATGAGGGGGAACTTGCACAACGTTTTTTTGACAACAAATTGCTGTTTCAAAAAATAAAAGTTGAAAGAAATGTCCAGCATTCTTTTATTGATCAAATAAAACAGAAGATGCACCAATTAATACAAAATAAAAGTTTGATGATTACATTTTGAAAGTGCCGTTTCAAGCATGTTTGAATTGATTGTAGCTATGGATGCACGATATGATGAAATGATGCAATACAATGCGGCTCAAATTCTTTGTATGGATTGAGCATCGGACTGAACTCAAAAGGACGCAATAATAAAAGAAAGATAGATAGGGATGCAGATATCAGTCAAATATGCAATACAATTGTTGAATAAATCTTTCTTATCATTCTTCTTATCACCTAAGTATTTGGGAGTTTGGGACCTTTGGTCGAACAAATGAAGACATGTGAAAACTCCAGCTTTCCTTACAGTTTAGTTGAGAGACCCCTAGTGGCCGTTATTTACATATTGTGCATTTAACCAACAGTGATGTGTTCAATGTCACTCGTTCATTTGATCATTACTGAGTTTCTGATCCTGATGTCTCTTCACCTGGTGATTGAAAGCAAGGTTTCAAGCAGGTTTGATTTTACTGTAGCTACGAATGATGGGTACAATATGAGAACATATGTAATAACAATACCGCTTGCAATACATATATTATCAATGTATTTTCAGTTTTCTGCTAGAATACTAAAAACACAAAATGCACCAGTAAGAAAATAATCACAATAACATTTTAAAGTGCGTTTTTCTACTCTCTTTCAAGTCATGAATATAGAGGATGCGAAAAAGAGAGACAAGAGAGGAATTAATTTAGAGTGCAGGGAAACCAGAGGCAGAGTGGGAGGCATACAACCACTAATTATATTATGAATGCAATAGGAGATACTAAACAAGCTTCATGGAATATGAAAAGAAGCTGCAAAGACAACTCTGTGCTCTCTGATATTGTGATGGACTTTTTTTGTTCTGTTGTTGCTTTTCAGTTTTACAGATAAGTTTCATGCAAATAACATTTAAGTGGAGACCTGTTCTGACTCTGTTGTTTGATTCTCAGGTTTTCTGTCTGATCGCGGGTCTGCTGTTTTCCTACGACACCTACACCATCTTCCTGCACATCAAGACCATCAGGCAGCACACGGCAGCCTCCACCGGTGAGAGAAACGACATGTTTGATACGTTATTTTGCAAACAAGACAAGATCAGTTGTCTAAATGATTCACTCTCAACATTCATTTCAAAATCAAACATTAAAAAATATGTTATTTATTTGTAAATGTTACTAACAACTGCAAAAGGAACAAAAAGGACATTTAAAAGTGTGAATATATTTGTATAATTTGATGAAACTGAAACCATTTTGAATCGAAATGTTCCTGTTCTCCACAAAAACAATTATATTCAGAAAGTATTCCAATCGTTAACAGGAGATTATAAAATCACTGTTCTTTTTTAGAATTCCGATTAAGTTAATTGCATTGGTTTCTGTCTATTGATATATTATCTCCTTTTTTCCATACAGAAGACAGAGTTTAAACCTCTGCCAGGATTGAAGAGGACTGTGTGCAGAATGGAGGCGTGGATCAGAGAGGACGACGGACAGTGAAAATCAAGAGGTCTCAGTTTAATGCCGCTGTACGCTGTGGACGGTACTGAACATCTGTGCCTGCACATCAACCTTTACTCCAACCTCAATAGAGTGGTGCAGAAATTAGTTAGCATTTTAGCACTCCCTGTTCCCTCGTCGCAAAGTCAAGGTTTTTTTTCTGTATGTGTTTTTGTTAGAAGCCTAAAATAAGGTATGTGGTTTACATAAATAAAAGTATTGAATTGAACACAAGCTGAAGGGATTTTAAAGAGGCCCTATTATGCTTTTAGGGGGTCTTCCCTCCCCCCCCCAAAAAACGCCTCCGTTGGACTCCTTTGTTTACTTCAGGAACATTATGACATCACTGTGTAACACTCACGATCCTATTGGCTAGCGCTCAGACACATTGTACGTGATAGACTAAGGGGCGGGACATCTCTAAGTGGTTGACCAATCACAACAGAGTCAGCCAGCTAACCAATCAGAGTAGACTGGGCTCTGGTTTCAGACAGAGGGTGAAAAGAGGTGCTGCAGCACAGGCAGTATGAGACAAATAAAGAGCTTTTTGAACATTAAAACATGGAGACATGTCCCAGTAGAGGCACAAAATAAGAATCTAAGAATTGGGCCCCTTTAAAGTTTTGTTGTACGACATCAAATACGTCAGTTAATAGCCGCTGGTGAATTAAAAAACATGGTTGCTAATACGTGTCTAAATGAGATTTAGCCTTAGCCGCCTTTAGCTTAGCGGTGGTGATGAGAAGTCATGTGACCGTGCTGTATAACCTTTTTACTTCTGGAGATTGCGTTTAAGTTTCATCTATTAAAAAAAGTAGAGTCAATATTTGGAGTTTATCCTGCTGAACAAAACATGTAAGAATACTTTCTGCAATATTCCAAAATCCAATGGAAAAATCCCATTGACTTTGAGTCGAGGGAACCAGGGAGATGCTGCCTTCAGGGTCAGACTACAAAAATACGTCTTCACTGCACCACTTTATGTACCTCTGATTAAGAAAGGGAAACTGTACATAATAGGCAATGGTTGTTTAATACACATGTCTACTGTTAATGGACCGCTGTAGTAGTTTTACACATGGATGGGTAGTTTAGGTGTAACATCGTAATTCAGTGTTTCCAGTGGTTTGCTAAACACTGTTATTTAATCTTTGCTCTTTAGAGTGTGTACGGTGCCTTAAAGTCAAATTAACCAGTTTCTTCTTCTTATATTCTTGAAGTGTCCTACAGTCATTCATCAGCAGTATTCTGGCTGCACTAATTCAGTATCCGTTAACAACACGTTCCTCATTTTAAGCACAGTGTCATCCTCCACTTTGATTTTTGCTCAGGTTGTTTTATTTTCTTCCTTTTTTAATGTGCAAAATAGTTTTCTTTTGACATTTTTTACAGTCCAGTAGTGAAATAAACTTTCTTTTTGAAGAGGCACACAGAAAAAGGAACAATAGGTAGAATTTTCTGATGTGAATGTCACAGTTTTAATACTCTCTGTAACCGTTTCCTCTTCCCTTTCGTGGTTATTTAAGTAAAACATTCCCTTGTTATGATTATAATTTTTTTTCTAACATGCTTTACAAGAGTCTGCCGTTTGTCATTTCTAAATTCAAAGCAGCCTTGCTTTGGGAAATAAAAGCCATTGTTACTACAAAGAAAATCTGTGTTTGTGCTTTTATATTGTTCACTTATAAGACCGCTTAACCTCTGTGTTGGAGACAGCTTTTAGAAACCAACAATGTTATAATAATATTAAATGAAATAAACAAAAAACATATAATAACACGTTTTTAATGTATAAGTACTCAAGACAAAAAAATAATAACTTTAAGCAAACAAACAACTAAAACAACATTTTTTCATTTTGACGTTTTGCATTAAGAAATAATCTGTCAATTTTTTACAAGAAACCCATTTAGAAATGTTAATACCACATTGTTTAAAGGGGACCTATCATGCAAAATGGACTTTTTTATGTCTTTTATACATCAACATGTGTCCCCGGTGTGTCGGGGAACTCACGCAGCGTCAGAAAATAAAACCCTCTCTCTTTTCCTCCGTACCCAAATCTCTAAAAACGGGGAACAACGGAGCTGATCCAGATTTGCGTCCGATATGACGTAATATCTGAAATGTGGACCCACGGCCCAATCAGAAACGTTGCTATCAGAAACAATGCCCGACTGTTTTGGACGTAATATGGTCGATGTTTACATTAGCATCGCTAACACTCGGAGCTAACCTGTACTGGAGAGCATGTGTGTGAAGAAGCAGGAAGTAAAAAGGAACTCACCTTGTGGTATAACCGGCAAGAGAGAAAGCCTTTGAGCTCCAGACTGTTTCAGAAATAATCCTTGATGATCCATGATATGGCGTTTCATCACGGCAGCATTTAGTTTAGACAGTAGCTGCCGGGTCCCGCATGAGCTCAGACCCCTCCTTTTTTATTATTTATCAACACTTCATAGACATGTTTTGCTATATATATATATATATATTTTTTTTTTTATATATATCTGAGGCCTAAAAATAGCATGATAAAAAGCACTATAAGTTATGGTATTTTTCCCTGTTATAACCGTTTCAAATTAGGTGCAAATTAATGTTAATTATATTACATTCGTGTTTTCCAGTAAGCTTACATAAAACTAAAAGTTTAATTCATGTTTTATACTTGCACACATTTCCAAAAAACAAGTACTTGTAATAAATTGTCTTTTAGAATAATTCAACATTTAAAAAAGAAATACATATATTAACCCACCTTAACACTATCTGTAAAAATATTAATAAAATATCAGGAGACTGTATTACATTATTGGTCTTATGACATGTGTTTCATTTTTGATTGCATTAAGGTCACATTTAGTTCTACAATGTTCTACATTATGTTGTACACAGCTTTACCCTTATGTTGTGTTCGGGTCTCCCGTGACCCGTTTCAAGTTAAAATGATATAATAACTACGCTCTTGTTTTTTGATCGGAACAAGGCTTCATGATATCCTCCACAACACCTAAACACTACAAAACTGATTTTGACAATTTTAGCCAAGTTTTGAAGGTCTCTAAAACAAAAGGTTTATCATTTGGTGTTCGGCAGCATGTTGTGGGTCACTCGGGGTCAAATGTGGCTCAATCAAGATTCATCGTTGACTTTAGACACCCGCCCCCCCCCCCCCACCCCCTTCATCCACTGTAACAATATTTTTTTTGCAACATGCACCTGGTCTCCCATCCCTCAAATTGTATTCTAATATTAGTCTATAGTCAGATAACATAATGATCCACTGTCTTCACTATAGGGAATATAATGTATAGTCTGTTTGCGCCGCAGGAAAAAATAAATAAAAAATCCTGTAAGTCAATATATTGACTTAGCTATCTCAATATATTGACTTAGCTATCTCAATATATTGACTTAGCTATCTCAATATATTGACTTAGCTATCTCAATATATTGACTTACTATCTCAATATATTGAAAATGTATTGAGCTAAGTCAATATATTGAGATAGTAAGTCAATATATATATAAGTATGTAAGTCGTTTTGGATAAAAGCGTCTAACAAGTAACATGTAATGGAATGGAATATATTGAGATAGCTAAGTCAATATATTGACTTACAGGATTTTTGATTTTTTTTTTCCTGTGGTGCAAACAGGCTTCCATTATAATGATGAGTGCATTTAATCAAATGTTTTACTTAAATATGTGGTGTGATGTGTTTTGGGGCCATAAAATAAAATGACTACAGCATTGTACGGTTATGAATGCATTATAAGTTAGTTATGATGTAGTTAAAACAATATTGGATGATAGTCATTGTTTTTGAGTGATCTGGACTGAGATAAATCATGGGTCAAAATGGACCCGCGAACACCATGAACGGTAACAGCTTTCCAACACAACACAAAAGTTAAATGAAAGTGCAAGTGATGCTGGGTCTTTAGTTGCTTTCTGTCAGATCACCAGTAGATGGAAGCAGAGTGTTTCTGATTTTCTGAAATAAATGAATACATGTAACGCCTAGAAATAAAGTAATGAAGTTCAAGTTAGTAAAGTAGCAGAAACCTCAGTAAAGCTGTGGTGTAAGCACCAGACTCTTATCAGGAAGCTGGTGTTCAGATATAATCAGGAACACTGTTGTACACACACTGGTTCACCATGCATCTGCTCTCTAATCTTATTTGAATGTTTCTTTTGCACACACAGCTATGCATGCTCTCCCCCTCTTCTCATGTTCAGATTACATTGCATTTAAGGAAAAGCCTTTCTAACTTTCCACTGCTGCAAAAACACTACTGTACACAAGCTCCATGTTATTTAGAGACTTCAGGGGAAGGATAATCCTTTGTTTGAGCTCATACTGACTTTGTTGTTTTCAAACGAAGTCCCCATGTTGCTGTGTGATTATAACTTTCCCCCAAACATATCTGGGTTTATAATTCCTGCTCTAAATATTTATCTAGCAGTATTTATTCTTCCTCGCTGTGGATGCAGACTGCAGATGGATTAATAAAGACTATACATGGTGAGGATCAGAAAGTAAAGGAGGGGTTTTTTTGAGTAGGAGAGGGGTGTGTGTGTAGTTGTACTTTCATGTTGTAGCATAGGAGGTGAAGTAAAGGACACACTTTGGGACAGTTTGTTGCCTCAGGTTTGTGGAGAGAAATGGTCAAGTTAGCAAGACACTGTCAGTATGCATCACACACCTTCAAAATAAAAGCAGGGATTATTTGTTTTACCTTTAAGAAATGTATTAATTTAGAACATCTAACTAATTAATGCATTAATTAATTAATGATTGGTTAACACATATCAAGCTCTCAATATAAAGAGTGCATACATAACATACAACTTTAAAGGTGGGGTAATTCACTTCAGAAACACTTGTTATATTCCATGGAATGCTCTTAACATCCAGATAGCAATGAATACATTAAATGCTTTGACAATAAATATATACAAATATTTCATCTGTGGAAGCCGTGGTACTGTAAAAAGCACGACCAATCATCTGCCTTGGCCCGGGTCAGATAATTGGATGGCCTACCTGCATCTGTACACAAATGTATCTCGTGCCAAGGCAGATGAGGGAGAGGACCATGGGCGTCGCCTGGGGTAGGCATCCGGGGCTTTAGCCCCGGATGTTTTTTCTTTAGCCCCGGACAAATTCTCCCTCAATAATATAATACATTAACTGTACTTTACCTAGAGGATGGCAGAATTGTAATTTCCCGTGTTCAGTGAATGCAACAGAGGCAACCACCAGACCAATCCGAGAGTTGCATGGAAATAAACGTGTTTTATTGGCTGACCTCTCCTCTGTGACAGTGTTTAAACTTTAAACTTTCAGCCGCGGGCGCGGAGTTTCTGAAGATGGACATTAGACATTTTTTAAATAAAAAATACGGCAATTCTCAAGTGGTGGCTCACACAACAACCCCAGAGCCACCACCTGAGCCAGGTGAACAAGGTATGTAAATGTCAGTAAACTTACAAGTTATGTCAACATGTAAGCAAAGCATACATTATAGCTACGTTGACGTTACTTTGAATCGCGGGGGTAAGCTAAACCGTTAGCAAGTAGCTATAGCTAGCCAGATATATTAAATAAACACTTTGTCATACAATCTAAATGTTGTGTTTTTTAGCGTTACCTGGTGATTTCAAAGAAAGCTCTCTGGGAAATGTTGACTTACTGTCAGTGTTCGACATGAAGCTAGAAGCTACCTTACATTACACAGTTGATCCGGAGTCCTGTCAGTTAAAGTGTTTCATAGTTAGCTTAGCTAAGCATCAACCTAGCACTGACATATATGGATGTTATGTGACGGTATTTCTGAGGAAAAGTCAGCTGAAATGGTGGCATAGTTGCCATTGCTTTACGTGTCAACAGCATGTTTGAACGTATTAGCAGCAGTAAATGTGGCTGTTTGGCCACTGACGTTGCCATAACAACACCTGAATTTAAATGTGCAACCTCTTTTTGTGACAGATTTTTGCATGAAATTATAATTCTTCTGATTGATATTCCTATTGACAGCTAGTTTCTATGTGTACATTATGAGATGGACAGCCAGCTAACAAGCTTTCAGATCAAAGCTAATCCAGTGGGGCTCCTGAAAGGGGGCAAGGGACACTATGCTCCCAAATATTAAGCCTTGACCCCCATCTTAAAATTGATATGATCACAAAATGATCTGCATTGTCGGAGGCCTTTTTTCCTCATTATCATGTCAAATTGTACAGCTTTCCTTAGTTTTGAATGCAGAAAGATGACTATATTAGAGTATTAAGTGAAAATGACTATATTAAAGTATGAAGTGAATATATTAAGTGAATTACTCAAACTGCATTTGTATAGGAATGATTATGTCCTATTGGCAGATAACTACTCTAACAGTGATATCTACAAGAGATGTACATTTAACTATTTTCAATTGTTTAGTATTACATTGTGTGAGAGTGTGGTGACACTCATTTTAATGAAGACAAATTTGTGTATCTTGAAATTCATTTATTTGACAGAGCTGGAAACTGATTGACTTACATACTTGTTTGTGTTACCTACACAGTCATCACAGATGAGCCAAACAGAGTAGAGGATGAAGAAAGGAGAACAGGAGAAAGGGACACACAAGAAGGAGAAACAACAGACAAGAACGACAATGGAGACAACAATGAACAGGAACACCAGAACAGACAAGAGTCAATGGGTAACATGACTGATTTAGGGACAGCAGATAGAGGGCCAAGGCAAGTGAGACATCACTGCTTTCCATCCAGCATGTTTGGCCAGCAAAAGAGACCATTTCAACCGCAAACAGCAAGTGATGAGGGATTATTATTTCCTCCTTCCATCCCTTTTTTCTGTTTAATCTGATTACTAACAACTTCTAATAATTTGACATAGTTTATGATTTAATTGGAAAATAAAGTGTTTTTAAATAATAAACCCGTTTCTGATTCTGATTCTTTGATTTTTGTTGACATATGGGTGTTGAGAGATGTATCCATATCTCTTAATGTTGCTCTCAAAGTGCACAAGATTGATGCTTTTAACTTCAACATTTAAAAAAATTCTTCCTGGGGGACCCCAGAGGAGGTGAGTTCCCTCAAAATAGCACTTTATCTCTGCTTATGTAACTCCGGTGTAGTGTTCCCTCCACAACAGATCACTCAGAGCTGGTGATTACTTTCCTGCATTTCAATGGACAGCATAAAAGGACACGTGAGCTGGGGTCTGGTGCTCAGATTAGCTATTGATGATCACGTTGATAAATCATATAAAACCAATCACACAAAAACATGTTGCTGTGACTGTGAGCATTAAACAATTAACATTAAACTAAACAAACACAACAGTACGTTATTGTCCTTATAAAATAAAAACATACATTTTGTCCACCGAGATAATACAGGCACCTTACGGCCCGTACACACAGCAGCTTTTGGCGATTTGTCCACCGCTTCCAGCGTGTCTCCGCCCATTGACTTTGAATGGGGATGACGTCACTTTCCCTCGCTTGTCGCCGAACTGCATTGTGGGGGGGCGAGGCGAAGATTTCCAGGATTTTCAGGATGTTCAGGATTCCAAAGTTGAACAATGTTCAACTTTTGAGGCTGAGCTGGAAGCGACAGCCAATCAGATCCGTTTATGCAAATCTGACAGTTCAAGCGCTAGCCAATCAAACCGCGTGCAAGCTGGGAGAACCAGACCCGCAGTTCATTTCTATATTCCACAAAAATGGAGGAGAAGTTAGTTATTGCGGTAGCAAATCACCCGGTTCTTTATGACCAGTCCCTATTTACTTACCGGGATACAAACCGGAGGAACCAGGCATGGAGGGAGGTGGCAGAGACAGTGGGTGAAACTGGTAGGTTTTCGCTTGTTTGGGGATTTTATATCCAGTTTACTTCGTTGCTAGTTTACTTCGTTGCTAGCAAGCATAGACAGTATCATTAGCCAGCATGGAATGTAGCATAAAATAGCACCATAAACATTAATCTCATAAATGTTCAAAATGTTAAAAAAATAAATGTTCATCATAGCCCTTCCTATTTGACAATAGTGTAGAAGAACCGGGTTTTTTTGCTTTGTATGTCGGGGGCGGGATATTCATGTAATATTCATGTGATTGGTTGTTGGTCGCGAAATCCCCAAGCTGTCAGACACGCCCAGCTCCAGGATTTTCAAGATTTGGTCAAAGCTGCTGTGTGGACACACCGTTACCCTCAAGAAATCCTCACGTGCTATGAGAATCTCCCACAATCCATTGCCGTAACAAAGCTAATGCAGACACACGTTTGTGACACCAGATGGCGCAATTGTGTATGTGCGTGTGGGGAGTCTTGCAGTAGAAAATTCGACTGTAGCGCCGCCACTGTGGGCTAAGCCCCGAATGTTTCCAGGTCCAGGCAACGCCCCTGGAGAGGACCCCTGAATATTTATTTTTCTCTAAATGTTCATTGAGGAAAACACTGAACAGTATCAGTGTCTTATTTTATATTCATGACAGTGAATGCTGAACTTGATGGGCCCACCGGTGGGTCCGGACCATATACTGTATTGAAAGTACACAATGAAACACTGGATGTTTCTCAATGTCGAGGAAGGCTCCTCCAGAGCCACTATTTCAAGGATGCTACGTCATCGAGTGCCGCCGAAAGACTGTTCCAATGTCCAGGATCCTTGGTATTCTACCGGCCGGTGTCCTTCGTTGCGGAAAATTTCGAGGCTCCGCGGTCTTAAAATCCCCACAATGCTTTGCGCACGGACCAATTTCCAAAATCTTTGGCGGAAATCGTGCTCCATTTAAGGCGGGGCCTGACGCACACCTGTTAGCCTGTTCCACAATTCTTCGTTTTCCGAGGCTAGGAAGGATTCTTGCATCGCTTCTGAAGGACCTGACTCGGAGGGACTTGTCCTACCAAGGAAGCGTCCTCGACATTGAGAATAACCCACTGACTTGCTTGTATCAAATCAATACATCCCATACATCATTGGAACGGGGATAATCTAAGCTACAACACTAACTAAAGCATTTCCATCTCCAGAAAACACAGCCTACATGGCAAGCATTTTTATAATATACAGTAATGCACAGTAAGCACTATCTTTGAACTTACTGCAAAATGATAACATAAAATTCACCCCTGGTGTCATTCGGTTTGCCACCCCTTGATTCCACTTGCTTTGACTGTTCAAATGAGATGTCAACCATCAAAATTGGATAAGGGGTTCCAGAGATATCACTGTGCAAAACCCATGTGCAAAACAGACAGTTTGTGCCTGCTCAAGCAAAGTCTTGACATGGTTGGGAAGTGTTTTATTTTGAAAGGTGCTTTACAAATATAGCTTATTATTATTATTATTATTATTATTATTATTATTATTATTATCTTTAATTGAAGTTTATAAAACTATACATAAATGAATAAATGACATAAACGGTAAATATTATTTCCTATTCATATCTCAACTATTTTTTTTGTCAGCCTCAACATGTTTGGGAAGTGTTTTATTTTGAAAGCACAACCGGAAGTCAGTTTATTTTCAGTTGCAGTAGCTTGTCGGTTGTTAAAGTAGTTCTCTTAGCGGAAAGAGGATCAGTCAGTCCTCAGGGAAACATCATGTAGTTCAACACAGACTGAAGGCACTTTAAATATAACTCCACCGTGTTTTTATATATTTTTTACTCACCAGGAATCTTCTTTTTTCGGTGTTTTAAGCACCAACTGACGTGATGTTCCTCCGCGGATCTAAAAAGCGACGGTCTAACCGCTCGGTGAGTGTTTTTACATCTTATAAAACTCACCAAACACCTACATTTACCTGTCATTCGACCTTTTCTCTATTAGGAAACACACTTTAGGGTTATTTTAAAGCTTTTTTATCTGCTTTGCTTTCATATTTCGACTTGAAAGGAACTTGTAATGACCAACTGTAAAAGCGGCTTGAGCCGAACTTTCACGTTCACCTGGCTTTTGTGTCGGACATTGTTTTATTTGACTGTAAAAATGTCCCAATTGTCTTTCTGCTTTTACATTATATTGTGTTATTTTAATTGTATTGTAAGACAGAAAGCACATTCTTTGTTTCTTAAGTCATTTCTTAAGGCGCCAGGTACAGTCAGGATGAGTCATACGTCATCGTTTTCTACCTGAGCTATAACCTGAATGCAGATGGATTTTTTTTAGGTAATTTAATTTTTAAGGAAATGTAATATTCATAAGAGGAAATTAACCTAATTTTGAACATTTTTTACCAATAATTAAAACATTATTTTATTAAATTTATTATGAATTAAAAATCTAAACTAATTATGTATTTAACAAATATGTAATCTGAAATAATAAACTAATTTTAATGTATTTATTTAATGTATTTGTTTATTATTACATATATATTTATATATATATATATGTGACACCCCTGATGTCAACTTGTTTTGTATACAAAAGATATCATGTTCATATATGCTTTTGAATAAAAAATATCCTGAACATAACTTAGCATAATAATAAACAAATAATAATAATAATAAGATAATGATAATAGTTATAATGTAACAAAACATTTGAGAACATGGGAAACACATTCTTTCACCATTGTCTGAGATTTTATGCTAATCGATAAATCAAGAAAAATACACAATGAACAAATCTTTAGTTGCATCAACAGCTGAATGCAAAAATAAAAATATAAAAATATCGAACACTCAGAGAAGATGCTTTGAAGACAGAGACTTCACAAAGTCACCTGTTCATTATACCTTTGTCAGTATTTCATTACAACAACAATTGATGCTCTGTGAGATCATGCAGCTGGAATTTTGCCCAAAACACAGCCTCCACCATCGGGATACTGATCAAATAAGGCTTGTTTTGGGAGCAGACGAACAGATGTGAGGTCACCAAACATCTGGCTCTGCAGCACACTTGGATTATGTCCAGACAGTGACTGTGAATCCTACTCGCAGACTATCACTCCAGGCTATCACTTGTATCATTTATACACTTCATCCACTACTAATCTAATAGCATACCAGATTGTGTATAAAACACTATTCTGAATTTAGTTGCATGTGTTACGGTACGTCCACACGGCAGCATGCGTTGAAGCTTCAACGCTTCTTCCCATTAACTTTGAATGGGGTGACGTCACGCTTTGCAGAACTGCATTGTGGTTCCGTCGCTTCGCTTTGCTCGCTTCAAAAGTTGAGAAAAGTTCAACTATTGAAGCTTCGACGGAAGCGTCAGCCAATCAAATCATATGCCAGTACAAGCTCTAGCCAATCAAACTGTGTGCTTGTGTGTCAGGGGCGAGAGATTCATGTGATTGGTTGTTGGCCGAGTTTCAGACACGCCCGCCGGCAAGCTTCAACGTACGCCGCCGTGTGGACGCTGCGTTATGGGTAGGGTTGGGAACCGAAACTCGGTTCCAGATGAGAACCGATAAGAAATGCCGGGTACCGGGTATCCATACAAAATACACAATTTCGGTTCTGCTTAACGGTTCCTAAACGCGGTAGACCCTGTTTTCCACCGGGTCCGTCTGCACCGCGGTGACCCGGTGGAATACAAGGTAAGGGCGGACTGGCCATCTGTGTGTTCTGGAGAATCACAGAACGGCCGGTCGTCAGCGGGCCGTTAACGGCCGACTCGGTACGCTGACGGCCGGCACTGCCCTTCATTTATTTTTAACGGCATCATGTAAGTTGCACTGACAGGCGACAGAGGTCCACAGTTCCCCCGCCCTCCAGTAGACAGTTCACAGCTCAGTCACTTCATAACACCAAAGATGGATCGCGGTAAACGCTCTAAGGTGAGGCGCCACTACACTAAAAAAGAAAAAGACAAGGCACAGTGTAATGCTGCCTGTTAATAGCTAACCACAGGCATAGCTCAATTAAAATAAAGCACAGCTATTGTGCAATACATTTGTATTGCATGTATATTTTTTATTTGTAAACAGATATGTTTGTTATCTAAACGTTTGACCTCTTTCTTTTACAATTTTGGAATCGATAAGAACCGGAATCGATAAGAACCGGAATCGATAAGCAGAACCGGAATCGGAATCGATACATTTCAAACGATACCCATCCCTAGTTACGGTACGTCCACATGGCAGCGTCGCGTGCTTCAACAGAGGCGCTTCCCATTCACTTTGAATGGGGTGACTTCACGCTTTGCCGAACTGCATTGTGGTTCCGTCGCGTCGCTCTGCCTCCGTCGCTCGCTTCGAAAGTTGAGAAAAGTTCAACTTTTCAAGCGTCGACGGAAGCGCCAGCCAATCAAATCATATGCCAGTACAAGCTCTAGCCAATCAAACCGTGTGCTTGTGTGTCCGGGGCGGGAGATTCATGTGATTGGTTGTTGGTCGCATGCCAGACACGCCCACCGGCAAGCTTCAACGCGACGCTGCCGTGTGGACGTACCGTTAGTTGTTTCAGCATTTAACAGCGGTGCAAGACGTGTTCGGGTAGGTAGTGGTTAAATAGCGCACAAAAGAATCTGTTTATTGCAAGTAAAAGTCCTGTATTCAAATATTTCTAAGGAAAAAGACAAGTACAAGCATTTTACAATTAAAATAAACGTACCAAAAGTAATGTTACTCGTTTGGCAGAATTGAGTAATTTTCTTTCTTTTTTTGTATTAATACAATTTTTATTATTAGTGCAATAACGTGTACATGATATTAATGTTGCAGCTAATGACATATACATGTAGAGCTAATTTCATTACTTTATTTATATGAAAGTCTGACATCATCTTCACTTATGATAGGATAATACATCAATTGTTTGTGTGTTATATATTGTATTAATACTATGAGAAGTTACTAAAGCTCTCATAAAGTGCAATACTTGCATCAGAACTGGAGTATAAGTAAGTATAAGAAAATGAAAATACTTAAGTAAATTCATGTATTTTAAAATGATACTCAAATACTTGTCAATGTACTTACCCCTACGTTTTAATATAGTTCTAGCAATATATATGTAACATATCCCGTGTGAAAGGATGTATTTTAAACACCTGACACGTACAATAACTGCACTCAGGTATTGATGAAAACCATGAATATGTAATGCTCTAACACTCAATTACATCAGCTCTCCAAAAGTGAGTTTGGAATCGTGTTACAGTGTAACCTAGACGCTTGTTGAAGATACATGAAGTTATTTTGTTAACAAATTCAATATTATATTCAGATGATCAGAGCAGGAGACAGATCCATTTAGTGTCTATGTTAGGATCAGATATTATCTGGGACTTTTTTAAAGTACATTTGCTTAGTTTAAATGTAATATTATTAATGTAGGACTCAAATAATAACGTACAAATGAAGTGTCATTTTGTCGTGTCTCATTATCTTGTTATCTCATATATTACATTTGAAAAGAAACATTAAACAATTCAAGCAGTCATAACAACTATCTCCACAACAGCATCTTGAACTTTGTTTTATGTGAGGCAACAGGAAGCATGATGCACAAACTATGAGAGCATGAGGAGGAGGAGGGGGCATCTAAGGCCCCTGACCTCTGACCTCCTCTGTTAATGTGTATCCCCTTCTGTACCACTACATTGAAGAGAAACCCACAATCACTCTTCTGTCAGCTTCATACAAGTGTTTCCCTCCCACCTGAATGCTACCACTCACTTAGCATTTAGCATGTAATCAATATTCACTTCCCAAACACTTCCAACAGTTTAAGAGTTTAAAAAGATTCAGGAAGCAGCAAATACATCAGTTTAAAGTCCATTAATCCATACTTTGATATTGTTGGATAAGATAGAATCTGGGACTTCTCACTTTTTTGCAAAGATTAAATTACGTTATATATTTTGTGTATTCATCTGAATTAAAGAGAAATGTCTATTTTCTACCCTTTTTATCTCAGGGAGTGTGTTACGTATAACTTGTTTAAATTTGAGATCATTATTATTATTTTTGTAGAGTTTAAATAATTAGATCCTAATAAATGTATTTTTCTCAATTATCTTTTCGTCTTATGTTAAATGATGAAAAGCCTGTACATGATCTATAGGCGAATAAAGTCCCTTATCGGCCTAACCTACCTTCTGATGTCCGATAAGAGAGCTGGCAGACTCTCAGTTTGTCCATTACCTGGTTACACGGTAGCAGAAAACAAACTCAAGCAGCGCGGCGTGGTTTAACCTCACAGTGAAAACACACGGCAGCTGATATGGACAGTCTGAAGTGTGAGCATGTGAGCTGACGTGAATTTAGGCGACCGTTTTATTTACTTTCCCCACGCTCAGTTTAGAAGAAACTTCCAACACACCCCTCCCAGCACATCCTCCACTCGCAGCACAACAGGCGAACCTCATTGTTGGACACACACACACACTTGACGCGTTATCGTTTTGTGGACGGAAACACACATGCAGTCTGTGTGTAGCCTTGACTTATAGGACACTGTCACCACGATAAGGAAACGTTCAAGGAAATGTCAAACCGACTAATGTTCAAGGCTGAAAGATCGTCCTTTCTGTTCGCTAACTTGGTTTGACTTCATGTGTTCTCCAAAAAGGAAGGACTCATCATTTGTGGATCTGTTTTTAAATGATATTTTAGTGCTGATCCCACTCCCTAAAATCTTCCAGTCGAGGTTATCATTCTCTGCTTCTAAATGTCTAACCCGCTGACAAAGGCCTCACACACAACAAACAGAGAGAGTGGAGAAATGACGATGAAAACACGAGCCTATAAAGTGTCCTTTCACTGAATGGAAAGTCAGTAACACCCTGTCGCTTCCTGAGTCGTCGCTTCAGGTCGGCTGCAGTTTCCAAAGGTGTTTTCATCCTGCAGCTACAGGCTTTTCATTCTCAGTGACATTTAGGAGTGTAGCCACACTCCAGAGTTAACGTACGGACACTTCGTAGTGTGTCCAATCAGAAAGCTCTTCCATACGGGCTCTGTTTACAACCGTCATAGTGAGTCAAAGCAGTGCTTCATAAGGCAGGTCCTGATGCACGCAACACGCTGTGAGGCACTTAATACCAGCGTGTCAATTATAGTTGACTGTCATCATGTTGGTCTATTCTGGAAAGACACGTTCTGGACACAGCCACAGCTTACTATCTCAACCTAGAACCATGTACTTTAATGGAATCTAGCATAATGGCTCAAAAGTACAAAAAGCAAGCTAGACTATATGCAACATTCAAATATCGGGAAGGACTATATGTCATATATCATATATGTTATATGGGACAATACACCATCCTGAAGAAGTAGATATATCCTGCTCTACAAACAGTAAACTACCAACTTAATAAAACATTGTTATGGTAGGCATCCCACTCAAATGTAAGGTAATAATAGTCTATGCAATATCAGTCAAAAATACTTGGAATGAGTCTTTCCTTTGGGGAGTTGTGCAGCCCTACTGCTAATAGCTTCCAGTCCACGTCTCTCTGGCGAGTCAGTGCATTAGTAAAGCACTTACAACCTTCAGATATCAGTGAGATAAGCTAAGCACACTCAGCCTTATCGCAGTAATGCTTCATTGAGTATGATCATAAAGGGCTTTGCATGGGAAGAAAACAGGCTCGACGTGAATACTGATGCTTTGGAGGTTAGTGGTGAAGGCTGCTTGTCCTTATGACGGTGTGTGTGTGGTTGGATCAAAAGACAGCAGAGCAGGTATGCACAGGTAGCGGGCGGTATCACATATCTGCACTTTATTGCTCCTCGTTAAACTCTGCTAGCGTCGCTGCGTCTGCATATAATCAAGCATTTGGGAATTGCAAATATAGTTTGGAGTAGTTCAGTTTCTCCATGCAGATTCTTTTGAAAGCCTCAGCTAAACAGCAGAAGATATGAGGGTGTTCCCCTTTGCTTTTAGACAGAAGTCCATATAGGGCACACGCATCTTCACAAAATGATGAGTGGGAACTAAATGTATCAAACTATCACAAAGCTTCTCCCTTTTTTCCCCTATTTGAAGTCAACATTTGGAAGTTTTTCCTCGTGCAAATGGAGGTTTTTGTATTACAGAAGAATATTGGGTTATATACATACTTGACTTGAACCCCTTTGGAACAGGGGAACCTAGCTGTTCAGAGCTTATTGAATACAGACACATTTTCCCTGTGAAAAGTACGCTAAGAGACAGGAGAGGTGAGAACGTGGAGACAGAGTGACTCCATGGAGAGGGAAAGGGTGCAGCTCTCATCCTGTGTCTGCTTCCTTCCTCTCATCTCTAAAAAGAGGCTTGTGTGTGCAGTCTGTAGTCTACACACACAAGCACACACATGCACATATATGCTAGGCTGCAGGAATTGAATCACAAGTGAAATATGAGGTAGTTATCGTAGTTGTTGTTGGCTCAGCACTTTTGGCAGAAGACATTTGTGCGATTGTCTGTAACAGTAGCTATAGGGCACATTCTGGATATGACCTACTGTTCTGGTCAAACAGTTAACAGGACTGTAAGATGAAGTCCTTATTTCATTGTAATTCTATTATCCTTTATTCATCCAGGGAAGTCCCGCATGAACAGTCTGACATGTTCGATAACACGGAGGCATCAAAGCAGCACTTTTGGAAATGGTAATAGAGGAGTGACATAAAGGCCATAACACTTCTAACCTGAGTCACGGATTATTGAATTACTAGTGATTCACTCTACTGGAATAATGTAGAAGAGATTAGTGTTCAATCAGCTGGTTATGTATCAGCAGGAAAAACGATGTGTGCACAGAGGTGTGATCTGGTGATAGATAGTTCATTGACAACACCATTTTATGACTTTTTTTTCATGCAAAGATATGACCTTACAGTTATCAGTCTTAATGAGGCTCACGCCAAACATCGGCCGCCTTAGCAGCGTCCGTTCAAAGTCATGTGACCGTAGTGTAGTTCCTTTATAGCCTAACGTTAGATTATTTTCTGCAATAGTAGAAAATCTAATGGAAACATCCCATTGGTTTTTGTTGAGGAACCAAGAAGATGCTAACTTCCAGGTCTGCCTAGACAATTAAATCATCCCTGCACCACCCTATACAGATGTTACAAATGCCTGGGCAGTTCTTGGTTAATATGTCTACTAGAAAAGCACACACACACACACACACACACACACACACAGAAGAGTTATGACGATGTTGGATTTTCATAAAGTGACGTCAGCAAGTTATTCATTGGAAATGTAAAGGCTCATGCTCCGTGAAACACACTGCCGAACTAAAGGCTGATGGGATTGAGTCTTGAGTGCATTCTGCCCGAGGCTCCAGCGTTAACACAGCTCACTCTCTAACCCTCGATGTTTCTGCGGCCATGTCTAACACACACTGGATGTGCTGCTGCCTCTGTTGCTTTAACCTTTCTCTGTCTTCTGCCAAAAGCCACACGGGAAATGATGCCGATCTGATCTGAAGAGAGTTTGTGTTTTGTTTGCAGCAGGAGGAAGAGGACCCGGACCGAGGGCAGCCCTGCATGCGCTGCGGGGATCAGTGCCCCGGATTCCAGGTCCACGGCTGGAGGTACGTCTCAAACTCTGCCCACGCCGCCGTTAGCTTAGCAGGAAATGTTTGTCTCAAGCTTTGTGTTCACCTCTGGTCGCACTCGCTCCTGTTGCTTTGTGGGTCTTGCACAACTTCTGATAAACACAAGATACTTGAGTTTTAATATACGCTTTACACACCAGATATGATTTGAATTCTGATAACACGAGTCCACTTAAGTGAAGCAAGCGCAGACATTTGATTTCATCGGCTGACAGTTTAATATATCGTGCAGCTATCGGCAAGGATAGAATTGGACTGTTTTCTGCTTTGTGGAGATGTCAGAATGTAAGAGGTCAGAAGCCCTGCTGTGTGTGTGTGTGTGTGTTTGCATGTGTGTGTGTGTGTGTGTGTGTGTGTGTGTGTGTGTGTGTGTGTGTGTGTGTGTGTTGTGTGTGTGTGTGTGTGTGTGTGTGTGTGTGTGTGTGTGTGTGTGTTTCCACATGTCTTAGGAAGGATATCAACATTGCTACCAACTGGAATCAGCTTATCTTTGATCTGTGTACACGCTGAGGGCAGATATTCATTAAAAGACAACAAACATGACCCAGTCAGGGCACCAGTCACACACACACACACACACACACACACACACACACACACACACACACACACACACACACACACACACACACACACACACACCACACACACACACACACACACACACACACACACACACACACACAGAGCCAATAGGCCTCACTGACCCCGTGGCCATGAGGAATGAGAGTTATAAACTCCTGAGGGTCTTAAGCCCTGATGAATGCAGCGGAAGCAGCTGCATTTTGTTTAAGTTGACGTTATTAAACAGAAGCTGTAGGATTATAATAATAACTCATCGTGCTCCAGCTCCTCGTATTGTTGTATTCACCCAGCAGGAGACTATTAAGGTAAAAAGCTCTATGTTGCTCCATGCGGATTATTGTCTTTAGTGCAGATCAACTGAGTGTTCGTGTGGAACAATACGAGATCTAATGCGGCAACTAACCATTATTTTCATTATGGTGTTGATTAATCAATGAATGGTTCTAAAATATCAGAGAAAAGTGAGCAAAGGTCCATCTTAGTCCCTGAAAGTCTGATATCTTTAACATTCTTGTTGTTAATCCAAGAGCTAAACATATCTCTTTCTTAAAGCATAAACAAATCAGGAAATCTCAACATCGAAAAGATAAGGACTTCATCGTTTGACACATTTTCAGTAAAAAGGACTTCAAAGATCAACCAATGATCAAAGTAGTTGGCCATTTGTTTCTATAACTTCCTGTTTATTTCACAATAAGATCTCCTTCTTCCTTCCAATATTTAAAGTATTTTAAAGGCAGATATGTTAAGTCAATTAAATATAATGCGCCGGTAACATGTAAATAAAAGCATCTTAGTTTCTCAAAGTCCCAATTAATGTCTTTAAATTGTTTTGTCAGTCCAAAACTCAAAGATATTTACTTTAATCTGATTAAAACAGAAGAGCAGCAACTCTTCATATTTGAGGGACAAAAAAAAAACAGCTTTCTTTTACATTTGTGCATGAACAATTACTTAAAGGTCACCTATCATGCTATTTGTAGGCAATAGCATAGGTCTCAGATATATACAAATATATAAAAAGACATGTCTATGAAGTGTTTTGCTCAAAATACCAAACAGATCACCATTCTAGCCACGCCTCATATCCCTCTATTTCACTTCCTGTTTCTAAAGTGATCATTTGGGTATAAAGCTTTAAAAAAAAAAAGAAGAGTCTGACACAAATAAAAAGGACCCGGCAGCTACTGTCTAAACTAAATGCTGCCGCGATGAAACGCCATATCATGTTCCAAACACATCAAGGATTCTCTGAAACAGTCTGGAGCTCAAAGGCTTTCTCTCTTGCCGGTTATACCACAAGGTGAGTTCCTTTTTACTTCCTGCTTCTTCACACACATGCTCTCCAGTACAGGTTAGCTCTGAGTGTTAGCGATGCTAATGTAAACATCGACCATATTACGTCCAAAACAGTCGGGCATTGTTTCTGATAGCAACGTTTCTGATTGGGCCGTGGGTCCACATTTCAGATATTACGTCATATCGGACGCAAATCTGGATCAGCTCCGTTGTTCCCCGTTTTTAGAGATTTGGGTACGGAGGAAAAGAGAGAGGGTTTTATTTTCTGACGCTGCGTGAGTTCCCCGACACACCGGGGACACATGTTGATGTATCAAAGACATCAAAAAGTGCATTTTGCATGATAGGTCCCCTTTAAACAATGTGGTATTAACATTTCTAAATGGGTGTCTTGTAAAAAATTGACAGATTATTTCTTAATGCAAAACGTCAAAATGAAAAAATGTTGTTTTAGTATTAATATTACGTCATATCGGACGCAAATCTGGATCAGCTCCGTTGTTCCCCCGTTTTTAGAGATGTGGGTATGGAGGAAAAGGTTTTTTTTTTTTGTTTTGGGTTTTTCAGAGTTTCTGTATAACTGTAGAAGACTGCAGCAAAAACGCATTTCAATTCTTGCCGTTCCGTCTTTTAAAACTTAGACACAAGCTAATCAAAATGTTAACCCAGAGACGTCTTACCCTATTTGTTCAGGAGTTGTTATGTTACTAAGTCTCTTGTTCAGCAGGTTTTCTTGTGCTTTCCTTTGTGCCCCTTTCCTTTCCTCTCCCCCTTCAGTCTGTGAGTGAATATCCAGCTGCTGGGGTCTCTTGGTTTCTTTAATCCTGTCAATCACACTAATAAGATTAGACCTTACTGCTGTGATCGTACCCCTCTCAAACTCTTTTTACCTCCCCCTGTCTCCCCCACTGTCACTGCTGCGCTCCCTTTTCAAATAAGCCTTTCAGTAAGTGTTAAAATATACGTATAAAGTAAAATTTGCATTAGTGTAGAGCCGCAACAATTAATCAGCTAATCGGTTATTCAATCGACAGAAAGATTATCAACTATTTCGATAATTGATGTAAATTCCGCCTCTCAAATATGAAGATTTCCTGATGTTTCCCTGTTTTATATCAGATTAAAGTGGATGTCTTTGTTTCTTTGACTGACGAAACAATACTTTTTATATCATACCACCTTTAACTTGGACATTTTCCACTATTTTCTGACCATTTTATAACCAATCATCATTCAAAATAGTTTCCGTTAGCCGGTAATTACCGGACTTTGACCGATAAAATATGCTGAAGACCGGCAAATCTAAATCTCTGGTCAAAATGTCCGGTCAAAATAATTTCCCTTTAGCACAATACCGCATCAGTTGCGCCACTTATGTGACAGACAAGAAGAGTATGTGACGGACAAGAAGAGTGAGGCTGACACTCCCGCGAGCGAGCAAGAGGGCTGCATAGAGCGCACAGCCGCTCGCGGGGGTTTAATCTGCGTGCGAGGGTCATTTCATGCGAGTGTAAATTAAAAGCACATTTTCCGCTCGTGAGTAGCTTGTTTTGCGCGCTAGAATATTGACCCAAATCTGACCCCATACGTAGCTATTTTAATTACCTCTCAAACTATAGTACCTAGTTATAGTTATAGATATGTTTTTATTGTCAGGTCACTCATTACTGGATCCGCGAGCTGCATGATACTGACGGGCTGTCAGGAGAGAGCGCTCCGTTTATTATTCCCGCGTGTTATTATAAGTTACTGAACACTTTTGAATAATGTAGTTAATCTACTATAATTAGTTTGTTTAATATCGAATCATATGAATTTGTTTTAAAGCTCAATACATAACAAAGAAGACCTTTGACCGGCACTTTTCTCATTTTGTCCGGAAGATTTAAACTTTAACGGACATGTTGACCGGCAAAAATAAATTCTAACGGGAACTCTGGCAGCACTTCATGAGTGAAGAAGAAGCAACACATTTATCGTTTGCAAGCAATCGGCATGATCCACATAATACATCTTTCCAAGAATATTGTGTTTATTGGTTTCAGACTCTCTGGCTTTAAAGAACAATCGGTTTGACACAGCTAGATGAATGAAAAGAGATTTATACTGGTAATAAAGGATTCACAATCCCAGATGGGCCGACTCAGTGATGGACAGAATACAAAAGGCGCAGGAATGCGTCCTCGTGAAACCAAAAGACTGTAACTGTATCTCTTAGTTTTTCCTGTTCGCTCTATTCAGGTCAGGACAAAAGCTTAGAAGGTAGAATGAAATCTAAAACACATGTGCTCCTCTTCAAATCCTGTTTACAGTATCTGTGTCAAAAGGCCGTGGGTAATGGGGGTTCATAAATAAGGGTTTTCCTCAAGGTAGAAATCTTTAAAATTACCTTTTTGAGAGAGGAAAAAGATAAATGTAATTTTTAGCGGATTAGAGAGGACATATGATGCTCATTGCCAGGTGTGTATCAGTATGTCGTGTCTCTACTGGGACATGTCTCCATGCTTTAATGTTCAAAAAGATATTTTAATTTTTTAAAGATATTTGATAATGTATTAAACATGATGTCCAATACACATGGAATGCCATCGTCTGCATCCGTATTCGAACATAGAATACAAACAACGATCATCAGTTGAAAAACAGCAGATAATTATTCTTTTAAGGTATTTTTTAAAAGTATTTTATAAAGAGTCAGTGTTTTGTTATGTGTGAAAAGTCATCATTTTAAAAGTGATGTTGATATCACATTGCACATTAGTTAATATATTAAAATACTAAAATGAACAGCCAATGATCAAAAGAAACTCTAGAAACTAGAATATCTTTGAAAGAAACGATATAAAATATTTAGAATAAGTTAGAATAGAGTGCCGCAGTGACGCATCCTAAAACCAGGAAGTAAGTTAGCATTTCATCACTTCCTGTTCCCTCGTCTCAGAGCCAATGGGATCTCTCCATAGGATTTAGGAAACTATCTGAACTAAGCTCTGTGGTTGAGACACATTGAAGAGACGGATCACGTTTTGTTCTACGACATTAAATCCATCAGCAGTGACCCCACTGGTGATTTCTGAAGAGTTGACGTGTCTGAGAAACGATGGTTGTTACCAAGTGGCTGAATAGGACTACAGAAGTCGTGGAGGACGTTGTGCGTCATTACGCCGAACACGTAAACACTCCTCTAAGTTAGTTCCTGTTCTGCTTGAAAGCAAGTCCCTGCCTCCTGCAAACTGTTCAAACTAACGCTTCAACTTGTTCCATTTAGAATCTGTGTGTTTGAATATGGATCTTAAGTTGGCGTGACGTTGAAGCAGCGACCCTGCTGTAGCTCCTTTATAGCATAACGTTAGCATTTTGCTTCTGGCGACTAGATTTATGATTAGAAAATTATAAAAGTAGGGTAGACATGTGGAGATTATCCAGCTGAACAAAACGTGATCCGTCTCTTCAATGTGTTTCAACCACAGACCTTATTTCCAGCTGTTTTCCTAAATCTTATGGAGAAATTGCATTACGTTTTTGTCGAAGGAACCGGAAGGAGTTTGCTTCTGGGTTTTAGGATGCGTCACTGTGGCACTCTATACACCTACTATAAAACTATAAACATAGGATGCTAGATCAATTATACAAGTGTGCACAGTAGTTGCAGTATTTTAAACTAAAACGTAAAAGCAATGAGAAGTCCACTTGCTGATCCTGCAGAGCGAGGAACATGAAGGTGATTAAATGATTGAGATGTATGGGGGTCAGTCTAAAAGACCCCAGAGTCCCGTGCTAAGTGCATCTTCCTTAATAACCCATTTAGAGTCGCACCTTTCCTTAAAGAGAGACTACTTTGGGCTTAAAGCTGATGCTCGCTGAGAGGGAAGTGATCCATCTTCCTCCAGAGCTTCCTCACACAAAGCTGAGAGTGAGGGGGGGGGGGGGCAGATGGTGCTTCCGCTGCCCAGCAGAGACAGAATTGAGTTACTTTTGACCCACAGGTCCCCGCCACGCTTCAAAAGTGTTCAAAGTAGCCGTGGCTGTTAGTCTGGGTGGCCATGCGGCAATTACTCAGTCACTAATTAGCGTAGAGAGTTAAAGAAGGAGGCCCATCTGTTTCTAAAAATCTGATCTGAGGACAGATTCACTAACCGTCCTGCAGAGAGGTTATCACACAGCAGCACACATTAAAGCAGAGGATTATCTGCTTTAAATAGCTTTATCCTCCAAAAACTGCATTATGACAGGGCTGCGACTTATCAAGCGGTTATTTTTTATTATCTATTGAATCTGCCGGTTACTTTGTAGATAAATCATTGTGCCAGTAAAACATATACATCACAACTTTGGGGCTGCAACATATGATTATTTAATTATCATTTAACTGCAGATTGATCAATTTGTCATGAAATGGTTTTCCAGTTTCTCCAAGGTCCAATGAGATGCCTCTAAATGTCTTGTTTTGTCAATCAATACTAAGATATAGACTTAATATAGTATAAAAGCAGGAATCTCAAAATTGGAAAGGCTGAAAGAAGCATTTTCTGACATTTTTAGCATAAACAATGAATTGGTTTTATCCGACCTATAGTCACAAATATAAAGATATTACATTTACATCATCAAAAAGTAGAAGCTGAAACCAGATAATGATTGAAATATCTGAAACTGTGTCAAAGTGGTTGCCGATTAAAATGGGATGGCATAAAGCAACACGAAACAAACTTTAAACCTTTTGATTCAAGAGAGAAACTAAACCCTTTATTACTCAAAAAGTAATTTAGGTATCCTTCCTGTGATTCGGATCTGCTCCTAAATGAAGTGGGCTCTTCCTTGGCCCATGATACAACCAAGTTACAACCAAGTTACAACCAAGTTACAACCAAGTTACAACCAAGTTACAACCAAGATACAACCAAGTTACAACCAAGTTACAACCAAGATACAACCAAGTTACATGACACTCGGGATAGTAGTTTATCCGTAAAAATGTAATGTGTCGTGACTTCACTGAGTCTGAAAGTAACACCGCCTGCTCGATATTTCACTTTGTAGCCACGCATCTTGATCTCTCATAACATGACAAATACTGCGCAACACAGCGTTGCTCACAAGCTCCTCAAAATCTGCTCCACTCTCATTTCTGTGATTAATAACTGCATCAGAGCAACAATCGTCCGTCTGTTGTCAATCAGTGTGCAGAGTCATCTGAGCAGAGAAGACAGTGAGTTCATTATCATCACTTTACATCTTCAAGGCAGCGTGAGTACTTTTCTTTGACGTCTTCAGTGGTGTGTGTGTGTGTGTGTGTGTGTGTGTGTGTGTGTGTGTGTGTGTGTGTGTGTGTGTGTGTGTGTGTGTGTGTGTGTGTGTGTGTGTGTGTGTGTGTGTGTGTGTGTGTGTGTGTGTGTGTGTGGTGTGTGTGTGTGTGTGTGTGTGTGTGTGTGTGTGTGTGTGTGTGTGTGTGTGTGTGTGTGTGTGTGTGTGTGTGTGTGTGTGTGGCCTAGCATTACTATACTTGTGGGGATCTAAATCTGTTTACATAGTCACGTGTGGGGACTCGCCTCCCTTATGGGGACAAATTGGAGGTCCCCATAAGGAGAATCATTAATTTTAGGGTGAAGACTTGGTTAGGGTAAGACGTGTGTTGGTTATGGTTAAGGTTAGGATAAGTCTCCAGGAAATGCATGTAAGTCAATGTAATGTCCCCTGAAGTGATGTATACATGGTATGTGTGTGTGTGTGTGTGTGTGTGTGTGTGTGAGTGTGTTCATTGGCTTTTGTTTGATTTACGGAGGAGGGGGGAGTCGGGGGCGGCAGGGACGTTAAAAAGAGGCAAACCCTGCTCTCACTGACACACGGACAGACTTATGGGATGCAGCGTCAACAGGACAACCGGGAATACTTTGTCATGATCACAGCAGGTAAACAAACATATATTTGACTATGTGAGAGGGTTAAAGAGACTCGAAACAGTCGGGAAATGAGTAGGCTGTGTTTTGTGTGTGTTTGAGAGATTCCTCCTGACTTTGTGTTGTTTTGTACACACAGCTGGGTGGATTATAGGTGCTGAACATGATGTCATGAGCAGTTACAGTACACACAGTTAGCTGCCTGAAATGTACCTTAACAAGCTGACGTTATACTATCGTCATGGAGGTTCGTGCTGCAGGATATGAGGAACATACGATACAAAATACGCCAATATTACTTGTGATACATAAAGCAGTTAAAGGGTACTACTTAGCCTTTTCATAGCAAAAATAATACAATACATTGCTTGTTGAATTAATACTTTCTTTTATTATCCAAAGTGAAAATTAAAAGGAACACAAAAGGCACTAATTTGATAAAATGATAGTTACATTTTAAAGTCAAATGTTCTACTAATACTGTCTTTCAACTCACAAAAACAATACAATTCACACTATATTATTTTTATCAGCAAATTGAAAATGAGGCTTGGAAATATCTCAATTTTGTACAGCTCTATTGGAGATGTCATTGTATTTTAAAATAAGGTGGGAACAATTGAATGTGCTGGCTAATATATTACTGGACAAAAGGTCAGTTGTGGTTTCACAGGAGCAGCGAACAAGCGTTCATCTCTGTGTTCAACAAATTCAAATGATTTAAAATCCCCTCTAATCTCCAGCTAATTAAAGCAAATGTGGTTATTTCTCCATAAAGTTAATTTCTGTTTATTTTCCATCTAATGCTCCTTCAGCATGACGGCAGGAGGGACTCAAATAAAAGTCAATATTTCAGAAATCACAAAAATGTATATGGAAGATAAATATGAATTAAGTACCATCAAATGTACAATATATCTGGATTAAAAATGGAGCAGCTGTTCAGTCCTTTACGCCCCCAAGTGTTATCTACAGTTATTTAGTTAATTATCTTTATGAGTGGATTATCTATAGGCAGGACACATAAACAAACAATGCGTAACTAACGACAACACCAGCTGTAGCAGTTTTTTCATCATTCATTTAAACATTTTTTTTTTAAATGTATTGTTTTAAGTGTCCAGGCAACACAGTTAATATATACATAGATCCTGTGCTGGAATATATAGTATTATTGTTTTATTAATTTGGTGTCTGCACTTTTATGTAGCCCCCATGGGTGATTTACATTTGGGGAATTACAGGGTCTTTCCTCACAATCAATATTTGTGAAACCATTGATCTGAGTTTGACAACTAACTATTATTCTCATTCAATTAATCTGATAATTATTATTTTCCTAACTCAATGTTCCGTTCTTATTTTGACACGTGACCTTGTTTTTATGGCCAAAAAGCAGAAACAAGACTCATATTTAAAGATGTGGAGTTGCATATTTCTGTTACTCGACTTATCAACTAATAATTTCATCTCAGCTTCAGTTTGTTGATTTGAAACTCTAGGTGACGACAACACTGTCAACAATAAATGTCCCTTACTTGAACTCCTTTAACTGTTTCTGACCTGTCAGCATAAGTGATGTGTTTTGCCCGAGGGGACGAAGCCTCGCTGCGTTACATCAGAGTTTTGGGACTCAAATGATTGAGCAGGACAGGCTCAGTCATTTGCAGCATTAAAGTGCCCTTCAGAAATGCTCTTAAGTTCACCGAAATAACAATTACTACTTGCTAAGCAAAAGAGACATTGTGTGAAATCTTGTTTTGGTAAAGCATCCCCTTTGTCATACTATGATTACCTCCCTGTCTGTTTGTCAGCAGGACAGTTAGAGTTGGTGTAAGGGTGTAGCGTGGGCCAATGAAATAATGATACATCGTGTAACGGATCTGCATTACACGGCAATACACAAATGATGTTTTTGTAAACATTGCAAGATAGGTTAGGGTTAGGGTTAGGGTTAGGGTTAGGGCTAGGGTTAGGGTTAGGGCTGCTCCTTCTTTGGTCCTTCAGTCAACTAATTGGTGGTTTTGGTCTCAGTTGTTCAGATTTACTTTAAATGAGTACTCTACGCTTTTGCAGTGTTATTGTGGAGAAACTAATTGACATATTTATATGAGTTAGTCGACTAAGAATCTCTGTCAATCAGAGCAGATATGCCTGCCTTTAAGTCAGTTCAAAATGTCTTTAAATGCATCCAGAGGGACCAGCTTCTGTAGATTGTTCATGTGAAGCTTTGCAACCACTGCTGGTGATTATATCTCATCATGTGGAGGCTGCTGCTGGTGGGGGGGTGAGAGCGAGTGCATCTGCCATCTGTCCCATTATGCCATGCTGCCTCCTCCTACCCACTAACATGGGCATATCCCCCCTCCCCGTTTCCCAACACACACAACTGACACACACATACAGTACACAAGGCTGGGGTCAGATTTGTGGCAACATGGCTAAGCCTAAGCTGTGTTTACTATTATGTATTGGACCTGCTTGGCAGTTAAAGCTATATATTATGTCAACTTCTGGACAGAGGCATATCACAAGTCTAAAGAAAACCAAAACAAAAAAAAGTGTATTCATCACACTTTTTTACAGCGTAACACATAATGAAAGTTAGACTATATTACTAGGAGCAGTGTGCAGCTACCATGAAGCGGTCCACACTCAGTACGTTGTCTTCGTCTCAAGTTGTGTACTTCTGGACTTGCATGTGCTATTTTCTGTGCTAAAGTGTTTTTCCCAATGTGGTTCAAATGCATCTTGAGGACCTGATGGTGCTGTCATAACCGCAAACAGTTGACTGTCAATTGGACATTTCTCACACTCAAGAACCCACATCATGGCGACATAATGCTGCTTGATAAACATACCGCGATACTGGTGTCGAAATGAAACCATACTTAATTTGATTGTGTTCACTTGAGTAAACTCTGAAACCATAACGTTGCTAGCTCGCTAGTTAGCAGTGGTGATCGTCCCTTAAAGTCCGGGAGAGCGACAGTGTGCCATTCGAGACGACACTAACCGGTAGAAATGCACACACAGCACAAGTGATCACATTGTTTGACATGCAGTGTACTAAGGAGAAGTTTTGGCATTGGTCTGTTTGGGGACTTGAACCGACAACCTTCCTGACTCAGCTATACAGGCAACTGTTTAGGACCTTAGAAAAGCTGCTGAAATCACAAAGGTCCTCTTGTTTTGTCCACTCCCTCTCAATAACTTGAGTAAAGACAGTGGAGCTCAGACGTTCACACAGACATGGCGACATTACCTGCCGTTCCCAACCATGCAAAGACAGTTTATTGATCAGAAGAGGAGCACTTGTGCAGTTTACAACCATTTGTGTGTGTGTTTGAGTCTTTTGGTCGTGTGGGGGTTGGGTGCTGCAAATAAAGCAGCTTTGTGCCTTGTGAACTTGAGCCACAAGTGCCAGCTGGCAGGCCGTTATGCAATCACAACAGCAGAGATGCACACATGCAACACAAGCTGCATATGGACACAATGTAGCGCCACACACACACTTACATGTCACACACACACTTCAGTGTCACCCCGGGGCGCTTTATTCTGACTCCAGCGGTCCCACAGTGAGGCACACCCACTTTCGGGGGTGTAATGGGAGGCGGAGGGAGATTACTGCTCCAGTCTTCACCTCCCTCTCGCTTTACTGCCGCGGGATTGACAGCCAGGCTTATGTCAGCGACCTCATTTCCTGCCGGTCTGGTAGTAGCTTGTTTGGGATGTGAGATCCTCAAAAACATCTGCGAGGAGATTGAGTTTACTGCAGTTGTGTTAGAGTATCAGCAGTACACACAAAGGCTGTCCTCTCCTCAAGGAATCCCGAATCTTATCTGATGTGTAGATTGTGTATTTGTTTACTGCTGTGATAACTGTTGTGTCAGTAACTCTTGTATTAGTAACTATGTATTAGTAACAGTTGTGTTATTAATTTCTGGCTGCAGTGACTCTCTGAGTCAGCCTGAAGAATGTGTGTGGGCTAGATTGTGACATGTCTCCAACGCAAAGTGTGTCCATAAATCATAACGTTACTAAACTGAGGGAGTGCCTTATCAATGTTGTGCTCCTGCTGATGCCAGGAGTATGAACATTATAGGGTGCATTAACTTAATTGATTCGGGTAGCTTCTCTCCCACACATACACCTGAACATCAGCAGGAGAGGACTCTTTAAAGTAGAGACACTACACACTGATACACACCTGAACATCAGCAGGAGAGGACTCTTTAAAGTAGAGACACTACATACTGATATACACCTGAACATCAGCAGGAGAGGACTCTTTAAAGTAGAGACACTACATACTGATATACACCTGAACATCAGCAGGAGAGGACTCTTTAAAGTAGAGACACTACATACTGATATACACCTGAACATCAGCAGGAGAGGACTCTTTAAAGTAGAGACACTACATACTGATATACACCTGAACATCAGCAGGAGAGGACTCTTTAAAGTAGAGGACACTACATACTGATATACACCTGAACATCAGCAGGAGAGGACTCTTTAAAGTAGAGACACTACATACTGATATACACCTGAACATCAGCAGGAGAGGACTCTTTAAAGTAGAGACACTACATACTGATATACACCTGAACATCAGCAGGAGAGGACTCTTTAAAGTAGAGATACTACATACTGATATACACCTGAACATCAGCAGGAGAGGACTCTTTAAAGTAGAGACACTACATACTGATATACACCTGAACATCAGCAGGAGAGGACTCTTTAAAGTAGAGATACTACATACTGATATACACCTGAACATCAGCAGGAGAGGACTCTTTAAAGTAGAGACACTACATACTGATATACACCTGAACATCAGCAGGAGGGGCTCTTTAAAGTAGAGATACTACATACTGATATACACCTGAACCTCAGCAGGAGAGGACTCTTTAAAGTAGAGGACACTACATACTGATAATACCACCTGAACATCAGCAGGGAAGAGGACTCTTTAAAGTAGAGACACTACACACTGATATACACCTGAACATCAGCAGGAGAGGACTCTTTAAAGTAGAGACAACACTATACTGATATACACCTGAAATCAGCAGGAGAGGACTCTTTAAAGTAGAGACACTACATACTGATATACACCTGAACATCAGCAGGAGAGGACTCTTTAAAGTGAGACACTACATACTGATATACACCTGAACATCAGCAGGAGAGGACTCTTTAAAGTAGAGATACTACATACTGATATACACCTGAACATCAGCAGGAGAGGACTCTTTAAAGTAGAGACTACATACTGATATACACCTGAACATCAGCAGGAGAGGACTCTTTAAAGTAGAGACACTACATACTGATATACACCTGAACATCAGCAGGAGAGGACTCTTTAAAGTAGAGATACTACATACTGATATACACCTGAACATCAGCAGGAGAGGACTCTTTAGTAAGAGACACTACATACTGATATACACCTGAACATCAGCAGGAGAGGACTCTTTAAAGTAGAGATACTATACTGATATACACCTGAACATCAGCAGGAGAGGCTCTTTAAAGTAGAGACACTACATACTGATATACACCTGAACATCAGCAGGAGAGGACTCTTTAAAGTAGAGACACTACACAACTGATATACACCTGAACATCAGCAGGAGAGGACTCTTTAAAGTAGAGACACTACACACTGATATACACCTGAACATCAGCAGGAGAGGACTCTTTAAAGTAGAGACACTACATACTGATATACACCTGAACATCAGCAGGAGAGGACTCTTTAAAGTAGAGACACTACATACTGATATACACCTGAACATCAGCAGGAGAGGACTCTTTAAAGTAGAGACACTACATACTGATATACACCTGAACATCAGCAGGAGGAGAGGACTCTTTAAAGTAGAGACACTACATACTGATATACACCTGAACATCAGCAGGAGAGGACTCTTTAAAGTAGAGACACTACACACTGATATACACCTGAACATCAGCAGGAGAGGACTCTTTAAAGTAGAGATACTACATACTGATATACACCTGAACATCAGCAGGAGAGGACTCTTAAAGTAGAGATACTACATACTGATATACACCTGAACATCAGCAGGAGAGGACTCTTTAAAGTAGAGACACTACACACTGATATACACCTGAACATCAGCAGGAGAGGACTCTTTAAAGTAGCAGGACACTACATACTGAATTATACACCTGAACATCAGTGTCATAGGAGGAGAGGACCTCTTTAAAGTAGAGGACACTACAGCACTGATATACACCTGAACATCAGGCCAGAGAGGACTCTTTAAAAGTGAGGACCACTACACACTGATATACACCTGAACATCAGCAGGAGAGAAGGACTCTTTAAAAGTAGAGACACTACATACTGAATACACCTGACATCAGCAGGAAGAGGACCTCTTTAAAGTAGAGAGACACTACATACTGATATACACTGAACATCAGCAGGAGAGGACTTCTTTAAAGATAGAGCACCTACACACTGAATATACACCTGAACATCAGCGGAGGGAGAGGACTCTTTTAAAGTAGAGACACTACATACTGATATACACCTGAACAACAGCAGGGAGGACTCTTAAAGTAGAGACTCTACATACTGATATACACCTGAACATCAACAGGAGAGGACTCTTTAAAGTAGAGACACTACATACTGATATACACCTGAACATCAACAGGAGAGGACTCTTTAAAGTAGAGACACTACATACTGATATACACCTGAACATCAGCAGGAGAGGACTCTTTAAAGTAGAGACTCTACATGCTGATATACACCTGAACATCAACAGGAGAGGACTCTTTAAAGTAGAGACACTACATACTGATATACACCTGAACATCAACAGGAGAGGACTCTTTAAAGTAGAGACACTACATACTGATATACACCTGAACATGTGCCGTATATGTCCTCTTGAAGGGATGGGAGAAGTGAAAAGAAATGGAAAGTTGGTTGAAAAGTTTAAGCCAGCTCCTGCCATGTGCAATAGTCACTAAACTTACTTGAACATTGTTTAATTGTATGAAAACACATTCAGTATCCACTTTCTTTGGAATAATGGTGTTAAATAACATCCAGTTTAAATGTATTTAGTGTTAGTGTTTGGTGTCAATAAAGGGCTCGTCTGAAAGTCTTTCCTATATATATTTCCATTGTATTTGTTGTTATTTTACCGCTTGCTCCTTAACACCTGAAGCACCAGGAGATCCCAGCTTCCTGAAAAATGTGACACTTGGTTATCTTTGGCTTGTGCTGTAAATCACTAAAACACATTAAAAAAGCTCCTCAGGGATGAATCTCAGATGTCCTCCTCTCTCTGTGTCTCTGCAGGAAGATCTGTGTGCACTGTAAGTGTGTGAGGGAGGAGCACGCGGTGCGCGGCGTGCCGGGTCAGCTGGAGAAGATGATGACGAAGCTGGTGTCCGACTTCCAGAGACACTCCATCTCCGACGACGACTCCGGCTGCGCCTCGGAGGAATACGCCTGGGTGCCGCCGGGGCTCAAGCCCGAACAGGTAACAGCACACACACACACATCGAGACAGGGAGGAACAACACACTGGTTTCCATTGGACGTGTTCCTACACACACACACACTTTATTACCATGGGAACTAAGGTTACTGATTTACGACTGTAATTGAATAAATTGCTCTGTAAATGGATAAATGGATCTCTGCGTTCTGTTATTGATGATCCTTATGTGAACAAGCCCTGACAGAGTGTAAATCATAGCATTGATAACAATATATAAGAAGATCAATAACAATAAAACTGATGTTTGGACTTTTTTTTATTGGGAATATATAATATACATAATGTTTTAAGATAAAAAAAATAACTATACATATACTTTTTGGGATATATAATATGCATATATATTTTTTTGTATATTATATTTTTTGTTATATATTTTATTAGTAGAATTATAAATTGTATTTTGTATGTGGTTTCCTTGTTACATTTTTAATTTATTCCTTTGTTTATTTGTTTAATTTAATTTTAATTTTGTTTCTGTCACGATCTGTCTTTATGGTGTTTTGTCTTGTCTTGTTTCATGTTTTATTTTGAAAGGTCTTCACTTCCTGTCTTGCCTGTTTCTGTCTGCGTTGTGTCTTGTTTGGATTTGTCTGTGGTTCCCTGTCGTTAGTTTCCCTGGTGTGTCTGATTACCCGATTGTGTTCACCTGTGGCCCCTGTGTTTTCTCCTCCCTCCTCACCTGTGTCTTGTTTGTGTGATTAGTCTTGTGTGTATTTAAGTTCTGGTTTTTCTGTCTGTCTTTGTCGGTTCGTCTTGTGTCATGACTAGTTCGTCGGTGAGCGTTCTGTTTTGTCTTTGTTTAGCACCTAGCCTTGAAATAAAGGAATTCTCACTTTAATCTGCATTTGGGTCCGACCACAAAATGGACCCAGCAGATGATCCATGGGAGGTTGAATTACAGCATTTAACCTTCTATCTGGCTTGCTGCTTCGATTGGTGGAAGGGACCGTCCAGTGTTCGGCAGAAGAGGGCCGCTCTGGTAGAGGCGCTCCGGTTGGCAGCAGAGAAACCATGTTTTGTTGAGTTTTTACCTGACTGGATTTTGGACTTCCTTCAAGCATGTGATTCCAGACATGCTAGCTCCCTGTCTCCCAATTCCCAACCTGGCACCATACGCCTTGGTGGGTTCCGCCTGAAGTCAACCCGTGCTTCTGCCCCAGTTCCTGCTCCTGTCCAGGAGTCGTATTCCGGAACTCGTCAGGCTTATGGAGGTCCACGGAGTATTCAGGAGGCTGCTAAGAGGAGTCGTCGCAAGGCCAGGCTAGCAGCCCGAGCCCCAGCAGCCATGGTTCCGGCTCCAGTACAGGCCCCAACAGCCATGGTTCCGGCTCCAGTACAGGCCCCAACAGCCATGGTTCCGGCTCCAGTGCCGGACCCAGCAGCCATGGTTCCGTGCTCCAGTACCATCCCACATAGCCATGGTACCGTGCTCCAGTACCACCCCACACAGCCATGGATCCGTGTTCCGGTTCCTTGCCCAGCAGCCATGGTTCCGGCTCCAGTGCCGGCCCCATCAGCCATGTTTCCGGCTCCAAAACCGGCCCACACAGCCATGATCCAGGCTTCGGCTCCGGACCTTACAGCCATGTTTCCGGCTCCAGAACTGGATCTTACAACGGTGGTCCCTGCACCAGAGCTGGCCCATACAGCCATGGTTCCGGCCCCAGTTCCAGCCATGGTTTCCGGCTCAAGTACCGGCTCCAGCAGTCATGGTCCCGACTCCAGCACCTTGTCTCCTGCTGGCTCCCCAGCCGACGCCAGCTCCCGGAGTCTTGTCGGCGTACTGGCCGACTCCAGCACCTCGTCTCCTGTTGGCTCTCCAGCCAACACCAGCTCCCCGAGTCTTGTCGGCGTACCGGCCGACTCCAGCACCTCGTCTCCTGCTGGCTCCCCAGCCGACGCCAGCTCCCCGAGTCTTGTCGGCGTACCGGCCGACTCCAGCACCTCGTCTCCTGCTGGCTCCCCAGACGACGCCAGCTCCCCGTGTCCTGTCGGCGTACCGACCGACACAAGTTCCCTCTCAAGTTCCTACCCGAGTCCCCTCTCCAGTTCCTACCCGAGTCCCCTCTCCAGTTCCTACCCGAGTCCCCTCTCCAGTTCCTACCCGAGTCCCCTCTCCAGTTCCTACCCGAGTCCCCTCTCCAGTTCCTACCCGAGTCCCCTCTCGAGTTCCCTCTCGGGTCCCCTCTCGAGTCTCCTCTCCAGTCTCCTCTCGAGTCCCCTCTCGGGTCCCCTCTCGAGTCTCCTCTCCAGTCTCCTCTCGAGTCCCCTCTCGAGTCCCCTCTCCAGTCCCCTCTCCAGTCTCCTCTCGAGTCCCCACTCGAGTCCCCTCTCCAGTCCCCTCTCGAGTCCCCTCTCGAGTCTCCTCTCCAGTTCCCTCTCCAGTTCCCTCTCAGGTTCCCTCTCAAGTCCCTTTTCGAGTCCCCTCTCTAGTCACCTCTCAAGTTCCTACCCGAGTCCCCTCTCGAGTCCCTTCTCGAGTCCCCTCTCGAGGTCCCTTCTCTAGTCCCTCCTCTAGTCCCTCCTCTAGTCTCTTCTCTAGTCCCCTCTCGAGTCCCCTCTCTAGTTCCCCTCTCGAGTCTCCTCTCGAGTTCCCCCTTGGTTCCCCTCTCGAGTTCCCCCTTGGTTCCCCTCTCGAGTCTCCTCTCGAGTCCCCTCTCGAGTTCCCCCTTGGTTCCCCTCTCGAGTCTCCTCTCGAGTCCCCTCTCGAGTCCCGTCTCAAGTCCCTACCCAATGTCCTGGTCTGTTGGAAGTTCCGCTGGGGGTCCTGCCAACTCCATGTACTGTCCCGTTGGAGGTCCCGCCGACTACTCTCCTGCCGGGGGTCCTGCCAACCCTTTGTCCTGTGCCGTTGGAGGCCCCGCCGACTACTCTCCTGCCGGGGGTCCTGCCAACCCTTTGTCCTGTCACGTTGGAGGTCCTGCCGACTACTCTCCTGCCCGGGAGTCCTGCCAACCCTTTGTCCTGTCTCGTTGGAGGTCCCGCCGTCTACTCTCCTGCCGGGGGTCCTGCCAATCCTATGTCCTGTGCCGTTGGAGGCCCCGCCGACTACTCTCCTGCCGGGGGTCCTGCCAACCCTTTGTCCTGTCCCGTTGGAGGCCCCGCCGACTACTCTCCTGCCGGGGGTCCTGCCAACCCTTTGTCCTGTCCCGTTGGAGGTCCCGCCGTCTACTCTCCTGCCGGGGGTCCTGCCAATCCTATGTCCTGTGCCGTTGGAGGCCCCGCCGACTACTCTCCTGCCGGGGGTCCTGCCAACCCTATGTCCTGTCCCGTTGGAGGTCCCGCCAACTGCTCTCCTGCCGGGGGTCCTGCCAATCCCGTGTCCTGGTCCTTTTCCGTGGGGGATCCTGCCGAGGCCTGTCCCACCAACTCCGACACCGGTTCCTGCCCGGCCTCCGCAGCTGTCTGGTCTTCGCCCTCGAGCCCGGCCCTCTGAGAGCCACGGCCTTCGCCCTCGAGCCCGGCCCCCTGACTTTCCCGGCCGCGGTCCTCGCCCTCATGCTCGGCCCCCTGAGTTCGCCTGCGATGTCCTTCGCCCCTCCATAACCCCCACCTTGGACTCTGCCTTGCCCCCGGGCCGTCCCCCCGAATACCCCTTTTTGAACTCTGCCTTGCCCCCGGTCCGTCCGCCCGAGATCCCTTCCTGGTCCTCTGCTGTGCTCCTGGGCGGTCAGCTCAGTCCCGTCCTCCTGACCCCCTCCACCCACCATGGTGGCCTAGTGATACGTGATACGTGATCCTACCTGCTTCACACACCGTGACAGTTTCTTTATTTAAATGTTTTTTATTTTATTCCTTCATTTTTTTAAGTATAATTTTAACGAGAATTAGACACAATCATTTTTGTAATAAGCGTAGGCATCGTCTTAAGCCTTTTCAGTATAATATAACTTTCCACCTCATCACAAGGAATTCATTATTCCTGTTTATTTGATATATTTCTTAAGTTGAACAAAATGAACTGAAATACCTTTTCCTCGTGCTACAGGTGTACCAGTACTTCAGCTGCCTACCGGAGGACCGGATCCCGTATGTGAACAGTCCGGGGGAAAGATACCGGATCAAACAGCTGCTGCACCAGCTGCCAGCGCATGACAGCGAGGTAACGTCACCTGATCCAGGGTCAGATTCACTCATGCTGTAATGTTATACTCGGTGATCGTGCCGTCATGTTAAATGTCTGTTTGTTGTTCATGTATTGTGTTTTTATACACTGAACAAAAATATAAACGCAACACTTTTGTTTTTGCTCCCATTTTTCATGAGATGAACTCAAAGATCGAAAACATTTTCTATATACACAAAGTAACCATTTCTCTCAAATATTGTTCACAAATCTGAAAAAATCTGTGATAGTGAGCACTTGAAACGTGCATTTTTGCTTTATTGGGGGGGTCTGGGGGGGTCCGAAAACCAGTCAGTATCTGGTGTGAGGGGTAGGGTTAGGGTTAGGGGTAGGGTTAGGGTTAGGGTAATGTTGTGAATCGAGTGGCCCATGGTGGTGGTGGGGTTATGGTATGGACAGGCGTATGTTATGGACGACGAACACAGGCCACTCGATTCACAAGATTACCCTAACCCTACCCCTCACACCAGATGCTGCATGGTTTTCAGACCCCCCCAATAAAGCAAAACTGCACGTTTCAGAGTGGCCTTTTATTGTGGCCAGCCTAAGGCACACCTGTGCAATAATCATGCTGTCTAATCAGCATCTTGATATGCCACACCTGTGAGGTGGGATGGATTATCTCGGCAAAGGAGAAGTGCTCACTATCACAGATTCTTTCAGATTTGTGAACAATATTTGAGAGAGAAATGGTATTTTGTGTTTATAGAAAATGTTTTAGATCTTTGAGTTCATCTCAAGAAAAATGGGAACAAAAACAAAAGTGTTGCATTTATATTTTTGTTCAGTGTATATTTGGCTATGTTGATGTTACACATGGAGCTGCTGTGAGACTTGATCTGACCATTAAAGTATTATCGTGTCGTATACTGTGGTGACATGTTAAACTAATTTGCTAATAGAAAATACGACAATACCTTAGATTTATTCGTAGCTTTCTTTAAACTAGGGCAGCAAACAATACTTTCTTATTATTTCTTATTCTGCCCATCATTTTTTTATTCATATTTTGTGATAAACTTCACTGATGTTTCTGTTAGTCAGTTCGAAGCCCAAAGATATTCACTTTTGTTTGATATAAAACAGAAAAGAGCTGTTTCTGACATATTTTGCAATTATTTGATCATCACAAAATGTTATTGTGTTTAAATGTTATTTCGAAATGCTTTATGGTGGTTTATTTGACATATTTGTATCATACTCAATCATATGTGTGAGGATAATCCAGTAGGGATTGGTTTTATATTCATGTTTACCTCGTATAAGTGTTTATCAGTATACTGGGTTTAGTTTAGCTTTTTGTTTTTACAGAAACTGGTAAATATCGTTCTGTTTTGATGCTCCATTTGGTCGGACTAAGTAAAAAATTACACATATCTATTAATTCATTTGGATTGTATAAAACCAGACTCTTAAATGCCAGTTAAATGGTAAATGGACTGTATTTATATAGCGCTTTATCCAGTCTTTACGACGCCTCAAAGCGCTTTACATACTACATGTCATTCACCCATTCACACCCATTCATACAGAGCAGTGTACCTTACTCTAGGAACTAACATTCACACACATTCACACACCGTTGGCCATCGGGAGCAACTCAGGGTTAAGTATCTCGCCCAAGGATACATCGACATGTTGGCTGTACGGGCTGGGATCGAACCCCTTCTGTTTGTGGGTTTGATCCCAGCCCGTGCGACTGTGACTGCACGGGCTGGGATCGAACCCCTTCTGGTTGTGGGTTTGATCCCAGCCCGTGCGACTGTGACTGCACGGGCTGGGATCGAACCCCTTCTGGTTGTGGGTTTGATCCCAGCCCGTGCGACTGTGACTGCACGGGCTGGGATCGAACCCCTTCTGGTTGTGGTTTGATCCCAGCCCGTGCGACTGTGACTGCACGGGCTGGGATCGAACCCCTTCTGTTTGTGGGTTTGATCCCAGCCCGCTTCTTATGCTCACTTGTATATAGTTATGACACTTTAAAAACAGGATGATGCATTTCAAGAGGCGTATAACCAACTCATTTGTTGTTAATTGAAGTTACACAATCGGTTCGTAACAAGATACAGATTGAATTCATCTCGCTGAAACTAAGAGGTAGTTGAAGGTTAAGAAGTCGTTTTTTTATGTCAACACCATTATCCGTGTGTTTCCTGCAGTCTCAGTACTGCAACACTCTGGACGACGAGGAGAAGAAGGAGCTGCGAGTGTTCAGTCAGCAGAGGAAGAGAGAGAACCTGGGCCGAGGCGTCGTCAGACTCTTCCCTCTGACGATGACGGGCGCCATCTGCCAACAGGTAGAGCAGCATTTCGATTTTATGTCTCCAAAGCCACGCAGAAGACTCCCTCGTAAAAACGTGTCCTTGTAATCAACATCATGCACGCAAGGGAAAGCTTTGTAAACACATAGATGCAGAAGGAGGGACTTTTGATTGGCATGTAGGCGCAGGAAAGGCTCAGGGGAGGAAACGATTAAAGGGCTGTGAAGGAAAAGTGCTGCTCAGTTCATCATTGGTTAAAGGGATAGTTAAAAACACTTATTTGACCTCTTAACTGCATTGCTTTGTATCTATCTTAACAGCTGTAGTGTGAGTTGCAGAGGGTTAGAGATATCAGCTGTATAAATGTCTCTCCAATGCCATGGAGTAACGCTGCTAAACAAGTGGTAAAAATAACATTCACATTATTTTTGACTGGTATTGCAATAGAGATAACGTTCATAATATTGGAGGGAAACTCCCCAAAAAACCCACGATAAAAGGGTTAAAATGGAAGAAACTTTGGGGGGGAGCAACAGAGGAAGATCCCTCTCCCAGGACGGACACATGTGCAATATATATCATTTATATAGATTAAACAATCCAATCCCCTCTCTTATATCACCTCATACATTCCAGGTTAAAACCAACAACTAACAGTACATCTCAGGGGTGTCCAAACCTTTTTTTTTTTGGACACCCAAAACAGCTGGGCCGCTCACTAGAGGAGATGTATATCGCCTCATAAGTCCAGTTATAAGTTGGAAAAGTCAATCAAATGTAGGTAAATGATTCTTGATACTTGAAAATGCTGTAAGAAACAAACAGCTCTCCAGAGGGTTTACTTTATTGTGTTGGCAGATCATTCCTTCAAACAGGAGCTTCAGATTGATTATAATAAGAGGAAATATGAAGGGTGGAATTCAATGTTATGTAAATGTGTTATTGGGCTTCTTTATTATCTACTTACATTTCTTAGAACATGTTTTCAACTTTAATCGACTGAATTGATTTGAAAAGTGGTCTTATTAACACATGAATACTTTTAGTTATATATTTAAGAAGTACAATATAAGACGAGCAGAAGTTTATTATACTTAAGTCATTATCCTTTTTGAATTTGGTGAGGGCCGATTCAAAATGGTCCGCGGGCCGTAGTTTGGACACCCCTGATCTACATTTATAAAACAGCTCTACAGGTGACAGGAAAAGTGTGTATTTTGGGTCGACCTGTCGCCCTCTAACTTCCGTCCCCCCGGATCTTTTCCAGTGTGGCCGTCAGATCTGCGGGGGGGACATCGCGGTGTTTGCCAGCCGCGCGGGGCAGAGCGGCTGCTGGCACCCTCAGTGTTTCCGCTGCCACACCTGCAGCGAGCTGCTGGTCGACCTCATCTACTTCTTCCAGGAGGGAAACATCTACTGCGGGCGGCACCACGCCGAGAGGCTGAAGCCCCGCTGCCAGCCTGCGACGAGGTGAGGGCTCAGGGAGGGAAAAGTTGTATATACAGGGGTCCGCAGGGTCTTAAAAAGTATTAAAAGGTTGATCAATCAATTTAGTGAAAATGAAGGCTATTAAAAAAGTATTAAACGGCATTTTCCAAGGTGTTACATTGTGTAGCTTGTTTCCAATAAGTATATAAATGGTCCAAAGAGGTTGTATTCTACAGTGTGGCTGAATGTAATCATTGCGTAGGTGTGTAGTGTGATTCTGTGTAGTTTATTTCTGGCATCCCGTTGGATTTGACGTCATCTGAACAGGACGCGAAGGTCCGTTTGCGCCGGTTGTTAAACAACATCGTTATGGGGAATGCAAGGTCTGCGTCCAAATGGTGGAAAGATAAGGAGGAAGGACAATCAATACTGTATATAGTCAAATGTGAGGTAAAGTGTGTCCGCCAAGGCAACCGGTTTAGAACTCAAAGTGGCGATGAGGGTCTTAAAATGTATGGAAAGGGTCTTAAAAAAGGTCTTAAAAGGAATTACATGTGACTTCCGGATGTCCTGCATAGACCCTGAGATATATATATATCCTTTATTTAACCAGGTAAAAAGTCCCATTGAGATTAAAGTCTCTTTCGAAGAGCGACCTGGCCAAGAAGGGGCAGCGTGAACAAAGTTACAATAGATAAAACAGACAATCCAGGCAGACGAATACAGCGGTCTTAAAACACAAATGAGATGGCACAGTACCCAGTCAATATGCAAATCAAATAAACTATTATAAATCATTAAAAACTGGCACAATTGATAAGCGACTTATGTTGATATATTAGTTCATTTCTCCAGGCTACATGAGCACACGACACGTTGGTGAGCGGGGTAACATATGACCTCTGTGTTACTATGAGGACATATCCTAGCCCCCGTTATATATCACCATCTTGCAATCAGCTTTAATCTAGCTCTAAATATGTTTTTACCAACGAAATAATGTACGCAGCTCGCGATGTAACTAGGAGTCTAGTGGACGGTATCGGTACTACAAGTACCCCGGGCCGCCATTTGCCCATCCCTGATCTAAAATATAGTTTCTGCCATTGAAATATAAAATCTCAGGCTCTTCCAACAGACAACATACAATATACTTAAGACATACAAGTGATATAAGTAGACTATACAGTATATGTGCAAATGGAATAAGATATACAGAATGTAAATGCAATACTGCGTGTCATAAGTTACTGCTTATGGTAATAATATATAAATATGTGGGCTGTTAACAGAAGCTAAAAAAAAAGCAAGAGGTGTTGCGTCGGAGGATTTTGATTCAAATATCTGCAGAAAAGATCCTTTAATGAATCCTCAGGCTCTTTCAGGTGATTTACCACTACTGTTTTATCACTCTCTTAGATCTGTGCATGGTTGAGAGTATTTGCAGATGTCTCCGGGGGGTTTCCCTGTTTCTAAGGGCTCTCAGTGTGACTCAAGAGCTTAGCACACGCAGTTAATGGATCTGCAGAGACTGACCTTTTTCATCCTGTTAACCCAAATCTCCCTCTGTGTGCCCCCCCCCCCCCCTCTCGTGTCTGAACCGTAGATTATTCTGGCTGATGAGTGCACGGAGGCCGAGGGTCGGTACTGGCACATGAAGCACTTCTGCTGCTTCGAGTGTGAGGCGTCGCTGGGCGGTCAGCGTTACATCATGAGAGAGAGCCGGCCGTACTGCTGCGCTGCTACGAGTCGCTGTACGCCGAGTACTGCGACTCCTGCGGGGAACACATAGGTATTTAGTCAAGAATAAAGATGTACAAGGGATTGTATGCAGCTAACAGACAGTATCAGGCAGGTTTTACCTCAACTTTTGTTCTGGTATTGAGAAATACCGGTTCAATGCTTTGTTCAGATTAGTTGAACCCTACATTCAGTATTTTCCCGACAATTACTATTTAAATTAACTAGTGTAGGTTACAGAGTACTGCGACACCTGCGGGGAATTAAGACATACAATTACAGGTTTTATATGCAGCTAACCGGCCATTATCGGGAAGATGTTCTTCACTATTTCATTACAACGTTTAATTCTGATTTCTAATTTAATCTGATGTCCTGAGATGACAGAGTGTCTGTTTTTAAAAGTGTCATAAAACTATAAATTAATATTATTTTACACTTTCACGTAGTTAAATATCCTCTAGGAGGAGATTCAGGTGATAAGGGGGGGGGGGGTTACACCTTGGTTACCTTGGTTACCTTGGTTACCTTGGTTGCTGATTGGCTAATGGTTACACAAGACAAAAAAATCGTTATGACATCATAAAGTGTCCAAAATCTGATCAGCTCATTTTCAGACAGGTTTTTATATAATTGGATCAAAAAGAGAGAGAATCTTTGTTCCTGAAACTTTCAGAGTCTCTTTCCACAGAGGGGACACATGTTGATGAAGAAGAGAATGAAGAAGAGGGGACACATGTTGATGTAGAAGAGACATGAAGAAGGGGGACACATGTTGATGTAGAAGAGACATGAAGAAGAGGGGACACATGTTGATGTAGAAGAGACATGAAGAAGAGGGGACACATGTTGATGTAGAAGAGACATGAAGAAGAGGGGACACATGTTGATGTAGAAGAGACATGGAAGAGGGGGACACATGTTGATGTAGAAGAGACATGAAGAAGAGGGGACACATGTTGATGTAGAAGAGAATTAAGAAGAGGGGACACATGTGATGTAGAAGAGACATGAGAAGAGGGGACACATGTTGATGTAGAAGAACATGAAGAAGAGGGGACACATGTTGATGTAGAAGACATGAAGAAGAGGGGACACATGTTGATGTAGAGAGACATGAAGAAGAGGGGACACATGTTGATGTAGAAGAGACATGAAGAAGAGGGGACACATGTTGATGAGAAGAGACATGAAGAAGAGGGGACACATGTTGATGTAGAAGAGACATGAAGAAGAGGGGACACATGTTGATGTAGAGAGACATGAAGAAGAGGGGACACATGTTGATGTAGAAGAGACATGAAGAAGAGGGGACACATGTTGATGTAGAAGAGACATGGAAGAGGGACACATGTTGATGTAGAAGAGACATGAAGAAGAGGGGACACATGTTGATTGTAGAAGAGACATGAAGAAGAAGGGGGCACATGTTGATGTAGAAGATACATGAAGAAGAGGGGACACATGTTGATGTAGAGACATGAAGAAGAGGGGACACATGTTGATGTAGAAGATACATGAAGAAGAGGGGACACATGTTGATGTAGAAGAGACATGAAGAAGAGGGGACACATGTTGATGTAGAAGAGACATGAAGAAGAGGGGACACATGTTGATGTAGAAGAGACATGAAGAAGAGGGGACACATGTTGATGTAGAAGAGACATGAAGAAGAGGGGACACATGTTGATGTAGAAGAGACATGAAGAAGAGGGGACACATGTTGATGTAGAAGAGACATGAAGAAGAGGAGACACATGTTGATGTAGAAGAGACATGAAGAAGAGGGACACATGTTGATGTAGAGGACATGAAGAAGAGGGGACACATGTTGATGTAGAAGAGACATGAAGAAGAGGGGACACATGTTGATGTAGAAGAGACATGAAGAAGAAGACACATGTTGATGTAGAAGAGACATGAAGAAGAGGGGACACATGTTGATGTAGAAGAGACATGAAGAAGAGGGGACACATGTTGATGTAGAAGAGACATGAAGAAGAGGGACACATGTTGATGTAGAAGACATGAGAAGAGGGGACACATGTTGATGTAGAAGAGACATGAAGAAGAGGGGACACATGTTGATGTAGAAGAGACATGAAGAAGAGGGGACACATGTTGATGTAGAAGAGACATGAAGAAGAGGGGACACATGTTGATGTAGAAGAGACATGAAGAAGAGGGGACACATGTTGATGTAGAAGAGACATGAAGAAGAGGGACACATGTTGATGTAGAAGAGACATGAAGAAGAGGGGACACATGTTGATGTAGAAGAGACATGAAGAAGAGGGGACACATGTTGATGTAGAAGAGACATGAAGAAGAGGGGACACATGTTGATGTAGAAGAGACATGAAGAAGAGGGGACACATGTTGATGTAGAAGAGACATGAAGAAGAGGGGACACATGTTGATGTAGAAGAGACATGAAGAAGAGGGGACACATGTTGATGTAGAAGAGACATGAAGAAGAGGGGACACATGTTGATGTAGAAGAGACATGAAGAAGAGGGGACACATGTTGATGTAGAAGAGACATGAAGAAGAGGGGACACATGTTGATGTAGAAGAGACATGAAGAAGAGGGGACACATGTTGATGAAGAAGAGACATGAAGAAGAGGGGACACATGTTGATGTAGAAGAGACATGAAGAAGAGGGGACACATGTTGATGAGAAGAGACATGAAGAAGAGGGGACACATGTTGATGTAGAAGAGACATGAAGAAGAGGGGACACATGTTGATGAGAAGAGACATGAAAAGAGGGGACACATGTTGATGTAGAAGAGACATGAAGAAGAGGGGACACATGTTTGATGTAGAAGAGACATGAAGAAGAGGGGACACATGTTGATGTAGAAGAGACATGAAGAAGAGGGGACACTGTTGATGTAGAAGAGACATGAAGAAGAGGGGACACATGTTGATGTAGAAGAGACATGAAGAAGAGGGGACACATGTTGATGTAGAAGAGACATGAAGAAGAGGGGACACATGTTGATGTAGAAGAGACATGAAGAAGAGGGGACACATGTTGATGTAGAAGAGACATGAAGAAGAGGGGACACATGTTGATGTAGAAGGACATGGAGAAGAGGGGACACATGTTGATGTAGAAGAGACATGAAGAAGAGGGGACACATGTTGATGTAGAAGAGACATGAAGAAGAGGGGACACATGTTGATGTAGAAGAGACATGAAGAAGAGGGGACACATGTTGATGTAGAAGAGACATTGAAGAGAGGGGACACATGTTGATGTAGAAGAGGACATGAAAGAGGGGACACATGTTGATGTAAAGAGACATGAAGAAGAGAGGACACATGTTGATGTAGAAAGACATGAAGAAGAGGGGGACACATGTTGATGAGAAGAGACATGAAGAAGAGGGGACACATGTTGATGTAGAAGAGACATGAAGAAGAGGGGACACATGTTGATGTAGAAGAGACATGAAGAAGAGGGGACACATGTTGATGTAGAAGAGACATGAAGAAGAGGGGACACATTTGATGTAGAAGAGCATGAAGAAGAGGGGGACACATGTTGATGTAGAAGAAGACATGAAGAAGAGGGGACACATGTTGATGTAGAAGAGACATGAAGAAGAGGGGACACATGTTGATGTAGAAGAGACATGAGAAGAGGGGACACATGTTGATGTAGAAGAGACATGAAGAAGAGGGGACACATGTTGATGTAGAAGACATGAAGAAGAGGGGACATGTTGATGTAGAAGAGACATGAAGAAGAGGGGACACATGTTGATGTAGAAGAGACATGAAGAGAGGGGACACATGTTGATGTAGAAGAGACATGAAGAAGAGGGGACACAGTTGATGTAGAAGAGACATGAAGAAGAGGGGACACATGTATGTAGAAGAACATGAGAAGAGGGGACACATGTTGATGTGAAGAGACATGAAGAAGAGGGGACAGATGTTGATGTAGAAGAGACATGAAGAAGAGGGGACACATGTTGATGTGAAGAGACATGAAGAAGAGGGACACAGTTGATGTAGAAGAGACATGAAGAAGAGGGGACACATGTTGATGTAGAAGAACATGAAGAAGAGGGGACACATGTTGATGTAGAAGAGACATGAAGAAGAGGGGACACATGTTGATGTAGAAGAGACATGAAGAAGAGGGGACACATGTTGATGTAGAAGAGACATGAAGAAGAGGGACACATGTTGATGTAGAAGAGACATGAAGAAGAGGGGACACATGTTGATGAGAGAGACATGAAGAAGAGGGGACACATGTTGATGTAGAAGAGACATGAAGAAGAGGGGACACATGTTGATGTAGAAGAGACATGAAGAAGAGGGGACACATGTTGATGTAGAAGAGACATGAAGAAGAGGGGACACATGTTGATGTAGAAGAGACATGAAGAAGAGGGGACACATGTTGATGTAGAAGAGACATGAAGAAGAGGGGACACAGGTGATGTAGAAGAGACATGAAGAAGAGGGGACACATGTTGATGTAGAAGAGACATGAAGAAGAGGGGACACATGTTATGTAAAGAGACATGAAGAAGAGGGGACACATGTTGATGTAGAAGAGACATGAAGAAGAGGGGACACATGTTGATGTAGAAGAGACATGAAGAAGAGGGGACCTGTTGAGTAGAAAGAGACATGAGAAGAGGGACACATGTTTTTGTAGAAGAGACATGAAGAAGAGGGGACACATGTTGATGTAGAGAAGACATGAAGAAGAGGGGACACATGTTGATGTAGAAGAGACATGAA
>NW_022991386.1:481610-485736 GCF_902827175.1 Gymnodraco acuticeps
ACATGTTGATGTAGAAGAGACATGAAGAAGAGGGGACACATGTTGATGTAGAAGAGACATGAAGAAGAGGGGACACATGTTGATGAAGAAGAGACATGAAGAAGAGGGGACACATGTTGATGTAGAAGAGACATGAAGAAGAGGGGACACATGTTGATGTAGAAGAGACATGAAGAAGAGGGGGACACATGTTGATTGTAGAAGAGACATGAAGAAGAGGGGACACATGTTGATGTAGAAGAGACATGAAGAAGAGGGGACACATGTTGATGTAGAAGAGACATGAAGAAGAGGGGACAAATGTTGATGTAGAAGAGACATGAAGAAGAGGGGACACATGTTGATGTAGAAGAGAAATTAAGAAGAGGGGACACATGTTGATGTAGAAGAGACATGAAGAAGAGGGGACACATGTTGATGTAGAATATACATGAAGAAGAGGGGACACATGTTGATGTAGAAGAGACATGAAGAAGAGGGGACACATGTTGATGTAGAAGAGACATGAAGAAGAGGGGACACATGTTGGATGAAGAAGAGACATGAAGAAGAGGGGACACATGTTGATGTAGAAGAGACATGAAGAAGAGGGGACACATGTTGATGTAGAAGAGACATGAAGAAGAGGGGACACATGTTGATGAAGAAGAGACATGAAGAAGAGGGGACACATGTTGATGTAGAAGAGACATGAAGAAGAGGGGACACATGTTGATGTATAAGAGACATGAAGAAGAGGGGACACATGTTGATGTAGAAGAGACATGAAGAAGAGGGGACACATGTTGATGTAGAAGAGACATGAAGAAGAGGGGACACATGTTGATGTAGAAGAAGAGACATGAAGAAGAGGGGACACATGTTGATGTAGAAGAGACATGAAGAAGAGGGGACACATGTTGATGTAGAAGAGACATGAAGAAGAGGGGGACACATGTTGATGTAGAAGAGACATGAAGAAGAGGGGACACATGTTGATGTAGAAGAGACATGAAGAAGAGAGGACACATGTTGATGTATAAGAGACATGAAGAAGAGGGGACACATGTTGATGTAGAAGAGACATGGAGAAGAGGGGACACATGTTGATGTAGAAGAGACATGAAGAAGAGGGGACACATGTTGATGTAGAAGAGACATGAAGAAGAGGGGACACATGTTGATGTAGAAGAGACATGAAGAAGAGGGGACACATGTTGATGTAGAAGAGACATGAAGAAGAGGGGACACATGTTGATGTAGAAGAGACATGGAGAAGAGGGGACACATGTTGATGAAGAAGAGACATGAAGAAGAGGGGACACATGTTGATGTAGAAGAGACATGAAGAAGAGGGGACACATGTTGATGTAGAGAGACATGAAGAAGAGGGGACACATGTTGATGTAGAAGAGACATGAAGAAGAGGGGACACATGTTGATGTAGAAGAGACATGAAAGAAGAGGGACACATGTTGATGTAGAAGAGACATGAAGAAGAGGGGGACACATGTTGATGTAGAAGAGACAAGAAGAAGAGGGGACACATGTTGATGTAGAAGAGACATGAAGAAGAGGGGACACATGTTGATGTAGAAGAGACATGAAGAAGAGGGGACACATGTTGATGTAGAAGAGACATGAAGAAGTGGATTTTACATAATAGGTGACCTTTTAATAATGTCCCCCCAGGTATTGATCAGGGCCAGATGACGTACGAGGGGCAGCACTGGCACGCCGTGGAGACGTGTTTCTGCTGCGCTCGCTGCCGGCTGCCTCTCATCGGACGACCCTTCCTCCCCCGATCCGGACTCATCTTCTGCTCCAGACCCTGCTCTCTGGGAGAAGACCCCGACAACTCAGACTCGTGCGACTCGGCTCTGCAGATCAGACCCGCCGCCGGGCAGAGGCGCTGGGAGGCGGGGGGGAAACAGCAGCAGACCTGTGGTTCCCCTCTGCAGCCACCAGAGGGCGTCAGACTGCCCGTTACTGTGGCTAAAGACAGTATGCACACAGCGGGGGAGAGCAGAGGTGAGCGGCTACTCCTGTTAACGTTATTTGATCTAAAAAGTCAAAAAGATGCACCAAATGTTTTGCTTGAATATAATTTTGAGCACTATTTCAAAAAGTCTTAAAATCTGATTTAACACTTTTCAACAGTGTTAAGACCCGAATGTTGTGTTATGTTTCATATATTATGTCGCTTTGTTATTAATATATATATTTCAGTATTTTTTATATAATTACTTTTATCCTCTTTATAATTACAACTATTTTTAATAATTGTATTCATATTTTCTTTAATAATTATAATTATTTTTCATAATAAGTATTTGTTATTACATTTATTTTAATTGTATTATAAGTGTTATTAGTAGGTTTAATATAATTGGTATTAAAATGTTAATGTTTATTTTGTATTTTGTCTTACTGTTATTGTTTGTATTTTTTATATAATACATATTTGTATTATTACTCTTGTTTTTATAAAGGCGGTCACACTGCCAGTCTCTCATTAAAGCATTCCTCTCCCTCTCAGGTGTTCACTGCTCCGCTCCGGCTCAGAACGGCCTCCCTCCCCCCAGAGGCTCGTACTCCCCTCTCCCCCACATCCACCTGGGGAACGGCTTGGGCCCGTCGTGGCCCAGCGACCTCCCCAACTACAGCCTACTGCCGGGGGACACTGCTCCTGTGAATGGGAACAGTGGACTGACCGGTCTGAACTCCAGAGGAACGTCCAGCGCTAAAGACTGCAGGAACTGGGTGGAGAGGACCAATCAGGTGATGCAAGGTATCAGAAGCCACTCAAATGCACAGACACATGGTATCAATGGAAGCTGCACAATTAGTGGAATAAAGGAAATATAATCGCAAACTATTTTAATAATTGAGGGTCTTCAGCCCCTTATGCCCCTTTCACACCAACGTGCTTCCAGGGCCGGTTCGGAGCTAGAGCCTGAAAAGCACAGTTTTTTTCCTGTTCACACCGCAGCGGAGCCGCCTCTAAGCTCCGAAAGCCGGTGCTTTCCAAGCACCAAAATATTGTCGGTCTAGAAGCAAGAACCGCATACGTCACGCTTACGTCGGAGGCGGGGGCAGGGGCGGGATCAACCTGAGCAATGGCAGTTTATGGCGAGTACGGCAAATGAAAGTTGTAACAAGAAGTAGCGCTGAGCAAAGTGACTAGAACGCAACCACACGCTTATTAAAAAAAACACACTTTATAAAGTCAGGCAACACTAACCAGGCTTCGTGTGATTCTGTTTATTTGTACCTTACTTTGACCATCCGCTCGCTGCATTGATCATTGTGGAGAGAGGCAGACGTGTTGTTTTGTATTATAGCAGCTATCGGATGGAATCAATACATGGGCTGCACAGGTTGTCATGTCTGACTATCACAAGTAGAATCATAATGAAAAATACGCCGGTAAAATGTGCCTGCTTATGCCACAATAGGATAGCAACAAGTAGTAAGATATTCAGTTTAGCTTCGGTTGCTATGCAACATCACCCATTTTATAGATGGATGGATGGAGAGATAGATGGATGGATGGATAGATGGATAGATAGATGGATAGATGGATGGATAGATGGATGGATAGATGGAGAGATGAATGGATAGATGGATGGATAGATGGATAGATGGATGGATAGATGGATGGAGAGATAGATGGATGGATAGATGGATGGATGAATGGATAGATAGATGGAGAGATGAATGGATAGATGGATGGATAGATGGATAGATGGATGGATAGATGGATGGAGAGATAGATGGATGGATAGATGGATGGATGAATGGATAGATAGATGGAGAGATGAATGGATAGATGGATGGATAGATGGATGGATGGATGGATAGATGGATGGAGAGATGGATAGATAGATGGAGAGATGAATGGATAGATGGATGGATAGATGGATGGATGGATGGATAGATGGATGGATAGATGGATAGATGGATGGATAGATGGATGGAGAGATAGATGGATGGATAGATGGATGGATGAATGGATAGATAGATGGAGAGATGAATGGATAGATGGATGGATAGATGGATAGATGGATGGATAGATGGATGGAGAGATAGATGGATGGATAGATGGATGGATGAATGGATAGATGGATGGAGAGATGGATGGATG